>NC_061119.1:58482010-58485864 GCF_002878395.1 Capsicum annuum | reverse complement strand
TTTCACTTGAAGGTAAAATACTCAAAAAATCTTAATTTAGTAACACCTTGTTCAATCTTTCAAATATGTAGTCACCTTTCACTCTTCCATTCCACCATGTGAAATTGCTACTTTTAAACTTTATTTTAGTTAGGCCGTAATTATTTATACACTGACTAAAGTCCACAGTCTTATACTGGGTGAATGAAAGACCATACTATTTTTCTTCTTCATTAAAGATCACATTAAAATCACCTCCAATTACCCAAGGTAATTGATTATTGTAAGCAATGGCTTCTAAGTCCTTCCATAATTCCAATCTCTCCAAAGCATTACATCTAGTATAAACTATGGTGATGATGACTTCTACCAAACTGCTTGATAACTTCAAGGTTAGCTGTTGAATAGTATCTGAAACAATCTGGACCCTCCATCTTTTATCCCAAAATACTCATATTTTTTATGAATAATTACTTGATTCATTCACCATTTCTAATTTAATTTTGTACTGATCTAGCTTTTCTGGTCCTTGAAAAGGTTCCATTAAAGCTATTAGTGAGTATTTATGTATGTTATTCAACTCAATTAACCTCTCAAAATCATTCTAAAAGTTAACTGATCTTATATTTCAAAAGATTATTTTGTTAATCAATGATCAATATTAAAGAATTTATCATTACTGCTTCTTGTCTGCACTTGAAGAAGTATTAAAAGCTTCCTCTTTTTCATGTTTCTCTTCAATTTGCTTATTGATCTTGGAGATAAATCTCTTTCTCTCTCAATCAATCTGATTAATATTTTTCTCCATGTCCTCATCTTCCTGACTATCTTTCATATTTAAATGTTATCTGTCATTGGCTCCTGAAGATCTAGAATATCCTTAAGACCCACCTCAGGTTCCCACCGCTCTAATCCTCTTGTCCTTCTATTCTTTCCAAATCTTTGCTTGTGCTAAAAGTATCATTCAAATTCTTCTTTGCATTGTCTTTCTTCTTATGCTCTAAAGAAATATTTGTTGGTGAATCATTTCCCGCATTCTTTCGTGGTATACTTTTCTCCTATGCCTCTTATAAAGTCTCCTGCACCCATTACTTTTTTGTAAGTCCATGTTCCTTGCCATGTGGTGTTTTTATGCCTTGATCAGACTCTTTGTGTACCTTATCCTCATTATTTAAAGTGGCAAATTCATTTGTGGTCTATAA
This sequence comes from Capsicum annuum, assembly GCF_002878395.1. Taxonomy (NCBI): domain Eukaryota; kingdom Viridiplantae; phylum Streptophyta; class Magnoliopsida; order Solanales; family Solanaceae; genus Capsicum; species Capsicum annuum. The sequence continues at coordinate 58,484,683 of NC_061119.1, read as the reverse complement.
GGTGTTATTATTCTGTTGAGATTACTTCTTATTCCAAACTTGTTGTTGCCTTTATCTCCCTTGATATCTACCCATTCCTCCTCTCTTCTTTGTATTTTATTCTTTAAACTCTTCTATCTCCTTATTATTATTATTATCATTCTTCTTATTCCTTTAAGGTTGTTTTTCATTTCTATCCATCACCTTATCTTTTTTTTCTTATAACGCAGCAGTATCTTTTCCTTTATCCTTTTCTTCATTATTCTGCTCTTCCTCTTTCTTTGGGTATAATTCAGGATGGATCACATAACATTATTGCTCATTATGTCCCCAAATCATGCACGTCTTATAATATTTGGGTACATAATCATACTTGATTCTTACCTATTTTTCACAAATTTTTCCTGATTAATTTCTCAATCCTACATTGATCCTTTTAGAGAATTCACTTAGGAGGTCCACATTCACTTGTGCACAACTTGACCTTGTCTGATTTCTTGTCACCATATCGACTTGCAATGGCTTTTTCACCGCTGCTGCTAAAGAGAAAACAACTTCCTTCCTAAAAAAATTAGGAGGTAAAGCTGGAAACGAAATCCATGTAATAGTTATGGTGGTCTCTTCTTAAGGATTAAACATTGGATCCCATTTTAATGTCCTCATTGGTTATGACCATTCCCTATGGATGATATAAGAAGCTGATTTCGATAGGAGATTAACATAATCTTCTAAATTGGTTGCTCTAATTATCACATGTCTATTACTACGTTATCTAATATTGCATTCACCCTTCAATTCACATTGTTTTGATATTAATCTTCGTTGATCTTGAATGTCTGGCCATTCATATGAGAATTTTCTAATAACAACATATTAAAGATTTTCATTAATGATCATCTGATCTACTTCATCCTTTTCCCAATTACTCTCTCTTCACCATGTAAATAAATAATAGGCTTAAGTGGAATAGGATTTGTTATTGTTTGGCTTGGTCGTAAAGCTGCAGCAAAATGAAGTTTTGGTTCATTGTCAAGAGTGAGGTCAACATTGGTCGGCGGTTGTCCGAGGGATGTGGTGGCCATTGCCACCGAAAAATTGAGGTAATTTAGGCTAAGGTTTGAACTACTATGATTTGGATTTTGTACCTAGATAAGTTCTTTTGCTCATGGGGTGTCATTTGTGGTTTGGAAGGAATCAAAGAACGGAACATAATAAAAAAAAAATTAATAAAATTAAGGAAAAAGAGAAAAATGAAGAAAAAACAGTAAAAAGAAAGAAAACATAAAAATCAAACAAAATAAAAAAGAGAAAGGGGAAAAAAATTGAAGTTGAGAGGAGAAAAGGAAAAAATAAAAATCAAGAAAAAAATAAAGAAAGAAAAGCATAAAACAAAAAATAAAGGCTGAGAAAAATAAAATAAAAAGGAGAAAAAATAGAATTCAAAGAAAAAGAGAAAGTCAAAATCAAAGTAAATAAAAAAGTGGAAAAAAATAATAGATAAAAAATAATAAGCATGGAGAGTTATTTTAAAAATATTTGATGTATAGATTGACAAATATATATTTCTTTTTACATAATATAAAAAAGAAGAAAGACTAATTTTGTAGGACTTTTCTTATGCGGAATAAAAAAATAAAGTCTTCTACTATGAACGTTGGTTTACCAGAGATAAGAAACGAGAATTAATTATAAATTCCTTTGAAAGCAAGATCAATAAGACCGATTAATAATATGTTAAAAACATCAAATTTGTTCAAGTATTAAACAAAGACATAGCAGATCTCGACTAGCCACAATTAACTTGGAGGATTCAGAGATAATATATTCGTGATCGATTAGTGATCTTCACCAATATTATTTCAACTTGATGGTTGCACCATGATTAATAGAAGAAACACTTTAGGGTCGTTTGGTTGAGAAACAAGTTATTCTAAATTGTTATTCCACCCTCAAGTTATTCGCAAATCAAGAGTGTTTTATTACTTCTTTCTCATATTATCCCGGTATTAAATAACTAAAGAAAATAGTAATAATTAATTTTAGAGTTTTAGGACATCATTAATAGAGTTAATTTTGCAAAATGCATTTTTAATTAATATTTTTAATAAATTGTCCGAATTTTGGACTTCTAAATATCCTTAGTCCTGGCCCATTCTTCTTGTTGTATGTCATCACATATAGAGGTGTATGTCATTGTCCTTCCCTATAAATCTTTTTTCCTTTCGGTGTATACCAATAGTTAAGTTGTATACTAACTACCTTTGGATTTGATAATGGACTGATATAAATAAGGGAAAATTTCAGAAATAACAACTATAAAATCTTAATTGTAACTTTTATAGCAACTGTTTCATAATTACGGAAAATAGCAAATTGTATTTTGTATTTAAGTAAAATGTTGTTATATAAATACATATAAAACAAGATTTACTTTCCTTGATTTACTCAAATTAGTTGAGTTAAATAAGGAATAATTATCCCATCTAATTAAATTTTCATAAATTACTCTTATTTAAATTAGTAGATTCCTTTTCCAAATCAAACTCAAATATGAAGATTATTATTTCCATGATCTTCAAAATTTTAAAATATCATTCTCTTATATCTCTAATTATTTTTTCTTGTTAGTGTTTTCATTTTTTATCTTTTTTTTTTTAATTTTAATTGCTTTTTCTTTTTCATTTTTTTTCTTTC
>NC_061119.1:58401115-58481910 GCF_002878395.1 Capsicum annuum | reverse complement strand
TTTTTTGCTTTTATTTTTACACTTCTATTTCTAATTTCTATTTCTCCTTCTTTTTCTTTTTCCTTTTTCACTTCTTTTTTTTGAATTTTTATTTTTCGTTTTCATTTTTTTCTATTTTTTTATTCTTCTATCTCTATCTTTTATTTTTAAAAGACAAATATCTATATCATATATATACATATTTAAAAAGATATACAAAATAAATAGACATACAGATCTGCATATGTATTTAGGGTAAAAAACATGCATATGTATTTACAGAAATACATATCTGACTCATGTGTATATATATAAACATACAGAACACAAAATCTCTATAACAAAAATGACAATTATATACATATGCATATAGGTAATAAAAAAAATACATATACGTATCTTAAAATAGTAAAAGAAAATAAATAAGTACATATGTTACCCTCTAAAATGACATCGTATGTACAGTTCAAAGACAAATTCAACACCATATAAAATACATATAGCTCAGCATATGTATTTACAGAATACATACCTGATCCATATGTATATTCTTATTTTATATGAGTCACTTTTGTATTTCGCAAATACATATGAAGATATATAATATAGTTATGTTTGTCACTGTTTAATATGAATATAATATGTATTTTGTAAATACATATGTATGTTTTGTACTGTAAATACATATCCAGATCTGTATGGTTATGTATTTTGTATGTTTTTTGAACATGCGTATGTGATATACATATTTGTCTTTTCAAAAATAAAAGTTGGAGATAGAAAAGTAAAAAAATGAAAAAAAGAGAAGTGAAAAGGAAAAAAAAAAGGAAGAAAGAAAGAGAAATAGAAGTGTAAAAATAAGAGAAAAATTAAATAGGAAAAAGAAGAAAACGAAAATAGAAAAGGAAAAAAAAAGATATGAGAAAGGAAAAAAAATAAAACGAAAAAGGAAAAAAAAAGATATAGAAGAGAAAAAATAAAGTGAAAAGAAAAAAAGAAAAAAAGAAAAAAAAATCAAAATAAAAAAAAAATAACAAGAAAAAAAAAGGTATAGATATAAGAGAGTGAAAGAAAAGTTTTATTTTGAAATCTTGAAGATCATGGTGATAATTATCTTCAAATATGAAAAAAAAAAAATGAAAAAAATAAAAAAAATGATAAAATAAAATAAGATGAAAAAAAAAGAGTAAAAGATCTGACTATATTTGGGGGAGGTAAAATAATGGAGTAAAAATAGAAAAATGTAAACGAGTAAGATTGAAACATCCAATTATCTAGTTAATGAGTAAAATAATATTACTCTTGTTATAAACTGTAATTTTATAAAAGTATTGTTATTTATTGTAATTATAGTTTTAAATATACTACTTTCTGTAATTTTTCCTATAAAATATTGCCCAGCAGAAAACAAGTGGGGAGAGTCCAAATAGACTCGGAGAGGATATAACATGCAAAGGGATAAAAAACAAGAACGAATTATCCAGGAAATTATATGCGTTGACTCCTTGGCTGACTTTAGAAAAGTCTTTATACATTTTATACACTATAAAATTATTAATATATTAATTTCTATATGTTTCATACACCATAAAATTGTTATTATTGGTGAATCAGTTTCTAGATAGTTCAAACACCATGATACACCAATCTCTATATAGTTCAAACACCATAAAATTATGATACACCAATTTCTAACTATTTCATTCACTATAAAATTATTGATAAACCAATTTCTATACATTCAGACATATAAAATTGTTGATACACTAATTTCTATACAATTCATACACCATAAAATTATTCATACACCAATTTCTATACAATTCATATACCATAAAATTAGTCATACACCAATTATTAAAAGCCTAGTCTCAGTGCTCATGCTCTTCCCATCATCGTCATAGTTGTGAGTAACGAGACCCACTTCCTTGCTCATACCAAACTTGATGACCATGGTTCTGCCAAACTTGGTTGCTTATTTGAGATCATCGGATGGACCAGAAGTTACTTCACTTTCCCTGAAAATGAAATCTACATTCATCCACCTATGGCAACATCAATTCGAGTAACCATCTGCTTACGGGAACTGCTAGTCTCATCCTTTTCATGCAATTGAGCAACCATACCAAGAGTCATTCCTCGTGGAACAATAGTTGTTTTGTGCACATGAATAGTTGATAGATTTTGTAAATAAAAAACAATATCGATATATTTTGTAATATTGACTCTTAAATCATATATTTATGTATTTTTTCTGAATTTTAATTAGTTTAAACTCTAAATAACATGTTAAAAGATTAAAACAATAAAAAAGTTGAAGAAATATTTATAACTTACATTACAATATACTTTTATGTATTAAATATTTTTAATAATATTATAAATGTAATATCGAATTGGTTCGGGTAGATTTGACTTTTCTTAGTTAAAACCAAGCCAAACCAAACCAAATCAATTATATTATATTATATATTTTTTTCAACAACCAAATCAGTAGTCGATTTTCTTTTATTTGGTTCTGTTTGCGATTTGGTGCAACTTGTGGTTCGATTTTGTTCATCCCTATCTGACTAAATATCATTCTATTTGCCAGTTAGTATGTAGTGGTCTAGGGCACCAGTGCTCTTTGATCGAGTATGTATCTAATCGTGTTGACGTTGCCTCCGAAATAGTGATACTACGTGCCGACTTCATTCGTATTTATCTGTCCAAATCTATACTAAGCCATTTTCACCCATACAATCATTTTTGTTGTTCCTTTGTGCGAGTCACTATCACTGATTCTCTCGATTCACTTTCATTTTTTGGTCGAGTGGACATTCTTTGTGTCATACTCATTTTCGAGACAACGCCCTTTCGGATCGATCCGTATTACACCCGACTCCACTTTAGTCTTCTAAGCTATTTATCTCATACATTGTTATAAAGAAATCAACATAACCAAAATAAGTGTAGTATCACATGTCACATGGTAAATCAGTGTTATGAAGCAAAATTTGGAGAAATTATTCAAAAAATAGCATAAATTACAACTAACAACCTACACAAAATTCTACAATAAACAAAAAGAGAACTTACAAAGAAAACACCTCTAAATGTGAGTCCAGATTAAATTTATTTTTCACAATTCTGTAAAATTAAACAAATTAGAGTTTGTTAAGTATTTAATGGAGACTAAATGCGCCCAAATTTAGCAAGTTTAAAGTGTCAAAACTGTTGAAAAGTATATGTAATGGATCATTTTGAACACACCCTCAAACAAAAGGGATATTTTTTGTTATTTTGTCTCACATTTTAGGTAGAATTTTAACCAATTTTTGACAAAGTTAATTTTGTGAAAGACGAGGCAACATTAAATGATTTTGTCTAGCAAAATAAAAAATCGTCACGGTTGAATAATGAACACAAAACATGATGACCATCCATAAAATTTTACTCTCATATTATCTTCTCGATTATTTTTTCTACTTAATTTATTTTAGAAATAACTCCTAGCGTTCTCTTTTTACTTATTCCCATTACTAAACCAATTGAATAGAAGAAGGTTGGAGAGCTTATTTTCAAGTTGCTTCATGGTTAAAACATTGACTTAGTAGGTGTTTGGCCATTAGAAAGTTATTCGTTTATATCTAAAGATGATAGCGTCTAAAAAGCACCTCTTTTACATTACACATCAAGAAAGAAATTGTGTGAGTGAGAAGCTTTTACAACCATTATGACTTGTGTAATACTTCGGAAAAAGAGAAATATACCTTCGAACTATAATATATGGTACGTAGATATTTTCTGTCATACTTTGGGTATGCATATACTTCTATCATTAATAAAATGATATGTATATACCCACACTTACGACAGGGGCATATGAGTACCCATAGTATGACAAAGGGTATATACGTACCATTAATCATAATTCGGAGGCATATTTGTCCCACTTTTATTTTTATTTTTTATTTTAAATAATGAACTCAAATCCACTATCCAATCCAATCTCAATTAAAATCCAAAACGCCTATCTAACAGACGTATTTTTTTCACCCCTCTATCGATATACACACATGATACAGTAACATTCACTACTACCATTTTTTTTTCTTTTTAAAAAAGCATTAACTCATAACACCTAAAAATAACACCAGAAAATTGAACTCCTCACGTTTTAATTTCTAGCAAAATTTCGTCGGAAAAACACTATCCATCACCGGTCAACACCACATAGCCACCGTCTCCGTTGAATCAAAAACACCCCAGGCCAACCGTCACCACGCACCCCTAGCTCCGGCCACCTCCAGCCTAATCCTGCAAACCAGCAAACACCAACTAGCAACAACGACCAATCACTATAATTTGATTGTGGTTCACGTTTAAGAGTAAAACAGAGGAAGTACCGAATTTAGAACAAAACATAGAGGTCGGGTCTAGTTGACTTGAAATCGGGTTCGATGGATTTATTGGGTCAGGTAGTGACTTTGTGTTAATTATTTAGGATAAAAAAATTAAAACAAAAAAGGGACACATATACCCCCGAACTATGATGAATGACACATATATACCATTCGTCATACTTTGGGTACATATATGCCCCTGCCGTTAGTGTGAGGGACATATATATACCATTTCTTTAATGTTAGGAGTATATGTGTACCCAAATTATGACGGAGAGTATATACGTACCATTTATTATAATTTGAGAGTATATTTGTCCTTCCTCCATTCACTTGTCATATTTTGGACTTGACATGTCGATCAAGAAAATAATGATAACATTATCTCTATTAATCGATGTTTAATGTTGTGTCTTGAAAAATGATTTGAAATATAAATAATTAATACTAAGAATAAAAAATAAAAAAAATATTTTTTTAATATGTTAAAAATGATAAGTAAAGAAGGAATCTATTTTAAAATAAGTGGACAAGTAAAAAAAGTTGAGAGAGTGCCAACTTAAAAATACAATAATCGAGCTTTAGCATCAGTAAATATATTCCATAGTATATCCTTCTGATATTTAATTTGTTTTGGAATATGTCATTGTCATAAGTTACTAATAAGCTAGAAATTAGTCTGACATCATTAACAATCATCTCAAACTATTTATAAACAGTTTGCTTGATTAAGGATATAAGTATTTTGTCTAACATCTACAAGGTAATGCACTTAATTAGATTTAAAAATAAGTCACTGGTCTTATATATAAACCCAAATCCAATTAATGAACTCCCATGTGTTGTTTTCCTTCTTTTTGGAATCTATGTTCTGTATTTTCTTTAAATTAAAGGTACAAACAAACCAACAGTATGTCCGCACAAATTTGTTGTGCTTTGGACAACTTGGTTAGATAATTAAGTTACCAAGTACACTAATTTCTTATTGGACCGCTGGTTAATACTTAGGGTCGTTTATTGGATACAAGTTATCCCGGTATAATTAATTCCTGAATTAGTTATCTCGGAATTAGTTATTTCACCATATATATGAGATAACTTATTCCATCACTAAGATAAATATGGTGGGATAAATAATCATTTGACTAACTAATACATCCAACCAAACATGGGATAGAAGAATCCTACATTTTATCTCGGAACTATTATAACTTATATCTCATTCCAAACGACCCCTTAATGGTAACTACATAAATGACCTTGATAATTGGGCGACTTTGATTTTTTGTTCTTATAAGAAAAGTTCAACAAAACTAATTCTTTTTTATGTATAGAATAAATACAGATTTTTCACTTTTTATCTCAAATATTTTTAAATAACTTCATACTTATTTATCTTACGACTTTTATTTTTTTCTCTTTTTTTATGTCATTTTGATTTTTATTTCCCCCCTGGTTTTTAAATTTCTCTCAAACTCTTACTTTTTTTTTTTATTTTCTCCTCTCAACCTCTATATTTTTTAATTTTTTTTATCTTTTTTATTTTACTTTATTTTTATTTTTATTTTAAATTTTTCTCAACCTTTACTTTTTTTCTTTTCTCCTCTCAACTTTTATTTTTTAAATTTTTTTCTTTTTTTCTTTTTCTTTAATTTTTGTTTTTTTTAAAAAAAAAATTCTCAGCCTTTATTTTTCTTTTTTCTTAACATTTATTTTCTTGCATTTTCTCCTCTCAACTTCTATATTTTCTTTTTCTATTTCTTGTTTTCTTTGATTTTTATTTTTCTTTTTTAATATTTGACTTCATTTTTTTCTTTTTCCACAATTATTATTATTATTATTATTATTATTATTATTATTATTATTATTATTATTATTATTATTATTATTATTATTATTATTCGATTCCTTCGAAAGAATAAATTACCTCCATGTGCAAGAGTTGATACGACCACATTTTATCTTGAATTATGATATGCTCTATAAATCTTATCTTAGAGGCAAGACTTACGATTTTCAAACAACAAATTATGTTCTATGGGCAAGAGTTGACACTACCACATTGTATTTTCATTTATGAGATATTCTATAACTCTTACCTTAGAGGCAAGACTTAGTCCAAGAACTTTTAGACAATAAGTTATGCCCTACGGGCAAGAGTTGACACTACCACGTTATATCTTGATTTATGAGATGTTCTACAATTCTTGCCTTAGAGGCACGACTTATCCTAAAGATAATAAAATAATTAGTTACGTACATTGGGCAAGAGTCAACACAACCACATTGTATGTTTTACGTATGAAATGCTCTATAACTTTTGATTTAGAGGCAAGACTTATCCCAAGGACCATCAAACAACAAGTTATGCCCCATGAGCAAGAGTTGACACTATCACATAGTGGATTGATTTATCAGATGCTCTATAACTATTTTCTTAGAGACAAGACTTAGACCATGGGCTTTCAAGCAACAAGTTACGCCCCATGGACAAGTGCTGACACTACCACATTGTATTTTGATTTATGAGATGTTCTATAACTCTTGCCTTAGAGGCAAGACTTAACTCAAGGTCTTTTGGTCTGAGGTGAATTTATGCACCTCAGTGTTGTTATCCGGGCTTATTTAGCCTTGTTTTGAGGACTTTTCGAGTGCTTAATGTGTTAATAATGATATAAATGAGCATCTAAGTGTTGAAGTACTTGATTTCAATGTGTAAGGTGTTTTTCAAACAAGTTTGGATTCAAATTGGTCACTTAGAATCTAAATGAGAAAACTAGTATTCTAGCTTGAGCTAGGTGTCGTTCTTGTTGATGTCGATGGATTCTAATAAGTATAATGAGTTCCTAGGTTTTATTGTGTAATTATGTGTGTAACAACTTGTTTACAGTGTTTAAGAATTAGTTGAATCAAGCCAAGAGTCAAAACCAAATTAAAGATCAAAAGAGGCAAAACTAGTATTCTTAGCTTAATTTCTAGTTCACCGTCTTGGATGTTACGTTGTTTTGAGCTCTAATTAGTGGTGTTTGATTATATAGGAGGCTTGGTGAGTTTATTATAATGATATATGTATGATACATAAGGTGAAAATTAAGTGGAAACAACACCACAAGGCTTGGAATGGATGGACAAAAGCACGGGACAAGATTTGACTAAAACGGACCTCTTGGAGTTCACTAGTGCATCGCGGGGCTTAGCCACTGATATAGGACATGTTTCATACATAGGCATATTCCTAAGGGACAAAAAATAGTATGCCTCTATGATTAGGGCACGTCTCACACCTTAGATACCACGATAGAGGGTGCGATGCGGACTTTAGTCCAATTTCGACAGATTTGACCTCCTATAAATAGGACACTTGAACATGAGCTTAGACACATTGGACGACTTTAAAACTTGGAGAGGGGACGGAAAACATTTAAGTTAGGGTTTTTATATGAATTTTGACATATTTATATCTTTGCGATTACAGTTATGTCCATGAGCGACTAAAAGCCCTTTTCCGGGGTTAAGGCCAAGAACATGATTACTCTTGTTATGAATTGATTTAGTTTTGATTATTTATCAATATTGGTTGTTTCTTTATCCTTTTTATAACTATTTTAAGGATTAGATACCCTTATAATATTCATTGTCATCTTGTGATCCCGGGAGTAGGAACAAGAGAACAAAACGTGAGGTACATAAAGTAGGATTAATCTTCTATAAAATAAAGTTGTAATTTGCATTTATGATAGGGATATACCAAAGTGACCTATTTGGTTCAATTACGGGATGAAATATGAATGCATTTAACCTATAAACACATCCCTGCTCAATGATGTAGTTGTCGAGCTAAGATAGATAGGTGATTAGAGGCTCGAGAGACCATGATCATAATATCAACCCTGTGAATCAACGACCAAGATAAATAACTTAACCAATGAAGTTCAATAGCATATTATGATTGTTCATAGTGCTTTAACCCCGGGTTTCATTATCATTGATTGTCCAAGGCATTTACCTTTCCGCATTGGCTACTTTACTTTTAGATTACAACTCCAAAACTCTTTCAGCTACTTTTATACCACTTTAGTCTCAATAGTGAACTAGAATTAGATAGTTTATTCACACAAGTCCCTATGGGATAAATATTCAGATTTATTTAAAGCCACTGTATTACTTGGTGAGACCACTTACACTTACGTGTGCGCTTGGGCGCAACAAGTTTTTCGGCATCGTTATCGGGGACTTGTAATTTTGCAACTTCCTTAGTTTTAGTATTACTTTTTGGATTTATTTGGTGCTTTTCAATTAGTCTTGGATTGGAATTTGCAGGAAACAGGTTAACAGAATAGTAAGCTGGCAAGGGATAAGGAGTTTGTTTAACCTAAACCTGAGCCCGAACAATACTTACACCAAAGGAGGAGAGAATTAATGCTTCTCTACCGCATCCCATAAATCAATGAAGAAAAAGATATTCCTACCTCCATAGCTGAGGACCCACCAGCCCGCAGGATAGTTTGCAAAGTGGCAATACCACCTGCGACAAATCTGACCTCCCCTATTAAAAACCCATCTTTTGGAGGTAGATTCAAGCTGAAACGGAACATAGTGTAGCTTTCAATTAGCAGTGGAAATTTTACTAGGATTTTATATAAAGATCCATAAGTCCACTTGTAGAACTTTTGGAGATTAGTGACACATTCATCCCTACGGGTGTGTCAACTGACAACATGAGGCTAGACACCTTGGATGACTTTGAAACTTGGAGAGGAGATCGAAAATAATTAAATTAGGGTTTTTATATATTTACTTAGTTTTTTATGGAGTTTAACATATTTTCTATCTTTGCGATTACGGTTATGTCCATGAGCAGCTAAAAGCCATTTTCTGGGGTTAAGGCCAAGAACATGATTACTATTATTTTAAATTGATTTGGTTTTGATTATTTATCATATTTGGTTATTCATTCATCCTTGATATCACTATTTTAAGTCTTAGCTACCCTCAGAATACATCCATAGTTAACTTGTAAACTTGGGAGAAGGAACAAGAAAATAGTATGTGGGGATAAATAGAGTAGGATTATAAACTTCTACATAACGAATGTTATAATTTGCATCTAGGATAGGAATATACCTAGGTAACCTATTTTTTTTAATTACAGGATGAAATATAAATGCATTTAGCTTAGTTCTCACATCTCCGCTCAATGATGTAGTTGTAGGCCTAAGTTAGATAGGCGGTTAGAGGCTCAAAAGACCATAATTATAATATCAACCCCGTGAATCATCAATCAAGATAAGTAATCTAACCAATGAAGCTTAATAGAATAGTAGGATTGCTTACAGAGCCTTAACCCTGGGTTCCTCTCCATTGATTGTCCAAGAACTATACTTTATTGCATTATTTACTTTATTTTAGTTTATAACTCAAAAACTTTTTTGGTTACATTTGCACTGATTAATCTCTATAGTTAAACTAGAATTGAATAGTTATGAAAATAAGTCTCTGAGGGATCGATCTTCGGATTTATTTAGAGCCATTATATTACTTGGTGAGATCAAGTACACTAGTGTGTGCGCTTGGGCGCAACAAGTAGTGTAATAAAAATAATCAAGAAGTGTTCAAAATAGAATAAGATGTGAATAAAAAATACTCCTTTCCATATTATACGAGAGTGAGCTTAATGCGATGGGGCATAATAAAAGATGTGGGTGGAAAAAGTTTTTGGCGCCGTTGTCAGGGAACTTGTAATTAGGCAACTATCTTGAAACATCTCAAACTTTGGCTCTTGCAAAATTTCCAGATTTCTAAACCTTTTGTGCATCATACAACTTACACCATACCACTCATATAGTGTGGGTACAGTTCAAGGACCCTAGTCGTATGTTGGTCAGCTTCACATTGGCCAAGTTCTATTCTTTGTATGAAAATACTCCATACGATACGTATCTACATGATACAAGAAGTAGGGTCCTAACCTATGTTGTACAATATCTAGCCTAGATATTTCTACTTAGGGTACGACTTTAAGGGTACTAGTTATATAGTGATGGTACGAGTTAGGTGAGGGAATCGTATGTTGGACAGAATGTGGTGTCCAACTTTCTGATCAAGGTCCAAGTAGAAGGTACCACTCGTATGATGTGGGTACGAGTGGAGGTGTCCAACCGTACCCTTTTGCCAGTCTTTCACAACTTTTAAGCTGAAGGTATTTTAGATATTTCCCACCCAAAGCCCTTAAGAACCTACATCTTATAACACTTTTTGGCCTTTTATTCCTCACTTTAGAAGATCAAAACACTTTAAAAAAACCTCTCAAGAAGATTGGGCTAGGGTTTTATCAAGGTGGTCATCTAGAGTCTTAAGGATCGAAATCTCTCAGTGAATCTGTGTGACTCAGACATGTGACTCTTCCTTCATTGTTAGTTCACAAAAATATATGTTTTAAACATTGTTCATGGTTTATTACTGGTGGTTTAGAAATCTATGGTTGAGGGTTGAATGCATATTGTTGAGTATTATTCTCTCATGATTTGACTTATGTTTATACATGTTTTAATAATTATTTTGCACATGTGGGTGATTGGAAATTATGATTTAAACTAAGTGGTCATGTTTAACCCTAACTTGATGGTTTTTGGCTTGAATAATGGTTTGATTATGGTATTCCGTCAACCTCTTTGTGAAAATATTAATGAGAAGAATCTTGTCACATATAAATTGTATTTTGAACTATATAATTGGCCTATAAATATTAATGATTGGTAAATAATTTTATGAAGGCCTTGTTGGTCATAAACTGATTTAATCATAACCCTGGAGATTTAATTGGCTAAATGGGTTCGAGTCCCAAAGTGATTTGATAATGGTTATGAAATGTTGTACACTTACAAGTGGGGTTAGTATGACGATACCAACGGGATAGCTTCAGTAAGTAATTGGATTAATGGTTGTATATGTGTATAAAGAATGCTTTAATTGGGCTTTAAAGCAGGATGTGTAGCCGGTCCATGAAAGTGGAGTCCGAAGGACTAAAATTGGAAATCGCACTAGCCGGTGTGGGTGTTTATATGATTGGATGGTTTGAGTACCCCAAATGAATGTGAATGGGAGGTTTAAGTCCCTTATATTGTATACATTGGTGCTTAAGTCACCTTGATTATGCCGGAAGATTCGAGTCTCCCATAATGGCATTTACAGTTATGGATATTTTCTGGTTCGTGCGACTACATGCACTGAGGCCCTTCCAACTAAGGGAGAGTATGGCTCATATATCTCGTGGGTGCCTTGTTATATGATGGTTATGCTACACAGCCTAGGTTAGTGTTTTCAAAGTTTATGCCAAGCCTTATTTCCTATCCTAAAGCAATATATATATATATATATATGTACACATGTCATTGCATTTAATGATTTGAATTTGCTTTAATGATGGCATTATTTTATTCTTTTATCCCTGAGTTACATGCTAGCACTCGAACTTATAACCGTCTTTCGATGTTGTATCCCCACCGATGCAGGGATCGAAACTTTTTCTTTTTTTCCTACGCAGTGACCAGGTGTTCGAGTGGTTCGTGGGCTGACATTAAAGTGGTGAGCTTTCATACTTTGAAAGTCATTTATTTCATGCTCTTGATGTTCTATGTCTTAGAATTTGTTTAGACTTGGTTTTGGTTGTGGCCGGGGGCATGGCCCGATACTTTATTCACTTCAAATCTATAGAGGCTTCATTGGATTACTGTGGACTTGGGTGTGTTGCATTGGTGGATTGGATTAGACATTCATGAATTACTGATAGTTTTATTTTGCTCTATTTTGTTATATGTTTAGAATTCACCCAACAATTGTGGTTATTGAGCTGACTAGGTAAGGTGAAAGGGGTGATCTTTGGTCCATGTGGGACTTGAGATTCCCATCACGGCTAGACCCTAGTTAGGATTATGATAAAGTTGGTATCAAAGCCTAGGTTTGGTGCCATTATGTGTCTGACAAATTCGTGTCAAGTAGAGTCTCTTTTATGGGTGTATAGCATGCCGTACTTATGAGAGAGAGACTGAGATATTTAGGAATATTTCTCTGTCTTGTTGTCTTAATTTAGGAATTTAGAGTCTAAGGTATTGGAATCTTCTTATTTTTGTTTGCTCGTCTTTCAGATCATGCCTCTAAGAAGATCTGATGTTCATGCAAACTCTTTTTTCCTGTCTGGGGATAATATGGATAGAGCTCATCCAACTTCTAGGGTCCAGACCTAGTCAAGGGTCGCTGTATTTGACTGTCCTTATGGGCTCCCACCTCTCCCCACTAATCCTACTGATCCCACTTTTGGAGGTGACACTAATACTCAGTCGCCTCTCGGGGAGGTTACTAATGTTGAGTTCTGTCACTTCATTACCCTATTGACTTAGTTGGTGACATCTCAATCCCAAAATTCAGGTTCTGCCACTACTACTATTGGTTTGTCTGAGGCCACTAGAGTTGACCAATTTATGAGGTTGCATCCTCCAATGTTTACTAGTACAAAGGTTGAGGAGGATCCTTAAAGCTTCATTGATAAAATGAAGAATATCTTTCAAGTTATGCATGCTTCGGAGGTTGAGGGTGTAGATTTTGCTGCCTACCAATTGAAAGATATGGTGTACCAGTGGTACGAAGAGTGAGAATAATCGAGAGGTAGAATGTTGGTTCTTCCTTGTGGGATGATTTCTCTAGTACATTTTTAGACGTCTTCTTTTCTCAAGAGTTGAGGAAAGCTAAGGAGGAAAAATTTGTTAACTTAAAGCAAGGAGGGATGACAGTCAAAGAGTATTCTTTGAAGTTCCATCAATTGTCCTAGTATGCTCCTGAATTGGTGTCTAATATCGCCCAGATGAGAAAGTTTTTTTTGGGATTATCTCATGAGTTAATTCTGGAGAGTAAAGTTGCCTTATTGATCAAGGATATGTACATCTCCATATTAGTTATGTATACACAACAGGTTGAAGAGAAAGAAGAAATAGGCTGAGATTGGTGAGAGGCAAAGTAAGAGTTCACAATTTTTAGAACAGACTATCGACCAACAACAAAGTAGGAGGTGGCCTAAGAAAAAGAGTTGAGGTAGTCCTAACTCCTTTTTGACTGCTATTTCTCCCTACCCAAAGCCGTTTGGAGAAAGATATTTTTTGGGTAATGATGCTTTGAGGGCACAAAGTGCCCAATCTCAATCCAGTAAGGCCCAACTAGCACTGTCCTACCCTCTTTCTAGATTCTGTGATAGCATCATCGTGGTCAGTGTGAGAAGAGGAGGAACCAACATTTTATATGTGGTCAGATTGGGTATAAACAGCGGGATTGTCCCTCTAGAATTGCTGCTGGGGCAAACAATATTCTTGTTGCCTATTCTTTTGCTCTTGCACAAAAGTGTGCCACTTTTGGCTCCAACACTAGTTGGGACCGTCTTTATGCTCTCACTACTCGTTAAGAGTCAGAGGCGTCTATATATATTGTTACTGGTATGTTGAAACTCTTTTCCCGTGATGTGTACTATTTACTTGATCTAGGGTCCTCTCTCTCTTATGTAACCCTATTTGTGGTTGTGTATTTTGGTGTTGGTCCTGAGTGTCTGTCGAACCCTTTTTTCTATTTCTACCCTGATAGAAGACTCTGAGGTTGTCAGAAGAGTCTATAGGGGGGGTGTGGTAGCTGTTGGTAGTAGATAAACTATGGTGAACTTGATAGAGTTAGACATGGTTAGTTTTGATGTCATTCTACGAATGGACTAATTGCACTCGTGCTATGCTTCCTTAGATTGTCGAATTTACAAGGTCGAGTTTAAATTTCATAATGAGCCAATTGTTGAGTGGGAGGATAGTTCCCAAGATCCTAAGGGAAAGTTTATATTGAATCTTAGAGCTCAGAAATTAATCTCCAAAAGGTGTCTCTATCATCTAGTCCGAGTTAAGGATTCTTACTCGGAGGGTCCTTCTTTGCATTCCATCTCGGTGGTGAATAAGTTTACTGAGGTCTTCCCCAATGACCTTTTTGGTGTCCCTCTCAATAGGGAGATTGATTTTGGTATTGATATTGTTTCGGACACTCGTCCAATTTCTATTCCCCTATATAGAATAGCTCCAGCTAAGTTGAAGGAGATTAAGAAGCAATTGAAAGATCTTTTAGACTAGGGTTTCTTCCATACTAGTGTGTCCTCATGGGGTGCACCTTTCTTGTTCATGTGAAAGAAGGATGGTTCTCTTTGGCTGTGTATTGATTACCGACAATTGAATAAGGTGACGGTAAAGAATAAATACCCTCTTTTAAGAATTAATGATCTCTTTGATCAACTTTAGGGTGCCAAATTCTTCTTTAAGACCAATCTTTGGTTCGGGTATCATCAATTAAAGATTAGGGAAGTGGATATCCCTGAAATAACTTTCCATACTCGATATAGGTATTTCGAGTTTTTGGTGATATCGTTTTGCTTGACCAATGCCCCTACAGTATTCGTGGATTTGATGAATAGGGTTTTTCGTCAGTGTCTGGACCTATTTGTGATTGTCTTTACTGATGAAATTTAGTGTACTCTAAGAGTAAGAAGGATCATGCCAATCATATCTGTCTTGTGTTGTAGACTTTGAAAGATCAATAGTTGTATCCTAAGTTTTCTAAATGTGAATTATGGTTGAATGCCATAACTTTTCTAGGTCATATTGTATCGAGTAAGGGGATTATGATGGATCCTCAGAAAATTATTGTGGTTGAGAGTGGCCTAGACCCACAACTCCAATTGATATTCAGAGTTTCTTAGGTTTAGTCGGGTATTATAGGAGGTTTATGGAGAGTTTTTCTTCTATTATTGCTCTATTGACTAAGTTGACTCAAAAAAGGTGAAGTTTTTGTGGTCCAATGCTTGTGAGGATAGCTTTAAGAAGCTAAAAGATAAGTTGACTTCAGCTCTAGTTTTGACTCTACCTGAAGGTACCAAGGGCTTTGTGGTTTATTGTGATGGTCCTGGGTTGGTTTGGGTTGTGCTTTGATGAAACATAGTAAGGTTGTTTCTTATACCTCTAAACAGTTAAGGGTTCATGAGAGAAACTACACGACTTATGACTTGGAGTTGTTAGCCGTAGTGTTCAAATTAAAAATTTAGCGTCACTATCTGTATGGGGTCCACGTTGATATCTTTTCTTATCATAAGAGCCTAAAATATGTGTTTACTTAGAAAGAGCTTATTCTAAGGAAAAAGAGGTGGCTTGAGTTGCTGAAGGACTATGTATAAGTCTTCACTACCATCTAGGTAAAGCTAATATGGTTACTGATACTTTTAGCAGGTTGTCCATGGGTATCTTGTCGCATGTGGATAAGGATAGGCGAGAATGGTGAAGGATATTCACCGTTTGGCTAACCCTGTAGTTCTTCTCTTGGACTTCGAGGATGGCAGTGTATTTATACAACAGGTGGCGCGATCATCCTGGGTTTGGGACCCTTAGAAAATTTCCTAGATTTCTGGGTTCTGTACAACATACGACTGGTGGGTACCAGTCGTATACTATGGTACGAGTAGTATGGGTTAGTCGTATGCTGACCAGTGTTAGTTGGGTTACTGGAATGGGTACGATTTGTTTGGTATGAGTCGTATAGGCAGATACGGATTGTTTGGTTACTTCACTTAGTCTTAGACTTAGTGACTTAGGTTGGATCTGAGAACTAATGGCTCACCAGGGGCCGTAAGCCAGGGAACGAATCATACCATGGACTTGTATGATAGACAGTGTTCAAACCTCTTGTGATTCTATTCTGCCAGGGGTACGGGTCAAAGGTACTAGTCGTATACTTTGAGTACGACTTGGTTTGGGTAAGTCATACCTTGGATAGTGTTGGGTCCAAGGGGGAGGCCTGGGGTATGAGTGGTGGGTACCACTAGTATGAATAGTCGTATTCTGCTGACGGGAATTTTATGCAGTTTAAGTGAGGGTAATCTGGATATTTTCCCACTTAACCTAATAAGGCCCCACAACTTTTAACACACTTGGGAGGTTATTTTCCCTATTATTTTATTTGTTAACACTTATAAAACACTTCCTAATCCTCTCTAAATTTCTTGGGAAAAGAAAGCTAGGGTTTCATCTTAAGGATTAATTTGGAGCGTGTCTTGGTGATTTCTCTCCATCATCTACTTAATTCAAGGCATGTACTCCTTCCCTCATTTTTAGTTCCAACTAAAGGCATGGTTTTATACAATATTTTCATGGTTTGATTATTGTGTGATTTTGGATTTTCAAATATAATTTGGGAGTTTTGGTTATAATGGCTTGGTTATGATTTTCCCATGTTTTAATTATGTATTTACATGTTGTAATGGTGGTTTGGATACTTGGTTGATGGGAATGGCTAATTGGGATATGATTTTGGTTTTGGAAATACTATGCCACCAATATGTTCGATAAAATGCCTATGACAATGCTTTAACTATATTATTGGACTTTTTAATGGAACTATTGCATGGTATGGTTTGGTAATGGAACCGTAAATGGTTTTGAATAGTTAAATTGAATGGTTTGGTGGTCATGGTTATGGTTAATTAACTCCTTATGGGGTACAATGGAATCCCCCAAGTAAACATGCTAATGAATAACTTGTGGGGTACATGGGACTCCCCTAAGCAAACATAATAATGGAACACTTGTTGGGTATATGGGACTCCCCCAAGTTAACTTGGTAAATGGGTACACGGGAATCCCTTTACCCAAAAAGGTTTGTATAAGGACAACACTTACAAGTTATAGTCGGTATGACGATACCACTATTGATAGCCTTGGTTAATAATAAATGGAATAATGGATTTATTAGTTAGAAATGGTTTAATTGGGCAATAATGGTGGGGTGTGATAGCTAACCGTAAAGGTGGGGGTTCAATGAACGAACACTGGAAACTCATATTTGCCTACATAAGGGGTTGGTCATGGAAATCATATATGATACTATGAGGTACACGAGAATCCTCTAAGTACATTGTACATATGTATCATAGAAGGTAAGGGTACTTAGGAATCCCCTACGCTTATGGTATCTCTGGTTAGTCCGGCTACATGCATTGGGGCCCATTCAGAGGGTTACACAGGACCTATATAGCCCATGTGTGGTTTAGGATGGTTAACCTACACATGCCCAGGTTAATGGTTTTAAATGCATGTTAAACACGGTTCACTTTCCCGGTATGGTTATATATATATACACAATATGTTTGTATGCATATTGTTAGTTTACTTGGTTTTACTGGTTGGCATTATTTTATCCTTATCCTAAGTTCATACTAGCATTTACCCGCTAACCTATCTTCGGGCGGTTGTATCCCCACGCGATACAGGAATCGAACGTTTTACTCCTCCTGCGTAGTGATTGAATTTTGGGATCAGCTTTTGGATTGAAGTGGTGAGCTTTCATCTTTTCGAAAGGCTCCATTTCATTTTATGGACATTTTCATATACTTTGGTTTATTTATGGATATTGGTTTTGGCTATGGTTGGGTGCATATCTCAACCGAATATTGATTTTCTTTTGGTTAAAGACTTTTGTGGAACTACTATTGGTTGGCATGGGCGGGATCGGTATTGGTGTCAGCCTTAGTAATTGCATTGGCATGGGGGTTGATACCGTTGGACGAAATTTCTCACTGTTCCATCCTTTTATATTATGTTATGGGACCTGGTTTGGTTATTGTTTTGGTTTTGGTTTGCGGTTTGGCTATGGTTATCGGTTGGCTTGAGATAGTTGGACTCATTTGGGTCGGTCACGGTTATAGACCTATCCTAGAGTCTGGATTTGGATAGTTATACATTACCTTGCTATATGTTTGGAATTCATCCGACTCAGGGTATGCGCTGGACGGTTGGTTGGGTATTAAGGATGGTCCCCGGTCCTGGATGTACTTGGGATACCCATTACAATAAGGCCTCCGATCGGGTGGGGTTAAACGCGTATGAGTATTTTTGATCATTCCAAAAGGTATAGTCCTCTTAGTCGATGTCGATTATTCAGAGTTTTAGTACTCTAAGGATACGTGCTAAACTATCTTGGAAACATCTAGACAAAGAAGCTCAAAGAAATATAAATTATAGGATCCCTCCTCAATATGTTGGGGTACATATGGCTGAAATGCCCAGTGGATGAACTAGGAAAAATTAAAATGGCAAGAGACACGCAAAATAAAAAATCGATTAGCAAATGGACTTACTCGTCAATTCAAACTCAACTCATGCAAATTGTACATTAAATGCAGAAGCCTCAAAGAGGATGAGGCACCTCCAAGGCAGTATTCGCTGTAATAGATGACTTTAACAAAATCATTGAATATAAATGAGTGTGCAATACAAATAATGCACTAGATTTAAGTACAAAGTTATTATAGTACAGGGGAAGCTTTCAAACAAAGCAAATAAAAATAACTAGGGGACGTCTGAAACAACATGAGGTGCGAAGACAACATATCCCTAAGGCACAATATGATTTCTTTCTTATCAGTCTAGAATTTGTCTGAGTGATCCTCATCAAAAGAACTCAAGTCTTATCTAGATCGTGCCCCCTACAAAGCTAGTAAGTTTGGGAAAAGTGGCCACCCCTCATGTTGGAAGCTTGGTGATTTTGGCTTTAAATAAATTATCTGTGGGTTCTAGGGGAACAGGCAAGTCCTCTTTAATCCCAAAAGGCTGAAAATGGGTGAATCTAAAGAGCCTCAGCCAAAAGCCCCTATAGGAGCTCTCATGATTATTGAGATAGACCTCAACTTGTAGAAACACATGTATAAAGAAATCTCATATTGTCCCGATGTTGCATCTAAAACTGTTGAAGAAGGGATGATAAAACTAAGTGCTCGCACTAGAGAGACAAAGAAGAACAAAAATGGATACGTTCTCTACAGTCTCTCTTGTCCCGATCCTCACCCATAGTTTTTATCTTACCCTCGTCAAAAACCTCAGAGAAATTATTTGAGGATGATCTCAGGGACTAAAAAGAAAGAGAAGGAAAAATCTGTGGGGAACCCCCAGAATACAAGCACAATATGCAAAGGATCTTTTACAGTGAATCCCGCTTACTTTTATTTAGTTCATAAGGAGACTAGAAGTTAATAATTGAAATAGGTACACATTAATTTGTTTTTGTTAGAAAACTTATTTGGTTTAACAAAAATAATGTTTCGAACTTGTGAATCATACATAACTCAAATGAAGACATATTTATGGAGATTTTGAATAAAAGTTTTCATTCTTGACATATAATTTCAACATAGTTCTAAGTATTACAAAATTATTAAGTTACCTTATCTGTTTGGAGCTTACAACAAAACTTTTCACATTCGAAATGAGACATTACATACCTATAAGCGTAAGTAGCTTCCTTTCATTCTTCTTTTTGGGGAAAGAATCTGAAACCTAAATGACATGGAAAGACCAAATAAAAAATCAAAATAACGTGGAAAAACAAAGTTAAGGCCCGCGCCTAGGCTTATGGTCTCCTGTAGAGCAATAATTTAGTGCACTATAGAATTCATTGAAATTAGGATCAACTATTTCTGCCCTGGTTCATCTCTTTCATCATTAAGAACTTTCCTCTTCCTTCATACTTTGTGAAAGATTAGTCATGTCTGAAATTTTCAAGTCTTCTGTACAATCCAATACTTATTTGTGCAGAGATTATTATAAGATCAATAACCCCTTGTGGGTAACAAAATTAAATTAAATTAAAATTTGTACAAAATTCGAATTATATTAAATTCAAAATATATTAGTTTCAAATAAATATAGTGGATTAATATAATTAGATTAATTATTTAAATCCAAATATGTATGGATTTAATTAAGGGGAAAGGACAACAATAACACTTCATTCTAAAATAATTCCACCATAATAGCCACTCAAAACTAATTACCTATAATTAGCCACTAAAGTAATTCCTACTTTTAGCCATTTCAGTACTACACGGATCCAGTGCATGGACATGTATTTTGCTCCAAAAAGGATGTTTGCGCTATCTACAAATTGGAGACATAAGTTGTGTTGTGAGACCCACCAAAAGGGATCCAGATTCAACAATGAATGATGATTCTACTAGTCCGCACCTTCTAGTTCTCTAACCTGTGTTCTCCGTCAAATCTATTCATGCTTCATGTTTGATAACTCCTGTTCTCCATGTTACTGCTTTTTAGCTAAGTTGCTCGGACTCTTCAAAAAAATTGCGCATCTGTGTCTGATTCTTCAAAAATATATTATTTTTGGAGAATTCGACATGCATCTGTAGACATCACGAGATATGCACTGGATATATATTTGTTTTGTTTAATTTTACTTATTTATACAATAAAATACAATACCATATATTGTTAAAATAATACAATTGTTAAAGATATATATTTATATATAACAATGATGCAGTTTCTATATATATACATATTCTATATAATAATTATAGCATTTTTATACACATTCTATACAATTTTTAACTACAGTTATTATTTAGATACATATTTTATACGACTCTATATAGTTTTTACATGCATTCTAAAAATGTATCAATCTAGTATAAGAAAGTATCAATTGAGTATATGGACACTGCAAGTGTATCAATGTAGTATAAAAGTGTATTAATGTGATATAAAAGGATATCAATTGGGTATAGGGACTGCATGTTCTTACATATAATTTCCTTTCTCTTTTTTAAAAAGTGTATCAATATAGTATAAAAGTGTATCAATTGAGTATAGAGACTGCATGTGCACAATTGTGCCAAATGGCTAAAAAAGAGAATTACTTTAGCCGACTGGCTACAGCATGTCCACCTTTTCAATTATGGGTCTTTTTTTAAATGGTCATCCCATGTCCCTTTCTCTTTAATTAAAGTTTATTTTTTATTGGGCAAACCCATTGATTTGGGCTAAAAATGATGAGCCCACTTTTCTAAGCCCAAGATACTGTCATATTCTAAATGCCCAAATAAGCGTCACATATCGAATGGCATGGCCTGCCAAGTCAAGTGAAGGAGCTAATAGGGCCATGTCATATGTCAAAATAATGTAGCAGGCTTAGTGAAATCAAAATCCCATAAAAGACACCATGTCACTTGAATCCGATTGGTCAAAAGAAGTTCATAATTACCATGACTCTTTACTTCCTAAACTATAAATAGGGGTCTCATAATTCAGAAAAGGGACAAAGAACTCTAACAAGAAGCAAGAGAAAGCTCGTGGATCAAACATAACAGATTCCTCTATAAAGCTCAAGCATTCAAATTCAGTTCATCAAGATTCAAAATCAAGATCGCAAGATTCAAGAACAAGACCAAAAGCCCTTGAATTCAAGCACACGTCAAGATCAAATCCACAAATCAAGTTCAAATTTAAGATCAATCATAAAACCCTTAAATTTATATTTGAAAAGGTGAATCAGAGGATTCACAGAGATTGTAACACTCACATATTGAAATTAATAAAATAATTATTACAATATTTTTCTTGTTCAGATTATTTTTTTTTATCTCGAATTTCTATTGTCTAAAAAATTTTGACACGCCCAGTGAGACAATCTCTACCTCCCATCTCAACTTTTCCAACTTTAAAGATTAAGAACACTGAAATGACTTCCAATTAAGAAGGCCAATTCTTAATCAACTACTTCCAAGGCTGCTGATTCAAAATTCACTACTGAAGTAGAAAACACCCTTGGTATTATTTTTGGAAGCTTTGGAGTTGTCACAAGGAGCAAGGACAACATGCTAGGACAACAAACACATCCAGTGTCATCCGCGCCAACTTTAATTTTTGAATCTGCAACTCCAATAGGAGAGGGATCTTATGCAAGTGTTTCAAAGGAAGAAACCACTGTGGAGGAATCATTTATGAAGATTCTAGCTCTACTTGAGCGTTCTAGTTCCAAATAATCTAGCACAAAGAATGATCGTCGTTCAACTAACACATCATCTCCACTTACACCACATAAGCTGAGCTCTTCTAAGATCAACTTATGCAATAATACATGTTGCTCTCAAATGTGTCCAGTGATCATAAAAGTAATGGTGACTGATGCCTCATCTATGGAGGAGCATCTTGCAAACCTGATAAAGGCAATTGAAGGTCTCACTAAGTATGTGCAAAATTAAGACGCTCGGATTGATAAGTTAGTGGATAATATGGATGGATTAATAGATAAAAACTCTAGTCATGTACTTGTAAAAGCTCCAGCAGTTCACGAGACAAAACATCCAAAAAAAAACAAACACTACCAGCTAAGGAGATACAAGTTTCTTCTGAGGGAATGATCTCGGTTGATCAGTTAAAAGAGTTAAATGAAAGGACCCTCAAAGAAAAGTATGATGTTTCCACCAAGTCTTCCTTGACATAAGTAAAGCCCTACACTATAAGGATTGATAGCTTAAAAATATCTGCCAGCTGTCAACCCCCAAAATTTCAACAATTTGAGGGTAAAGGAAATTCAAAACAATATGTTGTACACTTTGTTAAGACATGTAATAATGCTGGAACTTATGGTGACTATCTTGTCAAAAAATTTGTTCTTTTCCTAAAAGAAAATGTCTTCAATTGGTATACGGACCTTGAGCCTAACTCCATTGATAGTTGGAAGAAGTTAGAGCATGAGTTCCTAAATTACCTTTATTGCACAAGGTGTACTGTAAGCATAGTAGAGCTCATGAATATTCAACAAATAAAGGATGATCTAGTCATTGACTTCATCAATCAATGGAGAAATATAAGCCTAAACTGCAAAGACAGGCTCAGTGAAACTTCAACAATAGATATATGCATCCAAGGAATGCACTGGGAGATTCTTTATATATTTCATGGTATTAAGCTAAAATCCTTTGAAGAGTTAGCTACTCGTGATCAC
The DNA here is from genome assembly GCF_002878395.1 of Capsicum annuum. Lineage (NCBI taxonomy): Eukaryota > Viridiplantae > Streptophyta > Magnoliopsida > Solanales > Solanaceae > Capsicum > Capsicum annuum. The sequence goes on along the minus strand of NC_061119.1, from coordinate 58,458,688 downwards.
GACATAAGGTTGAGCATGTTTTCTGCTGGAAAGGGAGTAGCATCTATCCATGACCCTCGAAGGGGAAAGGATAAGTAGGAACCTAAAAGATGGGGCAAGTTTATCCCAAAAAATGATAATAAAAAATTCATGAATGTCGACATGTCTGCTATAAAGGTCACCATGAAGGTGAGCAAGAAGCAAAACATGTGGATGACTTCTCGAGAGCATCCAAACAAGAAGTTAACTTTAAAGTAGATACAAAAAATACCCCTTTTATGATTCAGATATTGTTAGATTTCAATGAACTCCTTGAGCATAAGCTCATTGAAATACTAGAGATGAAGCAGCCCGATGAATATGAAAGGACCAATGATCTAAATTATTGCAAGTATCATAGTTTTGTGGGCCACCCTATGGAAAAATGTTTTGTCTTCAAGGACAAAGTCATGTAATTGGCAAATGAGAATAAGATCTTCTTCGATGATAAGAATGACACTTCTCATTAAATCTCTATCACTTTTGGCTCACTCGATCTAGTGCAAATATGATTCGAAGAGCATAAAGAAGAACCAATAAATCATGAAAAGTCTTTAGTTGATAAAGGTTGGACGCTAGTCTACGAAAGAAGTCATCTGAGAAGCCAACTAGAAAGAAGATGGTAAGAAAAACTGAGGAAATAGAGGATGGTTAAGCTTCCAAAGAAGATGAGAGTAATGGAGCTTCACCACCAAAAAACACTGCATCTAGTAACTTTAGAAGAATTCTTACTAAGTTGGTTTCGTGCAAAGATTGCTCAAGTCAACCTTGAGGTATCTTGTTTTAATACTACCAAAGAGGGGGCAAAGGGTGAAAATCTACCCATAAAAGTTCCTTTATCTTCTAAAAATCTTGTTGAACCTCTTGGCCAAGAGGCACATGTATGTGATAAAAAATCACATTCACGAATAACGATCTTCTGCTTGGAGAAACCCTACATAACCACCCCTTGTACATGGTGGGTCAAGTTCTAGGAAAGAAGATAAATATAATCTTGATAGATGAAGGATCCAGAGTCAACATCTTGTCTATCCGCATAGTGAAGGAACCTGGCATCGCTACTAATGAACTAGATGAAAGCCTCTTGATAATCCAAGGCTTCAACCAAGCGGGTTAGAGGGCCATGGATTCTGTCAAGTTAGGGATTCATATAGATAATTTTCAATCAAATGTATTGATGCATGTGATCAATGTCAAACTTCATACAATATATTTCTTGGTAGGTCTTGAATACACTAGAACAAAATTATCTCATCCTCTTACTATCAATAATTAAAGTATCTCGAAGGAAGAGTGGAAAGACAGACAGTGGTCGATGATAATCCATTCACTAAAGTCAAGTCACAATTTGTCGATGCAAAATTCTACTTAAAGAATTATGTTATGAAAGATAAAAGGATTGATGATGTAATAAAGACCAAGTGTGATGATCTTGCAGCTAATAAGGTCGCAATAACTATCAAAAAATCCACCACCAAGAAGTATCTCTCCACTTCGAATAAAGAAAGCATCACATCTATAAAAAAGAAGGCAACTCATGTTCTCTGCTAAGTACCAAAGGTAAAGAAAAAAAGGATCATTCATTCAATACCTAAGATAATATGCTAGGAGGAATAACACTACCTATCAAGTGGATTGACGTAATAAACCCATCCTCAAGGATACTGGGAGAATTTGTGGCTCAAAATTTACCATAAGATATAACACTCCCTACAAAGCATACAAAAGAGGCCTTGGATTCAAATGAATACAAGAAAACTTTAAAGGCTGGATATAATCCTAATGAAATATCCACATTGGGAAAAATTCTATTAGAAATTACAACCAGGCAGGCACGTGAAGGCCTAGGGTGCACGTAGTTACCTCCAATTCGCATCTCCATTAGAAGGATGGTTAGTAAATACATCACCGTGGAAGAGGACTCTATTACTTCTAATAAAAAACCTTCTGTCTTTGATCGACTTAGAGAATCAGCTACAAGAACTTTTGTGTTTGATAAATTAGGTCTTCTAATAAGAAAAAAATCAACAAGAGCTAAAGAAGTTGGCAAACTACGATAATGTACTCTTCACCCAAGATCCAGAAGGATTCTTAAAGTTTGATTCCTTCTAGAATAAGGTAATGGACGAAACTTGTGATTCCACGCAAGGAGGTGTTAAAAATAAAGGTTCATACTGTGGTATATACCAGGAAACGTGAGGAAGATGAAGAAAATATCAGCTCCACACATCTTGTTATAACCCAAAATGAGAATGATGTCTCATCTCAAATAAAGGTTGATGAAGAGATGAAAGATACTTTCTAGTGTTACTATATATCCATCAACAGTGATAATCCTCAAGAAGAGAAAGATTTGTATATGCTCCATCGCAACTTAAAGAAGAAGTGAAAGCTATAATAGATCCCCTGAAAGAAGTTTATCTTGGCACGGATGAAGACCCAAGACCAACTTACCTAAGTAATTCTCTAGATATCAAAGAGTAAATCACCTATATGGACATACTCAAAGAATATAGGGATGTATTCACTTAGAGTTATAAGAAGATTCCTGACTTAGACCCAAAAGCAACAGTTTATCAGTTGGCGATCAAGAATGGTGCTCGTCCTATTAAGCAAACCCAAAGATGTTTTAGGCTAGAGTTGGTTCCATTGATAAAAAATAAGGTTAAAAAACTCATTAAAGTTGGATTTATTCATAAAGTCCAATACCTAAAGTGGATTTCAAGTATTGTTTCGGTATGGAAGAAGAATGGCCAAATTCGAATTTGTGTCAAATTTCGTGATCTCAACAATGCCTGCCCTAAGGGTGATTTTTCAATCCCCATACCAGAGTTGATGATCGATGCCACCACTTATTATGAGTCAATGTCCTTCATGGATGGTTCATCTGGATACAACCAAATCCGCATAGCACCAAAGGATGAAAAGCTCACTGCATTTTGTAAGACCAAAAGTATTTATTGCTACAAGATAATGTCTTTTGGTTTGAAAAACGTTGGTGCCACTTATCAAAGGGATATGCAAAATATCTTTGATGGCCTATTCCATAAAAATATTGAATACTATATGGATGACTTAGTGGTGAAGTCAAGAAAGAAAGATGACAACTTAAAAGACCTAAGAATGGTATTTGAGTTGCTCCAAAGATACGAACTTAGGATGAATCCATTGAAATGTACGCCTTTGGATTTACTTCTGAAATATTTCTTGGCTTCATTGTATGATACCGAGGAATTAAAATTGATCATACCAAGGTCGATGCAATTGTGAAGATGCTCGAACCCTAAGACATTCAGGAGTTAAAAAAACTTCAAGGAAGGCTAGAATATTTAAGGAAGTTTATCTCAAAACTGGCCAAAAAATGTCGACCATTTATCCGTCTCATGAAGAAGTATGCTCCTTTTAAATACGACCAAGCATATAGCAAGGCCTGTGAAAGTATCAAATTATACTTAATGAAGCCTCCAGTTCTTGTGAAACCCATACCTGGAAAACTATTTATACTCTGTATCGCGGCACAAGAAAGGTAAGTTAGAGAACTATTGGCTCAAGAAAATAGTGAAGGCAAAGAAAACTCTCTTTACCATTTGATAAGAACGATGACATCAAATCAACTAAAGTAATCTCCGATCAAAAAGTTATGTCTGTCATTGGCTTTCTCAATCCAAAAATGAAACACTACTTTCAAGCTTATATCATTCGTCTTGTGTCTAGGGTAAATTCCCTCAATTTGTAATGTTGAAACCAGTCCAACCGACTTGCAAGGTGGTACCTTCAACTTCAATGGTTAGAGATTGTGTACATCCCCCAAAAAGCCGTAAAAGGACAAGCATTGGTGGACTTCTTGGCAGACCACTCAATACCCGATGATTGGGAACTAACCGATGAACTTTCTAATGAAGATGCAATGGTTGTTGAGGTTAGATTCCCATGGAAAATGTACTTTGATAGTGCAACACATCAAGATGGAGCTGGTGCTAGCACAGTATTTGTAACTCCACAAGGAGAGGTCATCCCATACTCTTTTACCTTGACAAATCATTGATTAAATAATGTTGATAAATATCAAACATTAATACTCAAACTTGAGATGGTTGTCGACATGAAGCAACTATAATTACAGGTCTTTAGCGACTCTCAACTAGTGATCAAGCAGTTTTTGGGAAGATATAAAGTTAGAAAGCCTAAGCGACACCATATCATGATTATGCCTAGAAGTTGATGGAATGGATTAGAGAAGTAACCCTCCAGTATGTGTCAAGGAAAGAAAATAATTAAACTAATGCCTTAGCTACTTTGGCCTCAACCCTAACTCTTCTGAATCAGACATGACTTACTATCCGCCAAGAATGAGTAGTACCGTCATCAAATAAGGATGAGGACATAGAAAATAAGGTTGAACACCTCGTCGCCATGTCTGAAGATATAAATAAAGATTGACAACAAACTATCATTAGCTACTTGCGTTATGGGGTTGTCATTAACTACTTGCGTTATGGGATACTTCCAGAGAATTCAAGAAAAAGGACTGACATTCGTCGTCGTACACTTTGCTTCCTTTACTATAAGGACACGTCATTAAGAGTCACACTTGATTCTAAATAGATAATAAAGGTCATATATGTATGTTTGAGTATATATATGATTCATGTTTTATGTAAGAAAAATAAATAGGGAATAAATCCTAGGTTTTTGGCTGGTTGACTACAATGAAAATGACGTTGTGGGATTCGTTACTTTTGATTCAACAAAAAAAATAAATAGAAGATCATTTGAAGAAATACTATTGCAGTGTTTGGAAGAGAAAGAAACAGTTCAAACTTTGCAAGAAGCATACTCGGGAGTTTGTGGATCTCATCAGTCGAGACCAAAGCTTTATTTTCACATTAAAAGGATGAGATATTACTGGCCAACGATGGTGAAAGACTGCCTGTACTATGCTAGAAGATATAAAGATTACCAATTCCATGCGAATTTCATACATCAACCCCCTGAAGTACTACACCTAACTATAGCGTCGTGTCCATTTAATGCTTAGAGATTAGATGTTGTTAGACCACTGCCAAAATCTTCTAGTGGACACCTGTACATCTTAGTTGCGATAGATTACTTCTCAAAATAGGCTAAAGTTGTTGCTCTCAATAAAGTGAAGAAAGAAAATATCGCAAACATCATCCGAGTAAATATCATCTACCACTTTGGAATACCTTAGTATATAATAACTGACAATGGTAAGCCATTTGATAGTAAGCTGATGAACAAGATTTGTGATCTCTTTGGTTAAAAGCAGCATAAATCTTCTATGTACCATGCTGTTGCCAATGGATTAGCTAAAATATTTAATAAGACTTTATGCAATCTGTTGAAGAAGTCATCTCCAAGTCTAAATAAGACTGGCATGAGTGAATGGAATAAGCTTTATGGGCAAATAGAATGACTTACAGCATGTTGACGCAAGTAACCCCATATGCAATTTCTTTTAGAGTTGAAGCATGTCTACCACGTAAGCGTTAAATACCTTTTTTAAGATTGGTTATTCAAGAAGGGCTCACAGACAAAGAAAATGCTAAGTTGCATCTTGTGGAGTTAGAAGTTCTTAATGAAATGAGGTTGAGGGCTCGGCAAAATCTTGAATGTCATCAAGCCCATCTATCTCGTTGTTTCAACAAAAGAGTATGGTTAAGGTGCTTCCAAGTTGGAGATCAAGCCCTTGCAATAAGAAGGCCCATTATTACTTTTTGTAAGTCTGGGGGCAAATTTACCCCAAAATGGGATGGAACATATGTCGTACAAAAGGCATATTCGAATGGTGCTTACAAGATTGTAGGAACAGATGGTGTCAGAATTGGTCCTATCAATGCCAAGTTCTTGAAGAAGTACTATCCTTAAAGAAAGATAGAACTCCTTAAGGCATGAGTATAAACTGCATGTTCACTCTTGGCCCGTAAAAGTTTAAATTATGTAAGACTCAAAAAAAAAGTCTGCTAGGTTGAAAACCTCAAAAGAGGTGGCCTAGGTAAAAGTTAGGACGCAGAAAAAAACTCACCCAGAACTACGGTGTGACTTGATCCTCTTTATTGAGGTATGTAGGCGCTTAGAATTTCGTTTTGAGTTCAGTTGCATGAGTATAAAAAAAAATATTTTCTGCAGTATCCGCCATATGAAGTCTTGTATGAAAATATTCTAATAAATTTTGGACTCACTTCAAATATTTGTGGCTCAATGGGGGCAACCCATCGAAAAGAAAAGGATTTCCCTTAATGGGTTTTGGAATGCTAAAGATATCCATGCCTACAACTAAGGGCACAAATATACCAAGATTGTAGTTTAAAGTAAGAAAATTTTATCAATCCTGCAAGCTAAAGTTGCCAAATTCACCAAATTTGAAAGTTGAGCCGCCCAATCCACCAAGTTTGCAAGTGGAAGTTGACAAAAACTCCAAGTCTTCAAATCGAGGCCTTCTAAATTTTCACACCTCAAGGTGGATAAGATTTGTCCTTTTTCACCTTAAGATGGCATCTCATGAGTTTATGCTTAAAAGGATCTAAAACATTTCATGCCTTAAGGTGGAAAAAATTTGACCCTTTGCACCTTAAGATGGCCTCTCATGGGTTTATCCTTAAAAGGATCTCAAAATTTTCTTGCCTTAAGGTGGATAAAATTTGTCCCTTTATACCTTAAGTTGGTCTCTCACAGGTTTATCCTTAAAAGGATCTCAAAATTTTCATGCATTAAGGTGGACAAAATTTATCCCTTTGCATCTTAAGCTGCCTCTCACGGGTTTATCCTTAAAAGGATCTCAAAATTTCCATGACTTAAAATGGACAAAATTTATCCCTTTGCACCTTAAGTAGGCCTCTCACAAGTTTATCCATAAAAGGATCTCAAAATTTCCATGTCTTAAGGTAGACAAGATTTTTCCTTTTACACCTTAAGTTGGTCTCTTCATGGATTTATCCCTAAGAGGATCTTGAAAATTCTATGTCTAATGGTGACAAGATTTATACCTTTGCACCTTAAGTTGGCCTCTCACGGGTTTATCCTTAAAAGGATCTCAAAATTTCCATGTCTTAAGGTGGAAAAAAATTATTCCTTTGCATCTTAAGATGGCCTCTCACGGGTTTATCTTTAAAAGGATCTCGAAATTTCCATGCCTTAAGATGGACAAGATTCGTCCTTGGCACTTTAAGTTGGTATCTTCACGGATTTATCCCCAATAGGATCTTGAAAATTCTATGCCTTAAGGTGGACAAGATTTGTCCCTTTGCGCCTTAAGTTGGCATTTTGATGGATTTATTATGTAAAGCAGCTGAATTTGTCAGGTCTTAAGGTGATGGAGGTGAAGTTAAACTCTCGCACCTTAAGCTAACCATAGAAAAGAGACCATACTTGAAGTGTAACTTGTCAGGTCTCAAGATGACGGATACAAAGTTAAACTCTCGTACCTTAAGCTGACCATTGAAAAGGGTCCATACTTGAAGCTGAACTTATCAGGTCTCAAGGTGACAGAGGCGAAGTTAAACTCACACACCTTAAGCTGGCTATTGAAAAGGGACCATACTTGAAACCGAAATTGTTAAGCATTAAGGTGACGGAGGCGAATTTAAACTCTCGCACCTTAAGCTGACCATTGAAAGGGTCTATATATAAAGAAGATTATTGCATAAGTTCATCGATGAAAGGACCCATACTTAAAGAAAACCATTGTATAAGTGCTCAATGAAAAGACCAATACTTAAAAGAGACCATTGCATAAGTGCATCGATCAAAGGGTCTATACTTAACGAAGATCATTGCAAAAGTGCATCGGTGAAAGGGCACATACTTAATGATGATCATTGCATAAGTGCATCGGTGAAAGGGACCATCCTTGAAGAAAAAGCACCAATATTGAATTCAAATTGGTTGTCTTAAGGTGTATGGATGCGAAGTTAAACTCATGAACCTTAAGCCGATTGTTACACATTGTTATCTATTTCGATTCTACAAGAGAAAAAAGAGACAACACAAAAAAAACAAGTAGGAAAGAGATTGGTACCAGGCGGGATGTTTCGAACTTGAAAGTCATGTATCACCAACTTGGATTGAGATAAAATATTATGGTGAGAATAAAACCCTTAAAATTTGATTTTCAACAATCAAAGTACCCTTTGATGATGACGTTTCTACATCAAGATATAAATTATTTAGTGAGACAACGCAAATCCAAAATTCTCTGCCGGACAGAATTTAGGATCAACTTTAAAAAATTGTCTAGAATAATATATTCCTACAATGATATGTTATTTTATATATATTATAGATCGAGAAGTGTACTTTCTTTAATATCAAACAATTTATAATTTTTATATTCCTACAATGATATGTTATTTTTTTACCACTAGCATGTTGGCTGGAAAAATGTGACGAAAAATAAAAGAAAAGTAGAAAGGAAAGAAATTTACCTCAATTGATATTGAAAAAGTGAGGAACCTACATCCTTTTGTAGAATTGTAGGGTGATTGTTTCCTTCTCTAATATAAATTTAAATTGAAAGAGTTTCCATCTCCAATATAAATTTAAATTGGAGGTTTTTTCCTTCTTCAATATAAATTCAAATTAAAGGTTGTTTCCTTCTCCAATATAAATTCAAATTGGAAGTGTTTTCTTCTTCAATTTAAATTCAAATTGAAGGTTGTTTCCATCTCCAATACAAATTTAAATTGAAAGAATTTTATTCCCGATTAAGTAAGGCGGTGAAAAGTTTTCAAAAAAACTATTTGGAATTGGACAAAGTCAAGATATCCTAGTAGAAATGGACCTCATTAAGAAATTTATTATTGGATTTGGATATCATGTATCACTAATGGGTCTTACATGTAGAAATTCATGAAATAAATTGGGTCTAAAAAAGAGAATTTTTAAGAGGCAATATCAATATGCAAATTGCATGGTTCGGCTTTAAATTTTCTCAATTAATGAAATCGGGTGTTAATATGTATGAAAATATTTGAAGCCTGAAGGAAGCATGTTTAAATAATCATATTTAAAGTCTAGTCTCTAAAGTATACACTCAATCAGCCTTGAAGTAAGAAACATGTTGTGGACAATAAAATTTTATTAAATTAAACTCCATACAAAATTCGAATTATATTAAATTCAAAATATATTAGTTCCAAATAAATATTGTGAATTAATATAACTGGATTAATTATTTAAGTCCAAACATGTATGGACTTAATTAAAGTCTAATTTCTATTGGGCTAGCCCATTGATTTAGAAATTTTTATTGGGCTAGCTCATTGATTTGGGCTACAAATGATGAGCCCACTTAACTAAGCCCAAGATATTGTCATATTCTAGAGGCCCAAATAAGTGTCACGTGTCGAATGATGTGGCATGCCAAGTCAAGTGAAAGAGTCAATAGGACCATGCCACATATTAAAATAATGAGTAGGCCTAGTGAAATCAAAAATCCATAAAATATGTCGTGTCACTTGAATCTGATTAGTCAAAAAAAGTTCATATTCACCATGATTCTTTACTTCCTACAACCATAAATAGAGATCTCATAATTCAAAAAAAGAACGAAGAACTCTAAGAAGAAGCAAGAGAGAGCTCATGGATCAAACACACTATATTTCTCCACAAAGCACGATCATTCAAATCCAGTTCATCAAGATTTAAGATCAAGACCGCATGATTTAAGATAAAGCCTAAAAGCCCTTGAATTCAAGCACAAGTCAAGATCAAATCCATCAAATCCGTCAAATCAAGTTCAAATTCAAGATCAATCTTAAAGTCCTTAAATTTATATTTGAAAAGGCAAATCAGAAGACTCATAGAGATTGTAACACTCACATATTGAAATTAATAAAATAATTATTACAGTATTTTTCTTTTCACGATTATTTATTTTTTCAGTCTCAAAATTTTACTGTCCAACACACCCATAAATCAGGATCATAAATTTTGGGGTTGTGAAGTGTGTGTTAAGAAAGGCTTTGTATGAATTTCTTCAAGCAAAAAAAAAAGAGTAGATTAAATATTATAATTTCAAATATTAAAAATTTGTTAGTTAATTTTTGTAGGTGAATGGTGGATGTGATTATTTTGGATGAAAAGATAATTATCCGACAAAGAGAAGGCCCATAATTGGCGGAGGTACATCTATTTCACAAAATAGTGTGACAATACGACAAGTGCAAAAATGAGTTAAAAGGCATTTATTTTAGTTGATGAAATTAGTCAGGAAGTAATAGGACCACACAAAATTAAAAGGTCTCCACAAAACTAAGCCATAAGTTCAAGATGGACAATGTATTTTCTCTATCTCCTGAACTAGATACTTTTTAAGTGAGTGTCTCTTTCTATATATTTAGGGTGTGTTCGGTATTGAGAAAAAAAATTCATGAAATATATTTTCCTAGAAATTATATTTCTGAAAAATAAGTAAATTTCTTACTTATTTTTTTGTATTTTTCTGGTGAGTGAAATATTTTATAGTGTTCATTTCATGAATGAAAATATTTCTAGATTTATAGTGTTCAATTGGTGAATGAAAATATTTTCTAATTGAAGCAAGAGAGACAGAGAGAGAAATATCATTAGTAAAAAAAATAAAGTCAAATTAAATCTAACTAAACAAGCAAACTGGTGAAATCGAATTATATTTGGTTCAATTTGATTTTCATAATTAAAAAATTAAAGTATTTTCAATTTAATTTTACCTCAAAACCAAACCATGAACACTCGATCATGGCCAAAAAAGAGATCTTTAGTTAGAACAAAAATTTGAACAATATAACATCTTTTTAGGTGACTTATGTCCATAAATATTATTCACTTGGTTTTAAATTTTTTATTTATTCATAAAAATATTAAATACTACTTAAAATTATATTTGAAATTTTGAAAACCCCCTCAAGAGATTTTTTTTAATTTTACCTTAAAAAGGGATTTTTTTCACTTTGTTTTAAAACCACTTCTACTATAAATATATAAGTGGTGATAACCCCACAGGATATGGACGACATGAATGTATCACCACATAGCGGTATTTTCGCCTTTTCACCTGAGTATATGATGTTGGGTGTATTTATACATTCTAGCGTCATTATTCTAACCTTTTTAGCCTTGTTTTGAGGATGATTCATGTGCTATATGGGTTGATAATGAGATAAATGTGTATCAAAGTGTTAAAGCATGTGTTTATGATGTTAAGAGTGAGTTCCAAACATGTTTGTACTTAACAGATTCATTTAGAGTTCAACCCGGAAAACTAGTGTTACTATTGAGCTAGGTGCTTGTCTAGTTGATTCTAGTGGATTCTATTGTGTTTAAGGTGTTACAAATGGTTTTTATGAATTATTAAGAGTGAAATAACTTGTTGGGAATGATAAAATTTCAATTAGAATGAGTCTCAGCTGGAACAATAAGTGAAAGATCAATGCAAACTAGCATAGCTTAGCTCTTGTTTTGATTCATCATAATAGGTGTTGTATTGTGTTTCTCTTTTAATTCGTGTGGCGTGATGATGCAGGAGGCTTTTGGATCTGAATATGATGATATTTTTTTGTTAATGAGGCTTGGAATTCATGGAAAATATGCCACAAGACAAAGGATCAAAAGGGAGACTTAACACTTAACTAAAATTCAGAGAGCAAATTCTAGAGGAGCAAGGCGATGGAGACACGCCGCCCCACCTGAAGTAGGGATATAACTAGGGTGGTGTCCTATATGGAGTGGGAGGATAACCATGGAAACGCCCCACCTAGTCCCGGCCTCAATAATTGACAGTTTTCATGTCCAACACGGATTTGGCTTGCTCCTACACTACAAATACATGTTGTATCACATTTTTATATTCTTTTGGACGTCTTAGATGAGTTGTGGGGCTGATCAACACTTATTTTAGGGTTTATATCTCTTTATTTTAGTTTTCTTTATGGTTTGTATCATCAATCCAAGGGATTGGATGATGAATAATTCCATAAAAGGCTAAAACTCCCTTTGGGTTAAGGCCAAGATCAAGACTACTTTCGTTTTGAATTAAGTTTGTTAATTTGCTTATCATCATTGGTTGTTTGTTGATTCTTATTTTAACTATTTTAAGAATTAGCTACCCTTAGAATATATCAGTTGTCAACCTTGTGAACTAGGGAGAGGGAATAGGGCGATAGAACATCGGAATAAGCAAGGTATGGTTTGTGTTTCTTTAAGAAATAAGGAATTCAAATTAGTATCTAGGACAGAGATGTATTAGATACCTGTCACGACCCAAAATAGGATCATGACCTGCGCTAAGGAGTTGGAACTCCAAAGCAAGCCTCGTCAGAATTCTACAAAAAATAAGGCAGTGTTTCCCCTGTTTTTGGGCCTAACAAGAAATTTTCCATGCCTCAATTCAACAACAAAACAACCCAACAGCACAACCATCACACAAACACCAACACAATTCACCATAGATCATCGAAAAAAATATGAAATCCATCTCCAAAATAAAAGGAAGCCAAATACTCCACAAATCCAAAATAATAAAAGAATACTCAAGCTCTAAAGACATGACTATGGAGCGACTCTTAAGACTTTTCAAGAAGACGAACATAAAAATAAACAAGCTTTGCCCACGTGAAAAAATGCAGGGATCACTAGGAATATGCCACTAGGATCCTTTAGCTAACAAAATCCTCGCCGTCACCTGGATTCTTAGAAAAATAATAGCGAGGAGTGAGATGCTAGCTCAGTGAGTAATAACACTTAACCACAATCATTTTAATGGGGACAAGTCATAAAACATCATGAAATAATGCTCTTTCAGAAAACAGTAACGTTAAACAATATCATTGTTTCATGTAAGCCAAGTGAACCAATAGTTCAGTAATAAACTCAAAAAGCATCGTATCATATCAAATATTACATATTTGGGAGGTTTCCAAGGTTGAGACATGTAATCAGTGTGGCATTCTTCTTTATCAAGAATAGCCCATAACAGTGGACCCCTCATAAAGGAGTCAAATATAATATCAGTATCAGTATGCTAGTCCTACCTTTCCACTAGCGAGGGTTGTAATAGTCATCAGTAAATACAAGGTGCATCAAGTCTAACGATCCCGCCGTTAGGTACGGGATTCAATCAAGGTCTACTCCCATTCATAAATTATTTGAAAACAATAGAATATTTATATGAAAACATCTTTCAAAATAGAATATAACTTTAAAATTCATATCAATAATAATACATGTAAACTTGAACAAAACATATATCAAAAATAGTTATTCCTCATGTAAGTGAAGACTATTCACAATAGTAATATCATATCTCAAATAACCATATCAATATCATAGTTAGTAAAGAACTTGTCCCACGTGAAAATTTTTAAAGCATTCAATAATTCTTGTTTTCACCAAAACATGGTATAAATATGCAATTTACGAAACATAAATTGTGGCAAAATTACTACTCACAGTACACATGTCGAAATACCAAACTTGTCACCTCGAACAATTGATAGGACTCCCTTCGATCGAATCTAAAATCATATCATATCATTCTCAAGTTAATTCTCTTATTTTAGACTAACTCATGGTAAAATTAGACTACCCAACCCTCAAGGTTTCATGATAACCTTCAATTTCATCAAACTCTGTATTTAAGACAACCCTTATTGCCCATAATTCTTGTATTGGCAATTAAATTTCAATACCCAAAATAAATTATCAAGACCAAAAATCACAATAAAGATATAGGAACAAATTTACCTTAACCCGCAATAATTTTCCAATCAAAACTTGAATTTTTTCCTTTTTATTTTTCCACTGCAAGATCAACTTTGGTTCGGTATTCCTTTCCCTGCGTTGGCGCGAGTTTAGGCAGAAGTACTGCGTTACTATATTTTTTATTTCTTTAGAGTTAATGGGCAGAAGCCCTTTATATCATATCATATCTTTATATATATATATATATATATATATATATATATATATATATATATTCATTCCAATTCCAATAAGAATTGGTGAGAAAGCCCGACCCTTTTTCCTTTGCTTTGTAAATTGGGCGTTAGCGCAAATTATTTTCCTTTTTTTTTCCTTTTCCAATTATAATTACTCACTAATTATAATGTGGGGTATTAAATTCTCCCCACCTTAAGAAATTTGGTCCCCAATTTTAGAGTAAGTGCATACCGGAAGACTGAAACAAGTGAGGGTACTTGACTCTCATATCCATTTCTGACTCCCACGTAGCTTCGTCAGTGGTATACTTCTTCCATAAGACCTTCATGGACACGGACTCCTTCGGTTGCAACCTTCTTACTTATAGATCAATGATCGCAACCTCCTTACTTGTCGATCAATGATTGCCACTGGTTCCTCCTCAAAAGTTAAGTTCTCATCAAGTTGCATAGTCGGTGCTTCAAGCACGTGAGAAGAATCTGATATACACTTTCTTAGCATAGAGACATAAAACACTGGATGAATGAAAGACATCTCAGGGGGGAGTGCCACACGATATGCCACTCCTCCTATATGCTCAAGTATATCATAAGGTCTTACATATCTCGGACTCAGTTTACTTCTCTTCCCAAAATGCATCACACCCTTCATAGGAAAGACTCATAGAAAAATCTTTTCCCCAACTGTGAACACCAAATCTCTTCTTCTCTTGTCTGCATAAGACTTTTGTCTACTATGAGATATGAGCAACCTCTATCTAATCAATTGGACCTTTTCCATAGTGTCCTGTACCAAGTTTGATCCTAGAACCTTAGCCTCTCCAACTTTAAACCACCCAATAGGAGAACGACATCGCCTACCATACAAGGCTTCATATGGTGCCATCTATATGCTTGACTGAAAACTATTACTGTAAGTGAATTCAGGTAAGGTTAAGTAAGCATCCTAACTACCTCCAAAGTCAAGAATGCAAGCTCTCAACATATCTTCAAAGATTTGTATAGTACGCTCAGATTTTCCATCTATCTATGGATGAAATGCAATACTAAGATCTACTCGAGTACCCAATGCTTCTTGGAAATATATCTAAAAGCATGAAGTGAACTGTGATCCTCTATCAAAAATGATAGACAACGGAACTCCATGAAGTTGGATAATTTCATTCATAAATAACTGAGCATATTTCACTCCACTATATGTAGTCTTTACTGGCAGAAAGTGAGCTTACTTAGTACGTCGGTCTACAATTACCCATACAGAGTCATGGCCTTTAATGGTTCACGGTAGCCCGATTACAAAATCCATGGTAACTCTTTCCCATTTCCAATCTGGAATCCTAATCTCTTGTAGTAATCCTGCTGGTCGTTGATGCTCCGTTTTAACCTATTGACAAGTCAAGCAACTAGAAACAAAGTTAGCAATATCTTTCTTTAGACGTTTCCACCAGTACAACTGCTTCAGGTCATGATACATCTTAGTGGAAACAGGGTGAATGGTATATCTGGATTTGTGAGCTTCTTCAAGAATAGCTCGTCTTAACCCATTAGCAGCTGGTACATATAATCAATTACCTACTCGAAGAATACCATCGCAATCAACACTCATCGACTTATTTTGACCAACTAGGACCTTATCTCGATATTTACACAACTGCACATCCTCAAATTGAGTGGCCTTTAGGCTCTCTGCCAAAGAAGATTTAGCTTGAACACAAGCCAACAATACCCTTGACTTTCCGACACCAAAATTGACACTTTCACCTTCAAGTTTCTGTACATCTTTCACCAATTGCCTCTTTTTAGGAGCTATATATGCCAAAATACCCATAGATTTCCTGCTCAAAGCATCAACCACAACATTAGTTTTTCCAGGATGATACAAGATAACACAATCATAATACTTGAGTAATTCCATCCACCAACGCTGCCAAAGATTTAGATCTCGCTGCTGAAAATGGTACTTCAATCACTTGTGATCTGTATAGATCTCACAACTTTCACCGTATAAATAATGTCTCCAAATCTTAAGAGCAAATACCACAACGTCCATCTCCAAATCATGGGTAGGATAATTCATCTCGTGCTTCTTCAACTATCTCAAAGCATAAGCTATAACATGATCATTTTGCATGAGAACACATCCTAATCCAACCCTCGAAGCATCACAGAATACCTTAAATCCTCCAGAACCTGATGGTAAGGCTAACATCGGTACGGTGGTTAAACATGTTTTAAGTTTCTGAAAGCTCCGCTCACATTCTTCCGTCCACTAAAACTTTATATTTTTCTATGTTAACTTGGTCAATGGAGCTGCAATTTTAGAGAAATCCTGCACAAAATGCCTGTAGTAATTAACCAAACCTATAAAGCTGCAAATCTCAGTGGGCGAAGTAGGCCTGGGCCATTTCTGAACTGCTTCCGTCTTTTTAGAATCCACCGTGATACCTTCTTTGGAGACAACATGCCCCAAAAAGGATACTGAGTCAAGCCAAAATTCGCACTATGAGAACTTAGCATAAAGCTTATGTTCCTACAATGTCTGCAAAATAGTCATTAAATAATTCTCATGTTCTTCCTGGCTATGAGAATATATCATAATAACATCAATGAATACTATCATAAATTTGTCCAGGAACGGACTGAACACCCTATTCATCAAATCCATGAATGCAGCAGGAGCATTGGTTAACCCAAAAGACATCACAAGGAACTCATAATGCCCATATCGAGTTCTAAATACTGTCTTGGATATATCTTTCTCCTTGATTCTAAGCTGATGATAACCCGATCAGAGATCAATCTTTGAAAAATGAGCAGCTCCTTGTAACTGATCAAACAGGTCCTCTATACAAGGCAACGGATACTTATTGTGTATTGTTACCTTGTTTAGTTGCCTGTAGTCAATACACATTCTTAGAGACCCATCTTTCTTTTTTACAAACAAAATTGTTGCACCCCATGGCGATATACTCGGTCTGATGAAACTCTTATCTAGCAAGTCTTGCAGCTGTTGTTTGAGTTCCTTCAACTCTTTTGGTTCCATACGTTATGAGGGTATAGATATTGGCACAATGTCAGGTGCCAAATCAATACCGAAGTCTATCTCTCGTACTATAGGTAATCCTGGCACCTCCTTAGGAAATACATCAAAAAATTCCTTCACTATGGGTAGCTCCTCCAAACTAAGGGCTCCCTCTCTTACATCACTTAGCATAGACAAGAGAACCATGCAACCTTTCTTCAAAAGTTGTTGGGTCTTCATAAAAGATATAACTTTACTAATCTCGGGAACTTGACCCCCTTCTAAAACAAAACTAGATTCGTTGGGTATCTCAAATTGAACTGTCTTTGCATGACAATCTACGGTAGTATAGCAAGGAGATAACCAATCCATACCCATCAACACGTTAAAGTCAATCATATCAAGTATAATCAAGCCAGCACTGGTATCCCAACCTCCCACTATAATCTTGCAATCATGGTACACATACTCAACTAATAAGGAATCTCCCACGGGAGTAGCAACAAGAAAAGGACAATCTAACATCTCAGGCTGTCTATCAATTTTTACTACAAAGTATGAGGACACATAAGAGTGGGTAGAACCCGTATCTATCAAAGCATATGAATCAAAAGAACAAATGGAAAGAATACCTGTAACCACTGCATTCGAGGCCTGAACATCCTGTCTAGTAAGTGCAAAGACCCTCGGTTGGCCTCTACCAAGATTTCCTTATGACTGATTTCCAGAAACCCATTCCCCATTACCTCGGCCTCTATTTCTCATACCTGCAAGATTACGAGTAGCCTGACTAGGTGCAGCTATTTGACCAGAACCCTGACTAGCATTTATCTAAAGCTGAGGGCAATCCATGATGCGATGAACTAACAGTCCACATCAAAAACACTCTCCATTCAAAATGCGACACTAACCCATATGTGATTTACCACAAGTCTGGCAAGATGGAGTAGTGGCATACATCTGGCCCAAACTACGATATCCTTGCAATTCTGAAGATCCCTGGGTACCCTATTTAGAAGGTGGCTTATCTCCAGACTGTGAAACCAAATTTGTCCTTGTCTGATGGCCCTGATGCTTTTCTTTATTTTCCACTCTCTGATATGCAATTAAGTCACCATTGAAAGATCCACCCATCTTAGCCTTCTTACAAACCTCATAAGTTTCTCGCTCCGCATGACCCTTGTCCTCAATCATTCTAGCAAGATCCATTATCTCATAATAGGTCAAGACTTTTATCTGTGGGCCCACTACATTATAAAGACAAGTAACCAACCCATTTACAAACCTCTGGACTCGAGCTTCTTCTGTGGACACCAAGTATGGAGCATATCTAGCTAGCTTGAAAAATAGAGTATTATAGGTTGACACATCCATATCTGGAGTCTGCACCAATCTCTCAAACTAAGTTGCATATTTTTGTTTCGGACTGTCAGGAAGAAAGGTATCCATGAAGAACTAAGTGAACTTTTCCCATGTCAGAGGTGCTGCTCTTGCAGGCCTTCCTAGCAATAAAGTATCATACTAAGTATTAGCCATGTCCTCTAATTTGTACGATGCAAGATCCACAACCCTCTGAGTAGAACATCTTAATGCCCGCAGTGCCTTGAAAGTACCATCCAAGAAGCTCTGAGGATCAGCTGAACTATCTGAACCTGTAAAGTTTGGTGACTTCAACTTTAGAAACTCCTGCAAAGATACCTCCTTGTTTTTAAAGTTGTAAGTCTGAATAGGTTCCTAGAACTGTGGCTAAGGCTGAGTAGCATTGTGTTGACCACCCCTCACCTGCCTATCTAGTCGATCAGCCAAGCCCTCTATTTCTCTTTGTAGGAAGCAAGTACCTCAGCAGTACTACCCTCATAAGATAATGGAGGTGGACTATCATTCCTTTTAGGAGTAGATTTTCTTGAACTTCTTGGAGTGGCAGTGCGATTCCCTGTGGTATCATGACTACCCCTACATCGACCCTTTCTACGGGCTCTACCTCTTTCCTTACCAGTAGTTCCTCTACAAACCATCTGATTAATAAAGCAAGACAGTTAGAGTCATCTAATTGATCCTAAATTCCACACACGTATAGAAGAATAAGAAAGAAGATCAAGACACATCCTATCACGCTCTTGCAGAATCATGATTATAGAAATAGCCGGTAATATAACTATAATTGAGATTCAACTACTACCGTATGCTCCATAGTCACAGAATTAACCTGGCTCTGATACCAATTTTGTCACGACCCAAAATAGGATCATGACCGGCGGTAAGGAGTTAGAACTCCAAAGTAAGCCTCATCAGAATTCTACAAAAAATCGGATAGAGTTTTCCCTATTTTTGGGCCTAACAAGAAATTTTCCTTGCCTCAATTCAACAACAAAACAACCTAACAGCACAACCATCACACAAACACCAACACAATTCACCATATATCATCAACAAACAATACAAAATCCATCTCCAAAATAAAAGGGAGTCAAATATTCCATAAATTCAAAATAATGAAAGAATACTCAAGATCTAAAGACATGACTATGAAGCGACTCTAACAGTTTTCAAGAAGACGAACATAAAAATAAACAAGCTTTGCCCACACGAAAAATGCGGGGCTCACTAGGAATATGCCACTCGAATCCTTTATCTAACAAAATCCTCACTATCACCTGTGTTCTCAAAAAAATAATAGCGAGGAGTGAGATGCTAGCTCAGTGAGTAATAGCACTTAACCACAATCGTTTTAATGGGGACAAGTCATAAAACATCATGAAATAATGGTTTTTCAGAAAATAGTAACGTTAAACAATATCATTGTTTCATGTAAGTCAACTGAACCAATAGTTCAGTAATAAACTCAAAAAGCATCTTATCATATCAAATATTACATATCTGGGAGGTTTCCAAGGATGAATCATGTAATCAGTGTGGCATTCTTCTTTATCAAGAATAGCCCATAATAGTGGACCCCTCATAAAAGAGTCAAATATCATACCAGTATCAGTATTCTAGTTCTACCTTCCCACTAGCGAGGGTTGTAATAGTCATCAGTAATATAAGGTGCACCAGGTCTAACGATCCCGCCGTTAGCTATGGGATTCAATCAAGGTCTACTCTCATTCATAAATTCCTTGAAAATAATAGAATATTCATGTGAAAACATCTTTTAAAATAGAATATAACTTTCAAATTCATGTCAATAATAATACATGTAAACTTGAATAAAGCATATATCAAAAATACTCATTCCTCATGTAAGTGAAGAATATTCACAATAGTAATATCATATCTCAAATAACCATATCAATATCATATTAAGTAAAGAACTTGTCCTACGTGCAAATTTTTAAAGCATTCAATAATTTTTGTTTTCATCAAAACATGGTATAAATATGCTATTTATGAAACATAAATTATGGCAAGATTACTACTCACAGTACACGTGTCGAAATACCAAACTTGTCACCTCGAACAATTGATAGGACTCCCTTCGATCGAATCTAAAATCATATCATATCATATCAATTCAATCTCAAGTTAATTCTCTTATTTTAGACTAACTCATGGTAAAATTAGACTACCCAACCCTTAAGGTTTCATAATAACCTTCAATTTCATCAAACTCTGTATTTAAGACAACCCTTATTGCCCATAATTCTTGTATTGGTAATTAAATTTCAATACTCAAAATAAATTATCAAGACCAAAAATCACGATAAAGATATAGGAACAAATTTACCTTTCCCTGCATTGCACGATCAACTTTGGTTTGGTATTCCTTTCCCTGCGTTGGTGTGAGTTTAGGCAAAAGTACTGCCTTACTATATTTGGTATTTCTTTAGAGTTAATGGTCAGAAGCCCTTTATATCATATATATATATATATATTTATATTTATATTTTCATTCCAATTCCAATTAGAATTGGGGAGAAAGCCTGGCCCTTTTTCCTTTCCTTTGTAAATTAGGCTTTAGCCCAAATTCTTTTCCTTTTTTTTTCCTTTTCCAATTATAATTACTCACTAATTATAATTGGGAAAATTTCAGAAATAGCAACTCTATAGCCTTAATTATAACTTTTATAGCAATAGTTTCATAATTACGAAAAATAGCAAATTGTATTTGTATTTAAGTAAAATTTTGCTATATTACTATGAAGTGGGTAAAATATTGCTACTTTTGCTATAAGTTGTAATTGTGAAAAAGTGCTGCTATTTATTGTAATTATAATCTTAAGGATGCTAGTTTCTGTAATTTTTTCATTATAATTTGGGGTATTACAATACCTTACTTGATTCATATGTAGGATGATATTTGTAAAGAACTTAAGTGAACTATTACATCCCCACTCAACAATGTAGTTGTAAGGTTCAACTTAGGTAAAGGAATAGAGGTTGGGAAACCATGATCATGCAATTAACCCTACGAATCAACAACCAGAATAAGCAATTTAATGAATGAATTTCAATAACGTAGTATGATTGTTCGTAAGCCTTAACCCTGGGCTTCTATCCATAGATTTTCCTATGTCATTATTTTTCTGCATTAGATTAGTTTGTTTTTAGTTTACATTCTAAAACTCTATTTGCTACTTTCCTCAATTGGTTAAACTAAAATAGGATAGTCGGCGAATGCAAGTCCCTAAGAGATCGATATTTGGGCTCTCTTAAAGTCATTTACTAGTTGATAAGACCAGGTATACTTGCGTGTGTGCTTAGGCATTATCAGTATACTTGGTGGCATGCTTCCAGCTTTACACTTACTCTATATTTTGGGTAGTTTTTGCTCTGCATCATGCAGTTGACCTCATTTGTTTTGCTGATGTTGTTCCAATTTACCAGATATCTACTAAAGCTTCGTGAAGCTTTTTCTCCGACTCTATTCTTGTTATTCGTTGTTTATATCTATGAGTTTTCTTTCATCACTTCTCTAATTTTGAATTTTATATTTTGATTTGGAGTTTTTCTTTATATGTTTGATGTCGCCATTTGCTGCGATCTGGTAATCCATGTATCTTTTAGTGCGACTCTGCGTATTGGATGTATATATGTTTCTAATTTATGTTGTTGGTCATGAAATCAATTTGGGGATTTTGGGTTCTTCTTGAGAAACATGAAAATCTAGTCATATATGACGGAGGTTTTATGAAATCACTACTAACAACATCTAAATAAGTCAAATGTGCTCATAATTTGTATTATTAGATAATAATTTCTTCACTTTTTCTTATGAATTTCATGCGTGTAACAGACCTTATCTAGGTAGAATGAGAGGTGCAACAGAGAAGGAATCAAGCTAATATCATGCTATAATAAGATGATGGCTTAAAGTTAAAGAAATTAGGATAGAGAAAGAAGAACAAATGAGATTGAAGCTAATCTAGTAAGTCGATATAATGAAAAAATTATATGGCATCATAACAATTACCTCCTAATAAATTTTGTTTATTTTTATATTCCCTTTTTGCAATTTTGTCTATGCATTATACTATCCAATATGATGTTCATTACCTCAATGTATAACTACCCAACTTAAATATACTAAATAAGACCAATTATAGTAGCTGAATAATGTCTCAAATTAATTTTTCTATAACTTTGTAATTACAAAATAGAAAGATAGGAGAAATCTGCTTCTCTTAAGAATGCTTTGATATGCTGCTGAGAGATGGCTGGTGTTCGATGGAATTAATGGACGTGTGCAAAAGTTGGCAGGGACACCATGGTTAATAAAACACACACACACACAAAATTGCTTAGCTGATATGCATCTAGATGCTCATTCTTTTTTTCATGGAAATGAAAAGTAAATCAAAAGCTGGCAGGGACACCACGGTTAATAAAACACACACACACAAAATTGTTTACCTGATATGGATCTAGATGTTCATTCTCTTTTTCATGAAAATGAAAAGTAAATCGGCCTTAGCAGTGGTATAGGTACACATCTGCTATCTTTTGTATGCATTTACTTTGGAGCATGCCAAAAGGAAAAAAGAAATTGTGATAAATAGGAATTCTGCGATGTGCCTTTTTTTTATTATTATTTGAACTTCTCCTTGTATCTTATATATATTTAATAAGGAGATTAAGTATACTAGATCTATTATGGAAATACATTAGCTGCCTACATCACCTAATTAGTTGGATCTGATCACATTTGTCTCACTATATATATACTACCATATGTATTAGAGTTATCATTGTTTGTGCTTCCCATTCTCCCAATGAAAATTCTGTAGAATTGGCTAACTAATACAAATTTTTTTAATGATCTATTTTGTTCTTCAGTATTTATACATTAATATAAGATCATGTCATTCAATGTTAGGAAGGTGATATGATAGAACAAGTAGCGTACATTTATTTTGACTATATACTATAATAGTAAAAGCGTTCATTTAGATTTGATTTTCGCTTGGAAATTACATGAAATCATTGATTTCAAAATTCTTCTATCTTGATGACTTACATATTTTTTATCGATTTGATAATCCATGATTTTTTTGTGCGATTCAGCGTGTTGAGTGTATATATGTTTCTAATTTATGTAATTGGCTAGAAAAATTGGAACTGTTCTGACCAGCTAGAATTAACTCGAATAGCCATTTACCTAATCCTGTAAAGTTAAAATAATTGTTAGATGTATAATATATGAATGATTAATGTAAAAGCTTATTTATTCGGTTAGAAAAAATTAGATGATGAATGTGATTGGCTATTTGTGTAAAGATCCTTTTCTTTTTTGAAGAATTAACCCGAATAGTTGTTTACTCAACCCCATAAAGTTAAAATGGTTGAAAGATATGTAATGCATGTGTAATCATGGATGGTTAGTGTAAAATTTATATATTTGATTAGAAAAAGTAAACAGTGACTCTAACTGGTTATAACCTGAATATAACTGGCAAATGCTTAATATAAGTGTGATCATGTATTGTTAGTGAAAAATCTATGTATTTGAATAGAAAATATAAACAGTGAATTTGATCGGCTATTTGCGTAGAAAAATGTGATGTTTTGACTGGTATGGGATCGATGTAGCTTGTGTTTTAGTTGTTAGGATTGCTTGAGAAATAGAGATGCTTTATTTTGGAAAAATAACTACTGAATAGGGAGAAATGGAGATGATCAAATTCATAGTAAATAGGAAGAACACTAAAACGCTTGCTGAGTTAAAGCGAATGGGGATGAAACAGTTTTTGTGCAATAGATTATCTGATTAATAATGTCATATGAGGGGCCATTATGGTTATTTTGTTGTGGTCTATGAACAAATGTTTTTGGATAAACTAGAGGTTGTTATTTATATCGTTGTTAGTGGTGCTTGCGACACACTGGCTTCTGTGTATTTATTCAAGAAAGAGTTTGATTTTTATTTCTGATACAAACTTTGTTCAACTGCTTTGCTTAGACTTTGACTTTGATGATTTTGTTTTTGCTATTATTTTTTGTTTTTCACTGGACTTAACTTTTCCTCGATAGCTTCTTTTCCTTTGAAAGTTCTAGAAACTGAATTTATAGAAAAGAAATTATAAATATAGTATCACTTATCAAAATCAAAACACTTGGATGAATATTCTTGTTTTTAATATGTGGAAGTATGGTGGGAAAGAAATCGAAGGTTCTTCGAGGGAGAAGGAAAACATTTTCTTTCTTCAAACAGAATGAAAAGAGATAGAATCAGGCCGATTCCCGAAATGCCTTTCTAGATATTCCTCAATGTCCCGACTATTCACAGAACGTGAGAAGCAGATGATTAATCATCTGTTTCCAAAATAAATTGAAGAATTTCTTGAAAAATTGGTATAGTTATATAGAAAATATTACTCATATCGTATAAAGTTAACAACATCAAATATTCATTTAATTCATAAAAGTTTTCATATTGATTTAATTGTTTCATATTATATTCTCTTAAGTTATATTTTTATTTGTGCCAAGAAAATCTATTGAACTTTGAAGATTTTTTAGTAGAATAATTAAATTATAAAAGTGCGCGAATCACATATCAAGCCAATCAAATAAGAAAACATTTCTTGAAAGATTTACATAGCTATTATATACAGTATGTTGACATTTAAGATAAGTTGTGCAGTGAAAGTTCTTGTTTCATCAAATTAAGGAAGATGTGTTCACTAAACCAGCAGGACTAATGACTTGTTATGTGTCCACTGAACTTGCAGGACTAATGACGTGATAAAAATAACAATCAATCCCGCTCAACAGAAAAGGATTCTGGGATGAAGCTTCGACGACGTGAAATATATAAACAAGTTTCTGCAGAAAAAAAAAAGTGTTTTTACTGCAGCGCCGAATAAACAAACAAGAGTTAAAATTACTATTTCTAAAGTTGGAGGTTTTTATGCACAATCTCAACATGAAAATCACTTGACGTACAGTCTATCCATGTCTAACAATCCACCTCTTATAGAGTTCTCTGCTATTTCTGCAATGACAAATAAGTTGTAGAAGTAAATTAAAGATTGCCTGACAGTAAATGTCTACTCTGTTACATGTACAAGATCAATTTAAAACTCATAGAGATTGTCATTGCTCCACGTCTACTAATCCTCTTCCAACAGACATCTATACCATTTCTACAACAACAGGTGATTTCACGAAATTCTGTCTGACAATTTTTTTCAAGGGTGTATTGTACGTATCCTTACCTTGTATTTCTGCCAGGGGCTATTTCCAATTAATTTTTGTCAAGTAAATTGAAAAAATTTAGTTTTCAACTGAAAATGACCAATAGTATATATGTGATTCATTATATGTGTTAAGCTATTAAATATAATTGTTTTGCACTTAATTTATATCTTCCAATTCTGACACATTGTTAGATTTACTTTGACATATGATTGTTTCCATGCAAGGGGGCAATCTGACCAACTAACATCATCTTGTCACAATTAAAAACTCCTGAAACAAACTCCTCTGATCATATAAGAACCAACTCCACTTACTAAAATAGGTGATATTATCATGGCATCGTAGCAAGCACCATACCTTTTTTTATTTTACAAAAAGTAAAATTTATTTATATTCTCCATTTTTATGTGTGGTGCCTTACATTTTTAATCTTAATAAAAGTAAGATTTGTTAATATTTTGTGTTTTCGTGCATGCTCTATTTTGCATCCACTAATATTTAGTCTCCTTAAATATTGTGTTTGTTCTTTGTATCAGTTACCACCCTCAAATACAAGTGACCACATTGTATCACAATTCAGAAAAAGATATATGCAACCCCTTTGTGATTCACGAAATAGGTAATTTTGTCTCTATAATTATATAAAGTGGATAACAAAAGTAATATTGTTTTCATTTTCAATACAATTGTTATACGAAACTAACTTACTTCCTTTGCGCATTAGGCTCAACATCTGGAGCATCTAACTTTGTATCTCAAAATCTTGTTCCAATGAACTTCTATATTATTTGAGCAACAATAGGTTTTATTACTAACACCTCCTTCTTCCCTTTTACAACTGATTATAAGTAACTGATTGTAAAAATGCATTACGGTAAATATGTTAACCAATGAATCTCATCTTGCGGCTTTACCTGCTACGTGTGAGAGCCAAAAGAACATAACTTATTCATTCTCTATGAATGAAGTAGCTGAGTGCTACGGCAAAAATAATTTTTTTACTTTCTTGTGTTGTAACTATTACACAAAATTAACCTGTTGTTTTTCTATGTTAGGCTCGACACCAAGTACATCTCACTTACAATGTGATGTGACTTGAAAGATTATTCAACATAAAGATTTGCCGTAATCATTTGTTGTAATACTATCATATTTTACTTGCAACTTCATTTTATTTATCTAATTACGTAATGAAAAAATATACAGTTCACAAAAAACAAAACACAGGTCGTGTATATATATGAAAAACATTATTTGAATACGTGTATTTAAAGACTGTTCCTCACTGTAAATTTTGCGGTGCAAAAGGATTTGAATATGAGGCTCTTGAATTTTGTTGCAAAACGACTCCATCAAGTTAGTTTTCTATCAGGTACCTGTCGAACTACAAAATTTATACTTTGGAAATTCTGAAGAATCTGTGTATTTTCAAACATACATTAGAACATACAATAATATGTTTGCATTTACATCACTTGGCATAAATTATGACAAAGAATTGGCAAAAAGAAAGGATGGTATTTACACATTCAGAGTTCAGGGTCAGATGTACCACTTTATAAATGATCCACTGATCAAATAACAAGAAACCTTCAGCTATACTTTTATGATACTGATAATGAAATAGCTAATCAAATGGCATGCTCAATCAAAGTTCATGAATCAACAGTTGCAAAGCTTATGGACATACTGAAAATTAATCCAAATTCTAATTTTCTTAAATCCTTAATAGATGTTTCAGACCTATCAAATTTTTACATTGCATTTAAAAGTGATTATGGTTTAGATCAACGAGTATACAATCCTCCAAATACATCAGAAGTAGCAGCAATATGGGCTAAAAAAGAATTCAACGAAATTAGTTCTGCACCTCATATCCAAAATTATACTCGCACCAATAGATCTCAGATATTGAACTACTATTATGGATGTTATGATCCATTACAATACCCATTATTATTTTCATACGGCCAAAGAGATTGGCACTATGGTATAAAAAAAATTTCCTACCAAAAGAAACTTCTGAACGTCGCGCTTATAGTGAACATGAACATTTACCAAATATTAAAAATATGTGTTCTATTAGTGGATATCTTGACATAGAGGCTCAAAATTTAGAAAAAGAAAAGTGAAAAAAAGATTGTATCTGTCTCTGAATATTACTGTTACAAACTTCAAATGGGAGAAAATGAAACAAATGAAACTTTACATTCTGGAAGATTACTTCAACAGTTTTCAGTAGATGAATACATAAAACATGAAACACAAAGATTAGATTTCTATTCATTTAATCCAAATTTATTTAGAACGAAAATGTTACAGGGATTCCTCGATGTTTTACGACTTAGGGAAACAAACACTTTCAATATTTGAAAACAAGTATTCATTCCTGCTAGTTTTACTGGAGGACCAAGAGATATGCATCGACGATATATGGACGCTACTGCTTTAGTACAACATTGTGTTAAACCTAATTTAATCATAGCCATGAATTGTAACCTATCGTGGCCAGAAATAAAAGATCATTTATTATCAACTGATAAAGCACAAAATAGACCTAATTTAGTTAGTAGAGTATTTAGAGCAAAACTTGAAGAACTTAAGACAAACATACTAAAAAGAAATATTTTTTAAAAAGTTGTGGCTTTCATGTACACAATAGAATTTCAGAAACGTGATCTACCCCATGCACACTTTCTTGTTACGCTTACCAATGACTACAAACTACTGACTCCAGAATCTTATGATAACATGGTTTGTGCAGAATTACCTAATTCTAATTCACAATAATATTTGCGGTCACTTGTTCGACTGCATATGATATATGGACCTTGTGGAATTTAGATCCAACAAAATTATGTATCTAAAAACAAGGTCATTGTAAATTCAAATATTTAAAAAATTTGCCGACCAACATTAAAAGGAAAGAATTCATACCAAATTTATAGAAGACGAAAAACAAGAGATGTCGTAAAGGTCAGAACTAAATACCTTGATAATTCATGTGTTGTCCCGTACAATCCTTTCTTACTTAGTAAATTTAACTATTATATAAATGTTGAAATTTTTTCAGATATTAGAGCTGCTAAATACATTTGTAAATATATCTGCGAAGGACATGATAAAACTGTATTTCACATACATAACAATGATATAGAAACAAAAATTGATGAAATAAAAGAATATCGATTTGCTAGATGGGTATCTCCACTAGAAGCTACATGGCGTTTATTTGATTTTTCAATTAACGAAATTAATTCAAGTTTCTATCATCTTCAACTACATCTTGAAGGATAATAATTCATTTCTTTTAATACTGCAACAAGCATTGATACAATTATAAATAATCAGATGATTAAAAAAAATATTGACGGAATTCTTTGTTATGAATAGAGAAAACGAAGATGCTAAAGAACTGAACCTATTGTACAAAGAATTTCCATAATACTTTGTATGGTGGGTGCAATATAAATGTGGACTCGACGAAAAAAAGGTAATGTTATTGGACGCGTTGTAACCTGTCATCCAACAGAAGGTGAAAGATATTTAAGATTATTATTAATGAATGTAAGAGCACCAAAGTCATACAAAGATCTACGAACTGTTAATCAAATACCCTACAGTACATTTAGAGAAGCTGCTGAAAAAAAAGGATTGCTTCAGTGTGACAATAATTTGACTGAATGTATGGAAAAAGCTGTGAGTTATCAAATGCTCTGTATTTTAAGGCGTTTGTTCACAACATTATTAGTATACTATGATCCTACTAATCTAAGAGAGTTATGAGAGAAATTTGAAGCACCTATGTCTGATGACTTCAGAAATTTACCAACAGTGAAGCAAAAAATATTCAGTACGGAGTTCTGAATAATATTAATGACATCTTATGTTCTATGGGACATAACATTAATGAGTATAAATTAATTTCAACAAATTTCAAGTCTTATACTATTACAAATGAAGCAAAGTAAATTTATTTTGAAAGAAACATTACTGTTACTGAAGAATAATTATCACTGGAGAGAAAGTTAAACCTTGAACAGCAAGCAACGTACAATTAATTATGGACAGAATATTTTCTAACAAAGAAGGAGATTTTTTCATAGATGGTTTGGGAGGAACAGGTAAAACTTTTTCATATCGAGATTTATTAGCTACAGTACGATCTAAAGGATTCATTGCTTTAGCAACCACAACTTCTGGAGTTGCAGCTTCTATTCTTCATGGTGGGCGTACAACTCATTCTCTCTTTAAAATTTCTATTGATATTGATGAAAACTTTAGTTGCAATATTAGCAAACAAAGTTCACTTGCCTATTTAATTCGAGATGCCAAATTAATTATCTGGGATGAAGTGTCGATGGGGAAAAAGAAAATGATTGAGACCTTTGATCTACTTTTAAAAGATTTGTTGAACACAAATATACTTTTTGGTGGTAAAGTTATTTTCTTTGGTGGTGATTTTAGACAAACACTACCGGTTGTTCAAAATGAAAAAAGGACAGATATTATTTATCAAAGTTTATTATATTCAGACATTTGGAATCAACTGAAAAAATTACACTTGTCAGAAAACATTCGTGCAAATATAAATTCAGCTTTTTGTGAATATTTGATGAGAATTGAAATCGGAAAAAAACCTGTTAACTTTGAAAATAAAATTAAAATTCTCGATTTATTTATTGTTCCTTTTACTACTGAAAAGGAATCATTAAATGTATTGTTTAAAGCAACATTTTCAAAATTGCATGAGTTCTTCTGTAATTCAACTTCAACGACTTCTCATGCCATCTTAACAACGAAAAATGAGTTTGTCAATGAAATAAATGTTATGCTTATCAGTAAATTTCCTAAGGATGCTAGAATATATATTGCAATTGATGAAACTATAGAATCAAGTGATCAAAGTCAGTATGAAGATTTTATGCATACCTCATGTCCTACTGATTTGCCTCCATATAAATTAGTTTTAAAAGAAAATTATCCGATTATATTGTTGCAGAATTTGAATCCTTGTGAGGGTTTATGGAATGATACTCGATTGACATATTGTGATTTTAAAACACATGTTATAAGTGCAAAAATTGCAATTGGCGACTTAAAAAATACACATATATTTATTTCAAGAATACCATTACTAACATCACGAGATGAAAAATTGCATGTCCAATTTAAAAGAACACAATTTTCAGTTAGATTATGCTTTGCTATGACTATAAACAAAGTGCAAGGCCAAATATTAAATTTCATTGAAATTTATTTATGAGAATCTATGTTTTCACATAGTCAACTTTATATTGCGTTATCAATAGCAAAATCCTCAAATAATATCAAAATATTAATTCGACCCTCAAACTCAGATAGTCATGATGATGATTCCGCATATAACATAGTTTATGATGAGATTATTCAAAAAGCTTTCCAATGAATCTTTCACGTCATACTCTCTCAACTTATGACTTACGCAATTTTTTTGACATGTTTGTTGTCACAAACAATTCAAATTCTTGAACATATGAATATTGATATAGAGCTATGCAAATGCATCGTCTACAAATCATGATCCTATGCTCGACTCACTCTCCACTCTCCAAGTCCTTCCAAAAACACTTGAAAGAGGTAAGTTTGTGGTTCTTCTCAAAAGTTTTAACAAATTATTTCTACTTATGATCTTCGAGCAAATATAGTAATTGGTATACAGTGTTTGATAGTTTACCTTTCACAAACTATTCTTTGAAATGTTTATATGTACTGTTTATGCTTTAATGGTGTATTTAAAAATCATTGGGATGCATGGGCTTACTGATGGAATGGGTGATGATAATCTTTTTCTACTTTTTGCTATGTAAATTTCAGACTCTGCTGTTTGAGTTCTATTATTATTGAAACCACAGATATTGAAGCTGAACAAGGACAAAAAAATATTGAATTTACTAAACGATTTAAACACTGTAAGAAATTGAAGTTCCTCCTTTTTGTTGGTTTCTTGTGTAGCTTGCTAAAAATTGACATACATTTAAAGTCCTATGTAACTCTCACTCTTCCTCTATTTGGTTGATTCATGTAACAGTAAAGTCGATGTGCGTACAAGTTAGACCGGATACTGCAATTTTCAAAAATAAAATAAAAAAATGAGAGTGCATATACACAAGTTATATAGTTGATGCTCAATAAAGTTGTCACCTTACAGAAAGAAATAATAAATACAAGAAAAGTCTTAACTTGTGTGAATAGCTGCGACTTTTATCAATTTCTTGTAAAAAAAAGATGAGTTAATAAAATAATTACATTCTTTTGTAGTTTGAAAATTTTGGTCATTATACTATTATCACAGCAATGTATATTCAATTACCTGCGTTGTGACCCATAGGATCACTATTTTCTCTTGACTCAAAGAGCTATGACTGCACCAAAAAATTGAGAATATACTGCTGAAATTATGCTTAAAACTTTAAATGTTTTGGCACCTTATATAGTTGTACAGCTGGGTACACAGCATCTAAGGTTGGTACTCTTTATCTTTAACAACTTATTGTGTGTAGTTTTGAGAATTTTGATGATATCTGGGATTGAATATTTTGAATAATTTTTTTAACCTTGTTCAATAAACTTTTTGCTTCACAAGTAGCTTTATGTCGACTTGAGTATTAATAGAAATCTAATTGTTTAATAGGTGATAGCTTGAACTTCTCTGACTTCAAAAGTATGCTAACTGTAGTTTTGTACTTGACAATAATATTTTGGCAGCATTTATTTTTTTATTTCTAGTATCTTACTTTTTCTTGCAGTTATTTAAGTGTTCGTCTGTCACAGGGTAGTAATGCACTGCATTTCATTAGGCAAAGATCAAACTGTTCACTCCCAAATTATGACTGCCTAAGAAGAAAATCAATTTCAATGTGATGTTACTCTGTTGCAGCAACCCAGTAGCAACAAATAGTTGTCTACTCTAGCGCTAAGATCAATAATGAGGCTTTGAAGTTTTTCACCTTCATGCTTTAGGCAGCTCTACCACTATATACATAAAGTTGGTCCGGAGTTGGATGTATTTCTCCACCATTGTCGGATGTATTTCTCCGAAGTTGTCTTATTGATGTTCGAGTATGCTATCTTCACCTTTAATGAGATGGTCACTGGGGATCTTGTTGTATGCAATGCTTTGATGCTTTTTAAAAAAGATGCTTTATAAACACGCTTCAATAGAAAAAAATTGTCAAGACATGTTGGGCTTTGCACGGGCGCACCGCCACTAGTTACATGTAGAAACAAGAAAGTATTTTTTTTTTGGGAGGGAAAGTTTATGTTTTTCATTTGAAAAAGTAAAAATGATTAAATATGTCATCGAATTATTAGAAATGATTTATTGATGTCATTATTTATAAGTTTGACTCATCTATGCCACTGTCACTATAGAAAAATTCATTCATACCTTTATTTTATAACGGTAATTTTTGCTAAACCATTTTTGCCACGTGGCCTCTTATTAGAGGTTCACATTACCAAATCCAAATCAATCAATATTACTTAAATAAAAATAAAAAAATCATACCCATTAAAATAAAATATTTAATAAGAGGTCATGTGGAAAAAATAATTTAGCAAAAATCACCATTGTAAAATAATGACACGAATAAATCTTTATGTAATGACAGTGTCATAGAGGAGCCAAACTTTCAATGACAGTGACATAGATGAGTCAAACTTATAATGGGTGGCATAGATGAGTCATTTCAATAGTTTGATGGCATATTTGAGCTTTTTCCCTTTGAAAAATGACTAACCTTGATTCATTTGGGAAGTTATTTCTCCCATTTTTTAAGAAAACAAAGTGATTTAGAAATTTTTTTTCTAACTTTTGATACAATCGAACAAGAGAAAATGAGAAAACATTTTCTAGAAAATATTTTTCTCCGTACCGAACACACCCATAGTATCTTTTGGAGAAAGAAATCAAGAAAGAAATATCAACACAAAAGCTAAATAGTAGTCCTTCCGCTCCATATTAATTGTTCATTTTTTTTCTTTTACACACCTTTTAAGAAATCATAATTGAAATGTGTTAGTTTAATTAATTTATTCTTTATCCATTTTTTTGAAACAAAAACTTTTTGAATCTTATACTACTCTTATTTAGGCTTTCAAAAAAGATTAATTATAGAGGTAAAATGCAAGAATCTTAATTAATTTTGTCTTAATTTAATAGATAAATAAGTAATTTTAGATAATTATTTATAGTAAAATGGATAATCAATATAAAATGGGGATGAAACGAAGGAAACAAAAAAAAAACCATGGGAGGTTTTCAATTGAGAAAAAAGACTTTGAGGTAGGGGTGTCAAGTGGGTCGGGCCGGGTTAACCCAAAATCGGTCCGTGAAAGTTAGCCGGGTTGTGGGCCGGTCCGATTCCGGGCCTAGTTAAACGGGTCGGTCCAATTTTGGGCCCAACAATAAAAAATTTCAAAACAACCCTAACTTGGCCCACTTAACCCAACCCGGTCCAACCCACCTAAACCCGGTCAAAATCGATTGAAAATTCGATCAAAATCAGTCAAAAAAAATCTCCAATATACACTATATATACCCACCTATATACATTTTAAATACGTTAAACAATATATATACACTATATATATAGTATAAACCGCATTAGAATTTAAAAAAATATATACACAATTACACATGTAATCGTGTATACGACTATACGTTAGTTAAATATATATATATTACTCTAAATAAAACATATTCTACAAGATATATACTACAATATAATGATATATATAATAATTTATAAAACATATACACATGTATACGTTAAATATATACGTCTATAGAAGATATATACACATATATACTTACCATTCAATATATATGTACTACTTTAAATAAAATATACTATAATTTATATATACACACACTATATATAATTTATAAAACATATACACATGTATACGTTAAATATATACGTCTATAGAAGATATATACGCATATATACGTACCATTCAATAAATATGAACTACTTTAAATAAAATATACTACAATATATATATACACACACTATATATATAGTTATACAATAATTTATAAAATATATACACATGTATACGTTAAATATATACGTCTATAAAAGATATATACACATATATACGTACCACTCAATATATATGTACTACTTTAAATAAAATATACTATAATATATATCTACACACACTATATATATAATTATACACTAATTTATAAACATATACACATGTATACGCTAAATATATACGTCTATAGAAGATATATACACGTATATACGTACCATTCAATATATATGTACTACTTTAAATAAAATATACTACAATATATATATACACACACTATATATATAGTTATACACTAATTTATAAAACATATACACATGTATACGTACCATTCAATATATACGTACACATATAAAATATATGTACTTCTTTAAATAAAACATATGCTACTTAATATAATAAATTAATAATACTTTATAGTAAATTAGTAATATATTAAAAATAAGTATTTAATTAAACTAAAAATTCTATTTAAATCATTAAATGGAAAAAATTACAAAGTAAAGACTAAGGAGTGAATGAATGTTGAATTTTATTGATTGCAAAATAATCCAAAATTTATAATTTATATGGTTGAAAAATCTACAAATTTTGCATCATTTTTTCTAACTCATTCATGTTAATATTAACGGGAACTTGCATGCGATAGTCAAAGTCAACGGGGACAAAACCATGCATTGGACTTGATTCTGCTAAGTTCTCCCGTGAAGTCATAATGTATTCAAGTCTCTGCTCGTCGTTCGGCTCCACTTCCATTCCTTGATTTCTTTGTTCTGCTCTAATCCAATCTCTAAGGCAAACTAGAACATTCATTGCATTACTTCCCAATGAATATCGATTGTTTCCAAGTTACTGTCATCCCTGACTAAAAGCGCTTTTCGATGCAACGGTTGACATTGGAACATTCAGGATATCTCTAGCTAATCTTGAAAGCACAGAATATTATGCTTCATTATACCTCCACCAATCCAACGTGTTGATCTGTCGTCTACGATCCTCTAGCGGCGATCGGAGATAATTCTTCAACTCTTCCCGATAAGTTGATGTGTAAGCTCCCTCGTCAACACTGTTCTAACAAGGTAAATCATAAAAGTGATCAGGAAAATCACTATGTGCCGGCTTTTTAGAAGATGATGGCTCCTTGGGAGGACAAAGAGCGACAGTTGGAGTAATATTTGTCGGCACAACTAAATCAACTAAATCAGCATAGCGGTTATATAATTTATCTATGTAAGCATTCGCATCACCCATAGTCGTCCACAAATCAGGTTGTTCTTGTTCTTCATCACCAGAATCATTGTTAGTATTTATCTTTAAGTTAGCATAAATAAGAGTACTAAAGTGGCACATAGTATTATATTTCATGCATGGATTTAGTATAGCACCAACCAAATAAATAGAGGGAATCAGAAAAAAAAATATTTTAAAAATTTAGTAAACATGGCACTAATAGCTTCTTTGTAACCTTCTTTATTTTTATATTCTTTGACCAAAGCAGAAATATCAGCTATATATGTCAAAATATTACAAGCAGTAGGATAATAAGCACCGAAAAATTCAACTATAGTTATATAAATTTTTTCAAAAACTTAACAAGATCATTAATTATAGTCCAGTTAAAATCATGTAGCATGCAGTGGGCAGAATCAGCAAACGAACCACAATGTTGGTTAAAAGATAGTGTAATAGGAACTCTATATTTATAACAAGTTTTTAAAAAATCATATGTAGCATTCCATCTAGTATCACATTCTTCAAGCATCAATATCGGTGCAAGTCCATTTTGTTCACATTTAAGTTTAAAGTCTTTAATTATTTTTCTACAATTATTTCCTTGAATAAAACCAACTACAAGTCGAATTTTTTCAATATAAAGTTTAAAAAACTCAAGACCATCTCTTACAATTAAATTATATATATGACAAGCACATTTAACATGAAAAATTTCAAGTAACGGCAGAGATAGCTTAGATTTTAACTTTGTTATAGTAGTCTTGTTGTTAGAAGCATTATCAAAAGCAATACATAAGATTTTATTTTCAATACCGCAAAATTCTGCAACTTTAGCAATCAAATCAGCAATAAAATCTCCAGTATGTTTACGATCTTCATCATATAAAAAAGCAAGAATACGTTTTTGCATAACAAAATTACTATCTAACCAGTGACAAGTAATGGTTAAATAATCATTTTTATTTACAGCACAATCAAGAGCAGAAGTTAAGGATATTCTACATTGAATATTTGAGAATTGAGAGAGAATGAAAAATTGTGTGAAAAATGATTTGAAAGTGTAGGGTATTTATAAGAATTTTTTTGGGGTTAAAAAATAATTTTAAATGTAAAAAGAAAAAAATAATTATAAAGGTCAAACTAGCCGTTTGGACCCAAAAACGGCAATATAGTCGTTAGGCCAACGGCTAGTTTGGGCCCAATGTCCAAAATTCTGAAAAAAAAAAAATAGAAATTGGGCCGGGCCGATTAACCGGCGAGCATGGATCAGTTTTGGTCCGGACCGGATTAACCGGACCCAAAAAAAAATTAAATTGGCCCGAGACCCGATACCCTACAGCCCGTAGACTGATCGGACCAGGTCAAATCGGGTTGATTTTTGGAAGTGGACCGGATCAACCCGGCTCGTTTGACACTCTTACTTTGAGGTGGGAATCAATTGATTTTGTAGCCATTATGATTTTTTTCTTATTTTATATTTCTTTTTACAAATTTAATACATATTTTTTTAAACAATACTCCTACAGTATATTTTTCCATAGAATCATAAATAGCATATACCATATGCTGTCAATATCTTAAATATTGAAACTCAAAAGCACACAATTATGCACAATAAATAATATCTTATGATAACTTACAAATTAAATAAAATAAAATAAACTTTTTAAATATTTTATATATAAAAATAAAGATATGATGTAAACATGAATATCTCTTATAAAAAAAATATAGAATTAAAGAAAATTTATAAAAAATTACAAAATCAAATCTCTATGGACAGAAAACAGATTTTCCATTTAAGGCCAGATATTCAGTTTCACTTGATTCAACATTATAGTATAAGAAATAAATATAGACCCTACGGAGAAAATAACATGTTGCTGCCAAAAAATGAAGGCCCCATATTTGTGGTTCTAAATAAGCATATGCTATTCATAGTTTTCAATTATTCCACATTTCCGAGTGCGGAATTTAAATATGTCATCATGTTTTAAAAAAACCAATATATGCCACTAATTTAAAAAATTATAAAAATAAACTGTTTGCACAAAATAAGTATATAATATTATTTTTTTTTATTTTGATACCGTTAAAATAGAATAGTGCACTAAATGAGTACATTATTAATTATTTTTCATATATTGCACTTCTTTTGTGCATTATTCTCCTTTTTTTATAGTTTAATGCATTTTTTTAGTGCACTATTCATAAAATAAATGGATAGTGCATTAAAAAAGTGCACTATCCATTATTTTGATATCTTGTACTTCTTTTGTGAGATGAAATTTTAAGTATTTTATTATGAGATGAAATTTTAATTTTTTTTATAATATCAAATTGCAACATAACGTACAATGTAAAAAGTTATGTATTTGTATGTCAATGAATGCTGTAATTTTTTATGAGATGAAATTTTACGTATTTTATGAGATCAAATAATTTATAGTGTACTTTTTTAGTGCGCTGTCCATAAAATAAATGAGTAGTGCACTTATTTAATAAAAAAAAATGAATAGTGCACTATCCATATAAAAATGGATAGTGCACTTATTTAGTGCATTATTCTATTTTAACGGTGTTAAGATGAAAAAAAAAATATTATGCACTTATTTTATACAAACAATCTATTTTTGTAACTTTTTAAATTAGTGACATAGATTGATTCTTTTTTAAATATGGTGCAAAAGAATATTCATGTTAGAGTCTCCTTCTCATGGTCCATCACATTTAATTTTTTATTTTTATTTTAAATATTTAATATTTATATTAAAATTCGATTAATTCAAATTTACATTAAACACGACTCATTAGAAATCACACTTCTAACTAAGAATTTCTTTTTTATACTCAAGACTTAAAACCGATACTTTTAATTAAGCAAAAAGATGTATTTTTTCGTGGCATAGTGTTTTTATTATGCAAGCACTAATTCAAATACAATCCCCCTCCCCCCAACCCAACCCCGCAGATACATATTATAACCTCATTTAGACAAACTCTTAACATGTCCAATCTTTCTTCTCACTTTATAAATTCTTCTAACTTTACACCTTGTGATTCCTTACCTTCATTTTCCTCTTATTCTTATTCTTTTTTCACCTCTAGTTTTTATAAAGTTTCAACTTCAAGAACCTACCCCATTAGTTTAATTTCCACAAAGATCACCTTCTTACAGTATAAAAGCAACTTTAAAACAAACCCTTTCCAGAGAATTAGTAGTAATATGACAATTACTGAGTACAGAGATGAAGAAGATGATGAGAATCCTCCACTTTTACTTGAATCTGAGATGAAAGAGCCTAGGCGTATTGCTCTCTTTGTTGAACCTTCACCTTTTGCGTGAGTATTAATTACTCATTAAATTAATTATAGACCATTCTTGATTTCCTTTTTTTTTTTTTGTCGAAGATTCACTTTGTATAATTGTTAATTAAAAGTTGGGAAAGTTGGTTGCTTTTGCTTGCTAAATTTTGGTTTCTTGATTGTTTACGTTTGATATGTTGACTTTAGTTTATGTGATCCACTAGATCCATTTATTATGAAATCTTTATGAGGTTGTATGATTATGAGTTAAAGAAACTTTTGGATGTGTGGTGTTAGGGTTATATTTTTATTGGGCATAGTACATAAACAGACGCTCAAACTTGGCCTCAACTGGAATATATGAATTCTAACGTTGACAGTGTACATCTAGACACTTCAACTTGGTCTCAACTGGCAACTAAATGCTTTGACTCGTCCCCATTGTGTCTTGTGGGCACCCAATACTGACGTGGCACATAAATTTTGGAGGTGTTATGATGATCATTTTTTAAGTTGGAGTGTTTAATTGGCAAACTGGAGATGAGTTAGTGTCTGGATGTCAACTGATGCCAAGTTCGAGTGCCTGTTTATGTATCATGCCTTGTTATTATTTCATTATTATGCTTTTATGTAGAAGTGTAGTCATACATACTGACCATATGTTTCTTCGATGAAAGCATTTATTGCAAGAAATATTTTTTATTCATGTGTGCTGACAGACATTACTGTTTAAGAGTGGATTACTAACCATCTGAGTTGCATTATAGGGAAATGCCATTACTCTGCTTTGCATTTTGCAGTCGACTCTTCTTGCTTTGTGTGTCTTTTTTTTCCCTTGCAACATATTGTCATGTATCGGAATCCTGCCAGAGATCCTATGTTACTTTAACTAAGTTGATTGTCATAATGTGTTGTCAAATATCAATATTACAATGCAATTTGGTGTTTGATGAATCATATGCAAAGTTCTATGTAACTTCTATTTAGAAGTACAAAGAAATGTTTTTATTTTACTTGAATGGCATTGAGCATAAGTTGATAATGCAGTATCTTCTTTCTCATTTCTTCCTATGGACAGAAACTTCTTTCTCACTTTTATAGTGCTCATTACTGCTTCTTTACTTGAAGCTAATTGCTTTTCGCCACATTTTGGCTCTTCACTGGTCTTGCATGGTTCCTCAAGCTTACTCAACTTAAGAGGGATCCTCACAAGATTTGCAAAATATCAAACGTCATATTCTGTAAAGGCATTTTGTTTAAAATAGATAACCTTCAACCTTGAATATAAGTGATACTTCTTTCATCCTTTGGTTTGTCTTTTACTTTTAGGTGAGGGTTGGGTGGGAAGATCCTTTCTCCTAGAGTCTCTAGTGTCTTCTCTAGAAATTAGAATATTACCTTTCTATTTACATTGACATTGCAAATGTGATTTTAGACAAGATAGATTATAGTCTTAGAAAATTAAATTCATACTGAATTCTCTACTTCCATGATCAAGATTTATGCATGACTTCAATCACTTCTTACTCCCACTATGTTTGTTCTTCAATTGTCTTATTATTGATGAAAACCACTGTTTCCCTTTTGTGTAATACAGGTATGTTTCTGGATATAAGAACAGGTTCCAGAATTTTATAAAGTATCTCCGGGAAATGGGGGATGAGGTATATTCTATGTTTAACAATGATGATGTTAGTTTATGATGTCTGTTGGTGTTCTTTCGGTAGGGGGCCTGAATGACATGCTATAGCGTAACTATCTACTTGGGATATTTCCATGTTCATATTATTAAATCCAATGAATATTTTATGATATTATATCAATAAAAAATTTAATATCCGTTGGTCTTTTCTATTTTCTTTCACCTAAACCAATGTCAAGCAACTTGATATGCTTTTTCTGCACATTTTCAGCCAATGGTTATTCTAAAAGTAATTTAGCTCAGAGGTATCCTTTGATATAAATATACTCGTAGGCATAGTTCTTGTAGTCTATTAAGTGGAGTAGTATTTATGGCATAAGAATAGAAGATCTACACTTGACGATCAACTGCTGAACAGATCTTTGTGCATTTGTCACGCAGGTTATGGTTGTGACAACACATGAAGGAGTACCCGAAGAATTTTATGGGGCAAAATTGATAGGATCACGGAGGTTGCAACTGTTACCTTAAATATTTTTTGCTTTCCTTGTTTGAATAATTAACTCACTCATTTTTCCTACGTTACCTTCAAAGAGTTGAGGTTAAGGACTCCATGATTATGAAAAATTGTCAATATACGGAGCTTTTCCCGTCTCCTAAGAAAGCTTCTTTCTGAAGTATATCCTTTCTTGCAGTTTTCCCTGCCCCTGGTACCGGAAAGTACCCCTCTCACTTGCTCTCAGCCCTAGAATAATCTCAGAGGTAGCAAAGTTCAAGCCCGATATCATACATGCATCATCTCCTGGTATAATGGTAAGATTTCAGTTCTTTTCCTTCTTTCAGTTATGATATCATTGTTGCTATTGAAAAACTGAAGGGAATTAATGTTTTCCAGCTTCCTGTCTTATATAACTTTTTTTCCTTGTTTTTAGGTATTTGGTGCTCTTATCATGGCAAAACTTCTGTCCGTGCCAATTGTAATGTCTTATCACACACATGTGCCAGTGTAAGTTTGCTCCTTCCTTCTGGTTCTTAGCTCAAATCCATGTTGGAAAATTTGATATCTTAAATATACAACATTAACCCTGAAACAT
The DNA here is from genome assembly GCF_002878395.1 of Capsicum annuum. Lineage (NCBI taxonomy): Eukaryota > Viridiplantae > Streptophyta > Magnoliopsida > Solanales > Solanaceae > Capsicum > Capsicum annuum. Next base: position 58,416,718 of record NC_061119.1, on the reverse strand, counting down.
AAGTTCTATCTGACGATGAGGAATACTTAGCAATAAATCTCTGAAGCTTCTAGAATTATCTACACTATATCACTGGAGGACTTTACTTTGATCCTATTTATGTTTCTTTTCTTTCTCTGGATAAGTGATCTGATCCTCATTCTGTTCTTCAGGTACATACCAAGATACACCTTTAGTTGGCTAGTTCAACCAATGTGGATGGTTATAAGTATGTCAGTTACAATATCTTATCAATTGTCTGTTCTCTTCTCCCCTTCTTGATACTAATTAAGATGCATTTACTGCTCACCCAGAGTTTCTACATAGAGCTGCTGATCTTACACTGGTGCCATCTGCTGCTATCGCAAAGGATCTGGAAGCTTATAAGGTAGCATCAGGTAATAGGCAGAAACTTGAACTAGTCAATTGCTCTCCAATGATGATTTTAGTAATTAGTGACCGGAGAAAGAAAAAAGAAAATATACATCTTCTCTGTTCTATCAGAGCAGTTTTTGGCTGGATTCAGATGGTTTGCCATGAAAGCATTCTCCTAAAAGTTGGTCACTCTTTGCTTTTCTTTTTCTTTTGTTCCCAGCAAACAAAATACGTTTGTGGAATAAGGGTGTTGATTCAGAGAGCTTCCACCCCCAGTATCGGTCTCGTGAAATGCGAGTAAGGCTAAGGTAGGACCTCTCAGCTTAAAATTTGATACAGTATGAAGCAATCTTTAGTTTGTGCTGATAATTCTTTCTCCTTTGCTCCTGCTATTACTCACAATAAGTAATGGAGAACCAGATAAACCATTGATAGTCCATGTTGGACGAATTGGAGTTGAGAAGAGTCTGGATTTCCTCAAAAGGTACAACTCTTCCTTCGTTAATATACAACAACGATAATTACGCTTCAGTCTCAAACAATGGTCTATGTGAATCCTCACTATTCATGTTCTCAATCTAAATTCAACTCAGGCCAGCATTTTACAAAATAGTCTTCCTTCATTGATATGGGGGAAAATGTACTTGCAATTTTAACATATTGTATCAAGCAAATTATGTGCTTGTCAAGTTAATATGAAAATGCCGATAACTTTCACATGACATTGGAGAATGGTTTTGAAACAGGGTTATGGATAGACTTCCAGATGCTCGGATAGCTTTTATTGGAGATGGGCCATACAGGTGAGTTATGATGATTGTTTGCTTCTTGTTTCTGGAACATCAGCCGGAATGTATCGTGTTCTTTGCTAAGACAGTACACTAAATCTTGTTTCTTGTACCATAACCAATGTTCAGTTTACAGAATTTTTATTGATGTCGGTTTTAGAGAATGCAACATGATTGGACCCTTCGAGGGTTATTTACCCGTTCTCAATAGTATTGCCAGAATATTTACTTAGGTTGTGAGGTAAAAAATTCAAAAGAGACTTCCAATTGTAAGAAATGGAATGCTTACCCAAAAATCTCACCTGAAACTTTGTGTAGAAATTCTGATAGTATATGTCAGTTTTGGATTAATTGCTTAGGATTTCTTAGTTTGTTAAGGCTTAAGTATGTTAAATAATTGGATGCGATAGAGAACTGAGTAAGAAGTAGAATTCAGCACATTATTCAGCCACTTTGTCACTTTGACTAATCCCAGATTCTTTAAAGTGGGTGGGAATCACTTTGGTATTAGCAAGCCAGGTGGTGCGCTTATGATGCTCGTCATGCCCTCTGTAGATACTTGATGTGTCATCATTATATAGGTCAAATTACATTTTCTGGCATTTCCGTTGTCAAAAGTAAATTATTTACCTTCTTGGCATAAATAATAGTTAAGTAATAAATAGTATCTTACAATGCGATGCCAGCAGCTCTTTCTGACAAGACAGTTGTTTGCTTGCAAGAATCTACCGTCAAATGTTCCCCAGGGCTTTAGTTCGACGGTAAAGGTAGCTCAACTCTGAACATGTGGAAGGCGCATGCCACAAGTTTGAATCCTGCTGTGAACCAAGTTTGGTATTTAAGCTTAGAATGGTAGAGGGGCGGGTTCATTCCGCTTAGTTGTGAAGCTGGCTGTAAATAATGGATTTTTCAGTTGTCAAAAAAAGAAAAGAAAAGAAAAGAAAAGGAATCTACTATTGAATGCTGAGCTAAGAATGTGGATTCCTAGAAGCTGTTCTGTTTATTACAATATAAGATCCGTACCTGAAAAATTGTAAAATTGTCGTTCTGTCTGCTGCTTGTAGGGAGGAATTGGAGAAAATGTTCCATGGCATGCCTGCCGTGTTCACTGGTATGTTACTAGGGGAGGATCTTTCCCAAGCATATGCCAGTGGAGATGTTTTTCTTATGCCTTCAGAGTCGGAGACATTGGGGCTTGTCGTTTTGGAGGCTATGTCATCAGGGCTTCCTGTAGTGGCTGCACGTGCCGGAGGAGTTCCAGATATCATCCCTGATGATCAGCAGGGCAAGATTGGGTATCTGTTTAATCCTGGTGACCTGGACGACTGCATGAACAAACTAGTGCCACTTTTATGCGATAGTGAATTGAGAGAAACCATGGGGAAAGCTGCACGCATCGAAATGGAGAAATACAGCTGGAAGGCTGCAACAAGAACAATTCGTAACGAACAGTACAGTGCGGCCATTTGGTACTGGAGGAAGCAGAAAGCACAATTTCTGAGACCATTCCAATGGATGTTTCAGCGTATATTCGCAGCTCCAGAAGTCGACTATAGGTGATAGATCCTGTTCTCGTATTTTTTACTCAAAAAGCATAGAGCTTTTCCATGCTTTGGGAAGGTGCTTCAAGATTTGTTTCTAGAATATTGGCCTGAAATGTATTATGATATTTGCTTTTAATTGATTGTACAATGTAGACCCCCCCCCAATACTAGGTCTGTTGTGCTGTTATGTATTTAATTTGAACTCATGTACATGTAAATTTGCATATTATTGGCCCATAACTCCCCCCCTGTAATTGTGCATATTCAGTTGTGGAGTTACTGCACTTCGTTTAATTGTGCAGAGTCGATATTGTTAGTTAGTTACGTAGTGCTTATAGGTAACTTTTAGGGGTCGGTTGGTATGCAGGGATATCCCATGAGGTGGGATATTACATGGGATTATTTTATTTCACCTTACACATAGAATAGTAATCCCACCATTTTAGTACAAAACATGGGATAAATTTAGTCCCAAACTTTATCCCAGAATTACTTTCCTTATTCCTTCTACCAAATGAGTGGAATACTCCTATAATATAGGAGTTATTGTTACTCTTCGTATTTAAAATGACTTTGCACATTGTGACGAGCACCGAAGCTTTCACAATTGTTTCTGCCTTGTATCTTTATGGTATCACAGCCCCTCTAAGCTCCGAGTATCAACAGTTTGCTCATCTCTTTCATATATTTTTTTGGTTCCTCTGTCATCTTTGTTGATAACACCAATCACCTCTGGTTCAATTTAATCCAAGTTCCCAACTACCCATAAAGCTTACCGGTCCAAACAACTTTGCTATTTGGAAGGCTCAGGTTGAGTATCTCATGTTAGGCCACAACCTTTACCGCTATATAGACGGCACCATGACAACGCCATTAAAGATTGTCACTGGGAACAATTCAGAGGTACCCAACCCCAAATATAAAATCCGTTTTCGACAAGACTAGTCATAATGCCTTAATGGCATCAGTTCACCAAACAATTACCATGGGTAACGGCAACACAAGTCCTATAACTTACACTGTTCATTTTCAGTTTTAAATGCTTTTAACAAAAAATTTCACCTTTGAAATACTCTGTGCGCCCCATCTATTAAGCACAACCTTATATCTGTGTCAAAATTTTGTCAAGATAACCTGACATCCATGAAATTTTTTCCTTATTCTTTTCCTGTGAAGGATTTGAGTACAAGGGTGATATTGGCGTGCAACAAAATAGAGACGGACTTTATGAGTGGCCCTCTGGGGAGGCCAATGCAATCTGAGTTACCAAACAAATAAGGCGGAAACTCAACAAACGTGACGAAGAAAATTAGGACATTCAAATAAAAAAATGTTTAAAACACTCTTACACAAGTTTTCAATTCTTGTTTCTAATTTAGACAAGTTTGATTATTATAATTCCTGCTCTTGCTCTTCTAATAAAAGTCATTAGTTACCTTTTCTTTTCAGAATACTTTATAGAATAAAAAGCCTTTGCAAATTATTTCAGTGATCTCTGGGGGCCACCACTTGTTTTATCGATTGATAAATAATTATATTATGTAATTTTTGTTGATCAATTTACCAAATATGTTTGGCTTTATACAATTAAAAACGAAAGTGAGGTTTAAGTATTTTTTTCTAAATTTAAACCCCTTGTTGAAAACTATTTTCATACAAAAATACTCTCATGTACACTGATGGTGGTGGTGAGTTTGAAAGGCTCAAGTCATTCCTTCATGCTAACGGCATTGAACACCATGTATCACCCCTATACACCCCACAATGAGTAGCCATGGTTGAACGTAGACACTGCCACATTATTGAAACAGTCAAAATCATTTTACATCCAGCTTTCATGTCCCCAATATTTTGGTCGTTTGCTTGTCTACAAGCCACGCTCCTGATTAACATATTGCCTACCCCAACTCTCAATCATGATTCCCCATACCAAACGTTATTTGGAGATATTCGAAATTACCAACTTATAAGGGCCCTTGGCTGCATTTGTTACTCATGGCTGAAATCGTATGTGAAACACAAATTGAATCCTAGATCTACTCCTTGCGTTTACCTAGGTTATTCAAATGTTCATCATAGTCATCAGTGTTATGATTTTATTTCTCAAAATATATGTATATATATATTCTGAAATATTATCTTTATGAAAATAAATTTTCTTTTTCTGATATGTTTTCCTCAATTAAGGAAAAGAACTTTTTAAATTTCAGTTGGGATATCCTGCACAAAGAATCATACGACTCCACTCCTTAGTATGTGCCCTCCATAAATCATGAGATTCCACTGCCAATCAGGTTGCTCAACAATTGCCAGAGGCTTCTTCTGTGGATCTATCTCCAAATCCGTCTCTCGAGGTTGAGCCACATTCATGTCTCAGACACCTCTATGCAACAACTTGTCAATCTAGTTTGTTCTACTCCTGCTCTACAAACATCTGAATCCCTACTTGTTAAAGTATGATCCCTACTGATTGCCTATCTGTGGAACAAGTAAGTATACGTGGTTCACAGAAGTAAAAACTGAACACAGTAATTTTTACGTGGAAAACACCCGGCTCAAAAAGGTGTAAAAAACCACGACCTGTACCTCTACAGGATTTAACCTCAATCTTCACTATAACTTTGAGCCTCAACAATCAACACAATTACAAAACTTCTTGTAAAGAAGGAATTAAAACTTCTAACTCCTATTACTATAAAAACACAAATCTTCCCAAGATAAGTGTTCCCAAGTCTTCGAGTTCCCTAACTTGAAGACGTGATTCCTAACTCAGCTTATAGAGTACTGAGACTAGAACAATTTACTCATTACAACTCAAGAACCTTCCTATTACAAGCAATCTAAAACATACTAAGTGAGAACTAGGTTCTTCTTCAAGTTGGTAAACGATTTTGTTGATTATTGATTTTCTTATCAGTGCATCATCGTTATTTGAATGCAGCTTATCTTCTATATATGCTCCCTCAAATGCAGTCCTTTTTCTTCTTTTTGTATCTTGTGTAGGACTCTTTCAAGTAACCCACTCCTTATTGTAACCATCTCTCGTTCTTCTAAATTAAGTAGGACTCTTTTGCTTTATCCTTTTGCCTTGTAGACTTCTTGATCTACTCAAACTCTAACTGCTCCAATTATCTTCATATAGCCATATGAACATCCTTTGCTTATCTATGTGTTGACAGCTTATGTCATAATTTTAGCATGTAATGATTTCAGCATGCACTCCATATGTCTGAAGCAGTTTCACTTGTATGGACCAGCTTGCACAACATGTTTCATTTATCTGTCTATCATCAAAACTTCTCATGCCCTAATGAATTCTCCCTTTTTGATAATGACAAACTTATCAGCACAGTATTACCAAGAACCTGAAATACTCAATAAGAAATTCAATAAAAGGATCACAGTAGAATGAAACAGGTTAGATCAGTTGAGTTATAAGCATTGTATAATCTATACTTCCCCCTTTTGACATCATCAAAAAGCTGAGCCAATAAGTGAAAAACTGTTTAATAATCCATGGCCACTGGGCTATCACTAAAACAAGCAAGAGTCAGAGTAAGAGATAACTAAGCATTGAATTAAGCAGAAGTAGATCAAGTGAGGCAAAAGAGGTCCATTTTATGCACAAAAACAGATACAATTATCATTATCCATTAAGACCAAAAAGAGAAACAAGATAGACCAAGAAGCAACAAAGAAGAACGAAAAAAACTAAGGAACGAAGGAGGAGTTTATTTTGAGGAGGTAAATGGGATAAAAGAGGTCAATGATCGAATGATAGTAGCATTTTCAGTTCTTTCCTTCTCCAAAGTGGCTGTGAGAGAAGCAATTTGAGCTTCAAGAGCCCTCTTTTCATCTTCATGAATAGCCTGGGCAGCCTCCAATGCATCCTGTGCAACCTCCAACTTACCCTGCTTTGCCTCTAAGGCATTTCATAATTTTTGTATAGGGTTGTCTGCATGTCTCATAGCAGCAGGTAACATAACATGGTTCACTTATCCAATCATAACCTTAGTCGTCTGTAAGAACCGCACCTTGACAGAGACACAAAATCATCAAACACAGGGGCAAGCCAGAACTGATAGGGTAGAGCATGACCATTTTTATCTTGGACGAGTACCCTTTGCATATGCTTAATGATGAGTTGGGGAAGGTCTATTGGAATCTCAGAATCCAATAGTTTCATTAAGGTAAGATTAAGAAATCTTGCAACTGTGCGCCTCTCCTGCCTGGGTAAGATCATTTTATGGACCACATCAAAATACAATTGATAGAGAGAAGACATTTCATTTTTCATTACCCTACGATGAGAAGGAAAGAGAGGATTTCTAGAAAATTTTTTGCAGATATCAAGGGCGGATGGAAGATTGTCAAGAGGAGGTCAAGATCCTTTCACATAGTGACCCCAACCTCCAGTAGGAACACTTAGGATTCTACCCAAATCAGCAGGATAAAGATTAATGAGTTTTCCATGAATAGAGGTTGAGATCATCTCCCCAATCGCAACTCCATGTGTATAAAATTCATACACTTCATCTTTTCCAAACCTTTTTGATGATTACCTTGCAGAAGCAAGGATGACCACCCCTGAGCCCTCAATTTGGATACCCAAGTATCTATATCAGGACCCCTAAAACCAGTGACAACCCTACCTCTAACCATCTTTCATTTCTGAAAATACAGAATATGGTATGATTGAGAAGCTTTATCAGCAGGAGTATCAATATTAATATCAACATCAGAATCATCAGGAGGCACAGAAGAAGTGTCAGGAAGATAGTCTGAATCTGAGGCAGATGAGACAGAAGGACCAGGTTTGGGGACCTGTTTCTTCGGAAGTGACACAGATTTTGGAGAATCTTTAGAAGGAGTAGATATTTTTCCAGTAGAGACTTTGTCAGTAGAGGCTTTGACATGGATTTTAAAGATGATGAGGCTTTGGGAGTGGGAGGGGGGGACATTTTATGAGAGAGATATGGTTTTGATGTTTTAGCTATGGTATGCTTCTGCTTCAGTTTTCTCTTGAAGCGAATGAGAATGTCAGGAGAGGAATCACATGGGGGAGGAGAAGCATTAGGCACGACTCATTTCTTTTTACTTGCCCTAAGTGCCTCTTCCAAACAAGCATCTTTCTGTTGTTTCCTTCTCCGAGTATGTGGAGTTTGAGATGAAGGGATGACGGTAGAAGAGTGTTCAGGAGTATCATCATCGACATCAATGGCGACAAATGAGGGTTTTTATTTTAGATTCGATCTTGACCATCTAGGAATAAGGTTGGCAATTGGAATGTCATATCGATCAAGGATTTGAAGAGGAGCTACTGATAATGGTAAGGGTTCTGGAAAGAGTGAGGGTTTGAAAGAAGAATGAGAGAAGGGGTATGGTAAAGTCTTGATGAATAGGAAATCAGATAGGCTGAGAAGGATTTGGGGTTGGATAAGTGACGGTAAATTTATGTTTGGGTGGAGAATAAGTTGTGTAGAAGGATTAATGTCAGATTTTATAGAAGAAGGAGGAGAGGAGGAAGACACCATTGTATGGTGAATATTCAGAAGTTGAAGGAGAAGTGGAGATAGAAGAGAAAACAAGAGGCGTATTTAAGAAGAGTGAGAAGGAAGTTGAAAGATGAAGGGACTGTGATTTTGGAGAAACGTGTTGATGTAGAGGTTCAGTACGGATGGGAAAGGTCTGGCAGCCTTTTGGAGAAGATGACTGTTGGGTTTGGGCGGTTTTAATCATTATAGAAAGAACTATGTAGATGACTTGTTTCTCTTAATGCTACTATGGAAAACAATAATCATACATGTGTTTGATTAGTCCATGACCACTCTTGCCTTGATGATCCATCTATAAAAAAAACACATAGATATATCACATTGCTTTAAATCTTGGAATTAGGACACACAACTAAATGTGTAAGACTAAATTAATCAACAATCACTCAGGCATAGCATATTCTAGTCAATCATTGAAGGAGATTTATATAATTTTAATCATTCCCAATGCTAACCTAATTTTTTCAAAAAGTTCCCTACTCAAAGCCTTAGTGAATATGTCAGCAATTTGTTCCTCAGTTGAACAAAACATAATTGATATATTTCTTTTTTCAATATTGTCTCGAAGAAAGTGATGACGGATATCAATATGCTTAGTTCTTTTATGTTGGAAAGGATTTTCGGCTATGTTTATATCACTTGTGTAATCACAAAAGATGAGAACACAACCTACATCTACCCTAAAATCCAGAAGTTGTTGTTTGATCCATAATAATTAAGCACAGTATGACCCAGCAGCAACGTATTCAGCCTCAGAAGTAGACAAAGCTACTGAATTTTGCTTCTTTGTAGACCAGGTAATCAAACATGATCCTAAGAAGTGTGCCATACTATTTTTCTTGTCTACCAAATATCCTACATAATCAGCATCAGAGTATCCTACTAAATTAAAGTTACTACCTTTGGGATACCACAACCCAAGATCACTAGTTTCTTTCAAATATCTGAAGATTCTTTTTACAGACTTCAAATGAGATTCTTTTGGATTAGCTTGAAACCTTGTACACAGTCCTACACTAAACACAATGTCAGGTCTGCTTGCTGTGAGATAAAATAAGGACCCTATCATACCTCTATACAGTTTTTATTCTACATCAGAACCTGTTTCATCCAAATCAAGTTTTATGGCAGTGGCAATGGGAGTACTTATTTCTTTAGTTTCCTCCATGGAGAATTTCTTGAGAAGCTCTTTGACATACTTTTGTTGATGGATCATTGTTCCTGATGCTGACTATCTTATTTGAAGACCCAGGAAGTAATTTAACTTCCCCATCATTCTCATTTCAAACTCACAACTCATGAGTTTAGCAAAGTCATGATTCATATTCATGTTGGTTGAGCCAAAAATAATGTCATCCACATACACCTGCACAACTAACAAATCATTTCCATTAGTTTTTAAGAAAAGGGTATTGTCAATTTTACCTCTGGTGTGTCTATGCTCCAGCAAAAACTTTGATAATCTCTCATACCAAGCCCTTGGTGCTTGTTTCAACCCATACAAAGCCTTATCCAGCTTGTACACATGATCTGGAAACTCTCTGCTTTCAAATCCTGGAGGTTGCTTCACATAAACTTCTTCTTTGAGAATGCCATTTAGGAATGCACTCTTTACATCCATCTGGTACAAAATAAACTCCATATAAGAGGCAAAGGCAACCAACAATCTTATGGCTTCAAGTCTTGCTACAGGAGCAAAAGTCTCATCAAAGTCAATTCCTTCTTCTTGGTTGTATCCTTGAACCACCAGTCTTGTCTTGTTTCTTGTGATTGTTCTATGCTCATCAATTTTATTTCTGTACACCTATTTAGTCCCAATGACTGATCTATCTTTTAGAAGAGGAACTAAATACCATACTTTGCTTCTCTCAAACTGATTCAATTCATCCTGCATGGCTATGATCCAATCAACATCAAGCAATGCCTCACTTACTTTCTTTGGCTTTATTTCTGACAGGAATGCCTTGAATGCATATATACTTCTCAATCTAGATCTTGTGGTTATTCCAGAAGTGAGATCAGTAAGTACATTCTCAATAGGGTGTGAACCTTGATACTTGTATCCTTTTGAGATCAAGCCTAGTGAGCTGCTTGGATCACTGCTAATGTTCTGATGTAAACCAGTTGATGGCTCAGTTCCCCCTAATACTGTTCCTTCAGCTTCAATTCCCCCTGTTAAAGTGCCCCCAAGTTTGACTATTTCAATCGATGGAACATGTTGTGTAACCTGTTCCTCAGTGTCGCTTTCTTACTTTTTCTACCTCTGCTTTGTTGTCTTATTGGTCCACACAAGTCCATATGAACCAGGTCAAGACATTTGGTATGCTAACATGGATCTTTGACTTGAAAGAGAATTTTACCTGTTTGCCCCTTACACATGCACTACATAACTTTTCTTCCTTAAACATGGTCTTGGGTAGTCCCAATACCATGTCTTTTAAGGAAAGTATGTTCAGTTTTTTCAGACTTGCATGTCCAAGTCTTCTGTGCCAAAGGAGGGGATCAGTTTCTATTGTACTTAAACAAGTCAACTCAGGTCCTAGTATTGCCATTATGTCTACTTTGTATACATTCCTGTATCTCCATGCAGTAAGCACAATTTCTTTGGTGTCCATCCTTTTGACTTTAACACCTGCAGCAGTGAAAATTACTTTATTACCTTTGTCACACAATTGTGAAATGCTTAGCAGGTTATGCTTCAGTCCTTCCACAAGATAAACATCCTACACAGCTTTTGACTCAGATGAGCCAATTTTTCCAACTCCAGTTATGATTACCCTTTTTCCATTTCCAAAAGAGACTCCCCCACCATCTATTTTGGAGAGTGAAAGGAACTTTTGCTTGTCACCAGTCATATGTCTTGAGCAAGCACTATCTAGGTACTAGTGCCTTTTGTTTCCCTTCACCTTCTCCTGCACAAGAAATCAATGGTTAGACTTAGGAAACCAGACAAGCTTGGATCCTATTTTATTAGTAAAAGGATGAATTAAATTTCTTCTAGTCCAAGCAGGAAGCAAGTAGACTGACTTGTTTCTCAGACTAATTTTAGTGCTTGTTTTCTTGGTCTGAGAAACTTTGGTTGCCAGGTCCAGACTTTGATATCTGCTTTTAGCAGCCATAGGACATTCAGTAGTAGGATGTCCAAGATTGCCACAAATATAGCATAAGTCTTAAAGATTATCAGCTTCTTTATAAAAACCCAAGCCTGTTTTTTCATTGTGATTTCTTTTACCAAGCTGATGAATAATTCTTGAAGAATTTGTCCATCTGTTTGACTTTTCTAGATCTAATTTTAATCTTGCTACCTCTTGAATCATCTTATCCATTTTTTCAGTCAAGTCATAGCATTCTTGTTTTTACTTAGTTAACTCAAGCTTAGTATTTTCTTGTTCTTTACTTATGGCCTTTTTTCCATGGTCAGTAAGAGTCAGTTTAGGGATTTTAGACTTAAGATCATTATTTGAGGACTCAAGCAGTGTAATTTATTCCTTGAGAGTGCAATTTTCTTTGTCAACATTTCGCTTGCAAACTTTTAAGTCAATGAAATCAAATCTAAGACTTGCAAGACTGTTGAACAATTCATCCCTATCAGAAGTTAATTCTTGAGAATTTTCAATTAAATCACTCATCAAGGAAACAAGTTTAGCTTTAGAAAAAAATGCAGTTTTTCTTTTAGTTCAAGTAAACTTACCTCAGAAGGATTATCTTCTTCCTCAATGTCTGAGTCTTCAAAAGCCATAAATTTTATCTCATCAACTCCATCATCATCATTATCAGAGTCAGATCCCCATGCAACTATCATGGCATGTTCTTTCTTTTCCTTCCTCCTGGCCTTTTGTTCTTTTTCAAATCTTTCCTTCCTCCATTCTATTTCCCAGAGAGGACATTCTCTGATCTGATGATCAGTCTTTCCACACTTGTAACATCCATTTGGATTGTCATTGGAAAGCTGCTTGCTACCTGTTCCCTTCTTCTTAAAAAACTTGCTAAAGTTTTTTGTTATGAAGGCAATTTGTTCCTTATCCAGTTCAATCTCTTATCACTATCAGAAGCCTTCAAGGCCAAGATTTTTTCAGAAGCCTTCTATTTCTTAATGCCATCAACTTTCATTTCATAGGTTCTTAAATTCCCTACTAGTTCATCCAAAGTCATACCTGTGAGATCCTTATTTGCTTCCCTGATTGCAGTGACTTTAACATTCCATTTTGACTTTGATAGCACCCTCAGAACCTTCTCTACTTGTTCTTCTTCAGTGATGACTTTTCCCAAGGAGGTTAACTCATTTGTTAGACTAGTAAGTCTTGTAATCATATCATGCAAGGATTCATTTTTCTTCATCTTAAACGCTTCATATTTAGTAAAAAGGAGAGAGATCCTGAATTTTCTTACCGGAGAGGTACCTTCATGGGCATTTACTAAGGCATCCCATATTTGTTTAGCAGTGGTACAGGTAGATATTTTATTGTATTCAGCAGGTCCTAGACCACAGACTAGGATATTCTTTGCCTTAGCATTTTTCTTTAAAGCCAAAAGATCATTAGCAGTAAACTCACTCCTTATTTTCTTGACTTGCACACCATTTTCTGTCTTCATAGGGATAGTAGGACCTTCAGTAATTTTATCCCATAATTCATAGTCTTCTCCTTGAATAAACATCTCCATCCTGGTTTTCCACCAAATGAAATGAGTACCACCAAAGAGTGGGGGTCTAGTAGTGGATTGACCTTCACTGTGACCAGTAGGAGGTGCGGAATTCATCATAATGATCTGATTTTAGGTGCAAACCTTATTTAAGACAACCATCTCTGATACCACTTGTTAAAGTATGATTTCTACTGATTGCCTATCTGTGGAACAAGTAAGTATATGTGGTTCACAGAAGTAAAAAATGAACACAGTAATTTTTACGTGAAAAACACCCAGCTCAAAAAGGTGTAAAAAAATATGACCTGTACCTCTACAGGATTTAACCCCAATCTTCACTATAAATTTGAGCCTCAATAATTAACACAATTACAAGACTTCTTGTAAAGAAGGAATTAAAACTTTTAACTCCTATTACTACAAAAACACAAATCTTCCCAAGATAGGTGTTCCCAAGTCTTCGAGTTCCCTAACTTGAAGACGTGATTCCTAACTCAACTTATAGAGTAATAAGACTAGAACAATTTACTCACTACAACTCAAGAACCTTCCTATTACAAGCAGTCTAAAACATACTAAGTGCGAACTAGATTCTTCTTCAAGTTAGTGAACGATTTTGTTGATTGTTGATTTTCTTATCAGTGCATCATCATTATTTGAATGCAGCTTGTCGTCTATATATGCTCCCTCAGATGCAGTTATTTTTCTTCTTTTTTTATCTTGTGTAGGACTCTTTCAAGTAACACACTCCTTGTTGTAACCATCTCTCCTTCTTCTAAATTGAGTAGGACTCTTTTGCTTTATCCTTCTGCCTTTTATACTTCTTTATCTACACAAACTCTAACTACTCCAATTATCTTCATATAGCCGTGTGAACATCCTTTTCTTATCCATGTGTTGACAGCTTATGTAATAATTTTAGCATGTAATGATTTTAGCATGCACTCCATATGTCTGAAGCAGTTTCACTTGTATGGACCAGCTTGCACAACATGTTTCATTCGTCTTTCTATCATCAAAACTTCTCATGCCCTAATACTACTCCAATATAAACGTCGAAACTGACAATCACAAATCCCCCAAACAACACTTCTTTACCTGATGAAGATTCAGTCCCAACCCAGATTTACTGGCCTCCTAACCCATATTCCAATATCAATCCATCTATCATAACCATAAAATATACCCAACCACCATCTATTCAACACCCTATAACTCATTTGCAAAGTAATATCACCCAAGAATATCTTTGGTTATCTTGTCATTGCCTCTATTGAAGCATTTTCCACCACTTATAATCAAGCCCAAATGAGTGCATACCGAAGAGACACCATGAAACTTGAGTTTGATGCTTTAATGACCAATCAGACATGAAAGCTCATACCATCATCCCCTTCACAAAATTTGATTAAATGCAAATGACTTTATCGTATCAAAGCCAATTAGATGGAAGTGTGGATAGGTATAAATCTCGATTGGTTGTAAAAGGTTTTACTCACTGTCTGTGTGTATATCACTCTACCTTCAGCCAGTAGTAAAACCTGTTACTTCTAACCTCATTTTGTCACTTGTAGTTCAGTACAATTGGCCCTTGCGCCAACTGGGCATGAATAATGTATTTTTTCAAGGTCACCTTAATGAAGATGTATATATGCGCCAACCTTCTGGGTATGCTCACCACGATTTTTCTCACTACGTGTGTAAATTAAAGAAAGCAATTTACAACCTGAAGCGGGCTCCTCACGCCTAGTAGTCTGAGTTAAAGCAGTTAGGTATTTAAAATTGGTGGTGTTTGATGTCAAATGTCATTTCATCCGACTTAAGGCAAATTTGTGCCCAAGTATAATGGGAGGGTATATATTTAAATAAAAATACAACGAAAGGATATGTTTAGACCAAAATATAACATGGGATATATTTAAGTTATTTCTAATAATACAAGGATATCTTTGATCCTCTTCTATTTTGTAAATGACCATTTAAAGTCTTTTCACCTAAACTTTGGATTTATTTATTGTTCGTTGTACACCTCTTTCATCCTTCTCTTAGTTGACTTTGCACTCTCAAGTTTTAATATATGAAATTCTACTATGAGTGGCTTGGTAGTGTATATGAGACAACAACAACAACAACAAACCCAGTGTATTCCCACACAGTGGAGTCTGGGGAGGGTAAGATGTACGCAGTCCATACCACTACCTTCGGAGAAGTAGAAAAGCCATTTTCGATAGACCAATAGATTAATAATGTTTTCGGAGAAGTAGAAGTAGTGTGTATGAGAGTGATATTAAATATGACATATTAGTAATGTTGAGATTAATAATGTTGGAATTAATAGTGTTAGAATTAGTAATGTTGGACTTATTTCTTACATATTTAGTTTGATGTGTTAAAAATAAAAGGGACAAAGCATAAAATTTCCTTAAACTTGTTGTCACAACTCACTAGTACTTAAATTTTATGGACAATCATTTACCTCCCTAAACAACTTATAAATGAATTTTACACCACCCCAAAAATATCATACCACTCTCACCACGAAAAATGCATTACACACACGTCACGTTAGATCTACATCAAATCCACGTAAAAAATTATTTAAAAAAAAATACTTCATATATATATATATACATATATGTATATATATATATAATAAAAGAAAAGTAGAAGATCCCCATAGCCTTCCTTTCTTCTCTTCTTCAACCCCCATCCCCACCC
>NC_061119.1:58368623-58398115 GCF_002878395.1 Capsicum annuum | reverse complement strand
TTCCTTTCTTCTCTTCTTCAACCCCCATCCCCACCCACCCCTACCCCTACCCCTATTCTTTAACTCCCTCCCCCCCCCCCATTTTTTTCTTCTTCAACCCCCCCCCCCTCCTTCGCCCATGCCCCTTATTTGTAAACTCTTAATTTCATCCTCCCTCCCCCATGAATCTAAACTTGACTCAATTTTTGAGCTTCATTATTTTTGATTTTGGATCCAAAATTTTAAAATTTGATTCTTGAAAATCTGTCATTTTTGATGAAATTTGTGTTCGATTTAATTTTTTTTGCAATTTTCTTATTCGATTCAGTCTCAATATGAGTTTATCAGTATTTTCGATATGAGTATTTTCGGTTGTTCATAGAAATAAGAATCTGACCAATATGGAGTTAATTCAACTATTGAAGAAAATTAATTTTGATGGAATAAATTAGATTTTCTTGAAGATTTTTTCGTTAGAACCCATACAAAATCGAATCTTTTTCAGTCTCAGTTGGTAAAATCACTATTAAATTGAAGTTTTCAAAACTTGTTCTGCTGGAAAATTCAATATATGTACAGGAAAATAGATCAAACTGCTGATTGCGCTCTAAAACTATGAAATTTAATCCAAAAACAGGAGGAAGGGGATATTCAAGAAAATTCAATTGGTCAGAGGAACCCACACAAAAATAAAATTAATTTATTCAAACTGTTGATTGAGTTGTTTCAGAAACTCACACAAAAAAAATATTTTGATACGTATTAATTAGAGTTGATTGATACGTACCAGTAAAAAAAAAATAGGGGAACAAGAAGAGAGGGGGTGATGGGGTGTGAGGAAGAATAAAGAGGAGATAGTTTGGTAGTTGAAAATAAAGAAATGGCCCACTTGTTTTTCTTTTTTTAATTTATTTTACAAAAAATTACATAAATAAATATCATAACTTTCAAAATTTCTAAAAATCCCCCTACTTCTAAAAAATTACATAAATCCCAACATTTCATATTTGGGACTATTTCTAAGATACAAGTAAACCCTACATGTATCTAATGTATGATACAAGTTAATCACATTAGATACATGTATCAGCGTGTATCTAATGTGATTAACTTGTATCTTCAGAGGTCAAATGTTGGGATTTTTGGAGATTTTGAAAAATATTAGGATTTTTGGTAATTAAGAGTAAACATGTCGGTATATATGTAAAATTTCCTTTTTTTTATCTCAACAAATGGAGGTTAATAAATTTTGCCACTTCAGCTGTTTGGGTTGTGTAAAATTCATTTGAAAGTTGTTTAAAGGGGTAAATAATTAGCCGTAAACTTAGAGTGGTAAAGTGATTTGTGGCGACAAGTTTAGGGTTGTTTTATTATTTTTTTTCCAAAATAAAATGTATTTCTATATTTCTAAAAAATATCATTTTTTACATAATATCCTCGACATTCTATAATTTTGTATATTTTCTTTGCAAATTTTTTTCTATTCATTCTTAAAATTAAAAACCAAAAAAAGTTTAGTATTCTCAATTAAATTATTTGGGATAAATTATCGTATTGATAAATTGAAAAGATGTGATTCATGGTATATAAATATAAACAACGAAAATCAAGAAAATAAACAAAATGATTGGGTTTAGGGGTGTTCTCTGTTTCCCAAAAAATCGGTAGCTTATATTTCTTCCTTGGATTATTTTCAATAACTTTTCAAAACATAGCCAGATTCATGACCCAGCAGGAGAGGGGGGGGGGGTCAACAGTATTAGGAGCCACATGATTGTTTGTTTGCACCTTAACCATCATCTATTAATTGCTAGCTTTTCTATCAAAGGTGTAGCAAAATATTTATGAAGGGAGCTATGATGAACGTTTGTTTGTACCTTAATCATCATCTATTAACTGGTAGCTATTCTAGCAAAGGTGTTGCCAGTAGCAAAGTATTTATGAAAGAAGCTGTGGTAACTGTTTGTTTGTATCTTAACCATCATCTAATAGTTGTTAGCTACTCTACCAAAGGTGTTAGCAAAGTATTTATGAAGAAAGCTGGGATGATTGTTTATTTATACCTTAATCATCATTTATTAACCGCTAGTTACTCTTAACAAAAGTGTAGCAAAGTATTTATGAAAGGATTACTTGTGATGATTGCTTGTTTATACCTTAACCATCATCTATTAACCGCTAGCTACTCTAGCGAAGGTGTAACAAAGTATTTATGAAGGAAGAAGGTTTGAATAATGTTTTAAAAAATGGAAAAATCTTTTTGGCCACGAAAATTTGACCGAAATATGCCACAATAATTAAAAAAAAAGTCCTACTTACACTATGAACTAGTTAGTTTTTAGACATTTTTGTCATTTTCAACCTAAATTTAAATTTCTAACATTACTTTATTCAATGACCACTTTCCAATACATTGAAAACCTTCTCAATACAAGGGAATGGACAATTTATGTATTCTATTTTAATTATTTAATTTTTTAATTGGCAATTGCATAGTTAAATAATTGTCAAATGGTGTGTAATTAAGAAAACAAAAATTAATTAGTACAAATTTATTTATTTATTGTTAGTTTTTTTTTCTCTTTTTTACTTTTGAAGTTGTTTAATTTTAGTTCAACTTTTAATTATGTATAATTTATACTTTGTACATTTTTTGAGAAATTTAATCAAGTTGTTTTATTTATTTTCTATCTAGTTCGATTTTATGATTTTTTTTTTTAATGAATATGAAAATTAGTGTATGAAAATAGAGTTTTAAAAGTGAATTCCCTAAATAGTCACCAAGTTTTGAAAATTTCTTTTAAATATCACTTATGTTTCATTTAGGATCACAATATCACTCAACTATCACTTTTTTCTTCAAAAAATACTAAACACCTCAAAAGTCTTCTTCTTTCTTAATTGTCATGTCATGTCTTTTTTTTAGTTAACAGGCATTGCATTAAATTAAAAAATCAGTTGTTCAACCCGCTTGCTCAATCGGGGTTTAATACAAAAGAAGTTCGAGTTTTCACTTGGGAATGTGTTGGGTACTATGTAGTTTTGATAATTGACAAACTGACACATGAATGAAACATGTTACTTGAGTTGGTCCACGCATAGAATAGCAGATTTCTAGTTTCACTAATAGATCCAGACAAGATTGCTTAAAGACAAGAACGAATAAGCAAGCCTAATTCTGATATACTCAAGCTACTGATTATGTGGGGAATATAACAAGTTGAATTTGATTCAAACACTTAATGATAAGGGAAAGCAATTTGAGTTGAAAAAAGAGTCCTACGTGAAGAAGAAGTTTCACTTCTGAGTATATCTTGAAGAGTCCTATGTGTGGGAGGAGAAACATTCTAATAAATAAACATGTGCTGATATAAAAGAGTAGGAGTTTTACTACAACACTAAGGAAACAAGAGTTGAAATTAAAGAAAGAGTCTCACTTGAAGTAAAACTCTGTGCAATGAGAGTTCTAATTAAAGGAGGAGTTTGAAATAAAGAATGACTCTTTGAAGAGCTGTGCTTAAATACAAGATGCATTAGTCAGAATAATTCACGCACTTACAAAGCAGAAAAGCACATTCGACAGATTGACTTCACGAAGTGCTACTCAATCACTGAAGAAACACATTGAAGAACCTGGTCCTAAGTATAGAATCCAGCTAAGAGTTTTAGCGTTGATTTTTAGAGTTGTTCATTGTGTTTGAACTATTGATGTAATATTAGTTTCTATGTGTTATAAAATGAATTAGAAGCTAGTCTTTGAGTTGAGGAAAACTCAGAGACTTTGGGAAAGCATACCTTGGGAGGTGTGTGAGTAGTTAGGAATTAGAGTGTATAATTCCTAGTTGTTGAGTTATAGGGATTAGAGTTTATAATTCCTATTTGTTGGTTACAAGAGTTTTGTAATCAGTCGTTGTTGAGGCTCAGAGTTATTTAGTGGAGTTGGGGTTAAATCCTGTAGAGGTACAGGTCGTGGTTTTTACAC
Source organism: Capsicum annuum (assembly GCF_002878395.1). Classification (NCBI taxonomy): domain Eukaryota; kingdom Viridiplantae; phylum Streptophyta; class Magnoliopsida; order Solanales; family Solanaceae; genus Capsicum; species Capsicum annuum. The sequence continues at coordinate 58,394,154 of NC_061119.1, read as the reverse complement.
CTTTTTGAGCCGGGTGTTTTCCACGTAAAAATCACTGTATTCTTTACTTTCAATTTTACTGCTTCCTTGAAACACGTCAGTGGAACACGTCAGGCAACCCATTCCATCGATAAGCAACAATTAGGCGAAAATAAGATAATCAGTAGGACACAAATTCTTAACAAGTGGTATCAGAGATAGGTTGTCTTAAAAGGGCTAGCACCTAAGACAAAGATCAATATGATGAATTCCGCACCACCTACTGGTCACAGTGAAGGTCAATCCAATATTAGACCTCCACTCTTTGATGGTTCTCACTTTATTTAGTGGAAAGCTAGGATGAAAACATTCATTCAAGGCAAAGACTACGAGTTATGGGATAGGATCACTGATGGTCCTACTATTCCAATGAAGTTAGAAGATGGGAAACAGGTCAAGAAAGTAAGAAGTGAATTCACTCCTGATGACTTATTGGCATTAAAGAAAAATGTTAAGGCCAAAAATATTTTGGTTTGTGGATTAGGACCTGCTGAATATAATAGGGTATCAACATGCACCACTGCTAAGCAAATTTGGAATGCTCTAGTAAATGCTCATGAAGGCACATCTCAAGTAAGAAAATTCAAAATTTCTCTTCACTGAGTATGAGGCATTTAAGATGAAGGAGAATGAAACCTTGCATGAGATGATGACAAGGCTTACTGCCTTAAAAAATGAGCTGACCTCCTTAGGAAAAGTTATATCTAAAAAAGAACAAGTCGAGAAGGTACTGAGGGTATTACCAAAATCAAAGAGGAATGTTAAGGTGACTGCAATCAGGGAAGCAAATAAGGATCCTGCAGGCATGACCCTGGATGAATTAGTGGGGAATTTAAGAACTTATGAAATGGAAATTGATGGAACTAAAATGGTAGCAGCTTAGGGATTTAACTTAGATGATGATGAAGTTGATGAAGCAGCACTCATGGCTCTTGGAGATTCAGACTTGGAGGAAGAAGATGATGCTTCTGAGGTAAGTATACTTGAACTTAAAGAAAAGTTGCATTTGTTTTCTAAAACAAAACTTATTTCCTTGATGAGTGCACTAATTGATGACTTCAAAGAATCAACTTCTAATAGAGATGAGCTATTCAACAGTCTTGGAAGAATCAAATTTGATTTTATTAATTTAGAAGCTTCCAAGAACATTGTTGAACAGGAAAACTATTCTCTCAAGAAACAGGTTGAGCAACTTGATTCTTCAAATAATGATCTTAAGTCTGAAGTCCTAAAATTGACACTCTCTAAAAAAGAAAAAAATACCAAGAGTAAAGAACAAGAAAAAGTTGAACTTGAATTGGTCAAGTACAAAGAAGAGTGCAATAATGCAACAGAAATGGTGAATAAACTAAGTCAAGAAGTCTCTAAACTAAAACTTGATCTTGAAAGAGCAAACAGGTGGACAAATTCCTCAAAAATTGTCCATAAATTAAGTGAAAGATATCACAATAAAAAAGTTGATTTGGGTTTTCACAAAAGTCTTGATGCTTATCAAGACTTGTGCTATATTTGTGGAAACCTTGGACATCCAACCACTGAATGTCCAGTTGATGCCAAAATTAGATCCAGCAGTCTAAATCTAGCAAATAAACTATCTCAAGCCAAGAAGAAATCTGATTCATCCATTTACTCATAAGAAAGGACCCAAGTTTGTCTGGGTACCTAAAGTTAACCCCTAATTTGTTTTGCAGGTGAGAGTGAAAGGAGGCAAGCAAAATTTGTGCATAAATAAAGCTTGCTCAAGGCATAAGACTAGAAGAAAATAAAGTTTCTTTCACTCACCACATTTAAAAGGGGAATGGATCATTTGAAAAATGATCAAATTTGTAGTACTCGTGTAAGGGGAAAGCAAGGGAGATTTTTAAGAAAAAAATGAAAAAAAAGGATGACAATAAAATTGATGAGCATGCACAGGAACATGTTGTACTACCTGGTCCAACAGTTGTACAGACTGAGGGCATATTAACAGGGGGAACAACAAATAAAGAAATGGATGCATCAATAAAATCAACACAAGTTGCTGATAATTTTATTGGTAGTTTATAAGAATTGGTGTTGTCAAAAGGATCTTGAGATATCCCATGAAAATCAATGGCTTGAGACTATGGTATCCAAAGGAAAGTAATTTCACTCTTGAGGGCTATAAAAATGTTGACTATGTAAGCACCAAAGTCACTAAGTAGAGAGCATTTTGAAAGGAATAGGTTAGACTTGGGGATGATTAAAATTACATAAACTGCCCTCAATGATTGACTAGAATAATCATTTTTTTGTTAATCTTATTAGCTAAAAAGTGATTTTATTCAGTCTTGCACATTTAGTTGTGTGTTCCAATTCCAGATTTGTAACTTTTCTAACCTAATTGTGTATTAGATTGTGCAGAAAAATAGGTACAAGCAAGCAATTGTGACCACAAAGTTCTTCTTAGCAGGTATATTCTTCACTGACATAAGTATAGGCTGTCAAGTTGAAACAGTTGAGAACACCTGTTCAATTCCTCATACTTCATTCTCCCCTTGTCTTATAAAGCTGATGAATTGGTTGATCAAACTTTCTTTGATTCTTTCCAAATGGTTGTGCACAAATATGTTAATCCTACACCAGAAATTCCTTCTTCTCTCTCAACCAAAATATCAGTTGTGTACCATGGATTTGCCAAGCTTGATCATCAATCACATGCAGCATAAGTTTTCTGTGAAATAAAAAGGTATATGATCTCCCTTTTAATTCCTAATTGGTTATTTTTTTGGATTTATCAATCCTAGTTCAGGTTGACTTAGAAAATAACAATAGATGTTATGTTACTCTACCCATTTCAATAAGGAGGTCTAACACTAAAAAATATTAAAAAAAATGATTTCACTAAAAAAAAAATATCTGACCTTGAAGCTGCATAAGACAGTCATGAAGTGGAAGAAGTGGTCCTTCAGGCTTGGATCATGACTTTGAAGCTTGACCTTGATTAAGTGAGGGATGAAAATACTGAAGTCATTCGTCAATTGACATAGTCGATATCACATGTTCCTCCTTTCTCTTCACTATTTGTATCCTTAGCCATGTCCCACTTTTATACCATATTTTTTAATTAATGCTCAGTTGTTTTGCTTTGTTCAATACTAGCTTAGGTTAATGTGGAAAATATTTGTCAGTTAAATGGAATGGTTATCTTTGCTAAATTGATTCATTTTTTCTCTCCTTAATATATTACTATGTTGGCTAGAGTCTTTGTTTGATAGCTCTAGTGGCCATGGATAGCATAACAAATCACTTTGGCTAGTATATTATTGCATTGAAATGGTTTTTCGATGATGCCAAAAGGGGGAAGATAATAGGGTTGTGCAATATTTATAACCCATTGACTAACTTATTTCATTCTAGTGTTTTATACTTTAGTGCCTACAGGTGAAGATGGTTAAATACACAAGACAAGAGGTTTGTCATTATCAAAAAGGGGGAATTTTTTGGGTACTATGTAGTTTTGATGATTGATAAACTGACACATGAATAAAATATGTTACTTGAGTTGGTCCACACATAACAAAGAAGATTTCCAGTTTCACTAATAGATGCAGACAATATTGCTTAAAGACAAGAACGAATAAGCAAGCCTAATTCTGATATACTCAAGCTACTGATCATGTGGTGAATATAACAAATTGAATTTGATTCAAACACTTAATGATAAGGGAAAGCAACTTGAGTTGAAAAAGGAGTCCTACGTGAAGAAGGAGTTTCACTTCTGAGTATATCTCGAAGAGTCCTATGTGTGGGAGAAGAAACATTCTGATAAATAAACATGTGCTGATTTAAAAGAGTAGGAGTTTTACTACAACACTAAGAAAACAAGAGTTGGAATTAAAGAAAGAGTCTCACTTAAAGTAGAACTCTATGCAATGAGAGTTCTAATTAAAAGAGGAATTTAAAATAAAGAATGACTCTTTGAAGAGTTGTGCTTAAATAGAAGATGCATCAGTCAGAATAATTCACGCACTTATAAAGCAAAAAAGCACAATCGATAGATTGACTTCAAGAAGTGTTACTCAATCACTAAAGAAACACATTGAAGAACCTGGTCCTAAATATAGAATCCAGCTAAGAGTTTTAGCGTTGATTTTTAGAGTTGTTCATTGTGTTTGAACTATTGATGTAATATTAGTTTCAGGTGTTATAAACTGAATTAGGAGCTAGTCTTTGAGTTGGGAAAAACTCAGAGACTTTAGGAAAGCATACCTTGGGAGGTGTGTGAGTAGTTAGGAATTAGAGTTTATAATTCCTAGTTGTTGAGTTATAGGGATTAGAGTTTATAATTCCTATTTGTTGGTTACAAGAGTTTTGTAATCAGTTGTTGTTGAGGCTCAGAGTTATTTAGTGAAGTTGGGGTTAAATCCTGTAGAGCCGAGTGTTTTCCACGTAAAAATCATTGTATTCTTTATTTTCTGTTTTACTGCTTCCTTGGAACACTCAGTGGAATACGTCAGGCAACCCATTCTATCGATAAGCAATAGTTAGGTGAAAATAAGATAATCAGTAGAGCACGAATTCTTAACAGAATGATCATTACAAATTTTGATCAATCTATTAAAAAAGGTTCCTGCAATGTCTGCCCATATAGCTTTATAGGCACACATCGATAGAACTTTAAAAAACAATTTTCCTAATTGGATATCTGAGTTTGCTTCCCATTTGGTCAATGTATCAGCTATTCCATTTTGCTCCCTATAGCAGTGGAGCACCCTCAGGCTGCCTAATCTTCTTAATTTTGACCTGCAAGCGTCAATAATGTCATTGTATAATAGGTTACCTTTAGACAACCTTTGAAAAACTTTTAAAGAGTCAATGTTAATTTCAATAGAAATTAGGTTGAATTCTTCAACTAATTCTAAGCCCTCTTTGAGGGCTAGGAGTTCCATATTATTGTTAGTAGTCCAGGGATAACCCTTCGAAAAGCCCTTTACCTAACCCTCAGCATTATTCCTCACCACTCTCCCTCCCTTCCATACCTTCCTTACCCAAATTCCTAAGATAAAAACCATCAGTTTTAAGCTTATAGGGGATCCAATTGATATTGATCATCCTGGAGGTTTTTTTAGGCCTTATTACAGTGGCCAAATGGAGATATTCCACTGCTTCTCCATTGATCTAGTGGAAGGAGGGCTTGTCCCTTTTCTTGTCAAAGAAGTTCTTATTCCTATTTTTCCAAGTACTCCAGAGTCTGAAAATAAAGATGGTATGCCAATTTAGGATATGGACATACGTAGTATGCCTGAGCTGAGTCCAGGTGTTATGTCACTTACTAGGAAGGAGTTTGCCAATATCCAAATCATGGGTCTTATTCTCTTTAAGGAAAAGGGTGTTCCAGAAATCCTTAGTGATGGGCCAATTGAAAAGGATATAAGGGATATCCTCAGTGTGGAAGTTGCAAAGGGTACAACTTGGAAAGATAGAGAGTCCTCTAATGGAGAGGAGAGGGAAGGTAGGAAGTCTATTTTTTTGGGCTGATTAGAGGAAGGTTTTGGCCTTAGGAGGATAATTAGACTTCCAGATCCAAAGAAAAGGATTTGGGTAGGACTCAGTATTGGTCAGGATCCTTTTAACTAGAGTAGAGTACATACTCTAACAAGATAAGAGTCCATTACTATTCAAACCCTATATGAGGTGGTCATTGGGGATTCTGGTGTTGGAGTATCTAATTTTAATAATCAGATCCTGGGAAAGCTGGAAGGGGAGGTTTTGGAAAAGCCAGTTACCTTCATTCCAGACCTCAGCAAGAGTAAGGTTTTCTTGAGAGGTTTGGAAAAGACCCTGGATCATGCTCCTAATGGGTTCCCAGTGGGGAATCCATCTATCCAACCAGAATTTAATTTTGTGTGGACTACCCATTGGGCCCCCAATTTATAGTGCTCCCCTCCTAGCAGAATGAACTTCCAGATTTTGGAGGAACCAGAAATGTTAGGGAGGGACTTGTGATGGTATTTGTGTCTAATAATGTTGTCCCAAAGGCTGGAATAGTTGGGGAAGTATCTCCAGGCTAGACCAGCACATATGGTGGCATTCCTACGGTTTGCTCTCTGTATACCTAACCCACCCTCCTGTTAGGATTTGCCCTGAATTTCCTACTTTATTTGATTTTCTACTACAATTAGAATTACCTTTTTTGATAGAAAGAAGTTTACTTATTGGAAAATATCTCTTTCCTATTAGATTTCTATTAGGTTTATTCTTTCTTAGAAAAAGTGTTTTGTAACTCTATAAATAGAACAATTCTCTTCTCAAGTCATAACACAATAGCATCTACAATATAGTCTTTAAAGAGTCTTTGTTTAGGGGGGAGATTTCTCCCAAAAGGTCTAATATTTTTTAATATTAGGTTTTATAATTTGTAGGCCGATTGGCCAAAACATATAATAATTTAATGCTTTTTAGTATTGTTTTTTTCTATAGTCTGATTTATCGTCTCATAGTTTGCAAACTATAAGCTTCCGCATGACGCCCCCTCGATTTTGAACCCAACAAGTGGTATCATAGCCTATGATTCAAAGATTGAATGGTTCGATTGAGGATAGTTTAAGATCAAAGTAGCAACCAATTTGATGATAATGAAGATATATGCCCAAGAAGCTAAATATGGAGAAAATTTCAAACAAATGTTCAACAATCCTGCTGCTAATCCATCTTTAAAACCAAAATCAATTTTCAACTCATGTTTATGTGGTTCAATTTTCAACCCATACTTGCTTTAACGCTTGGGCTTATTTCAACTCGTGCATTTATTTTTAACGCATGAGATCCACTCTTAACCTGTGCTCACTTTCAATGCACAAAGCCCCACTTTCAATCTTATAACCCGTGCTTTTATTTTTAATGTATAGGGCTCTAATTTTGACCCATATCATTTTTTAATCATGGCAAGCAGTAATGATATATAAAGATTATGTAAAGAAGAAGAAGAAGATCAAGATTGATTTGCCAGAAAATTTAGGGCAAGGGGAGACTTGTTAGGATTTGCCCTGAATTTCCTACTTTATTTGATTTTCTACTATAATTAGAATTACCTTTTTTGATAGAAAGAAGTTTACTTGTTGGAAAATATCTCTATCCTATTAGATTTCTATTAGGTTGATTATTTCTTAGAAGAAGGTTTTTGTAACTCTATAAATAGAACAATTCTCTTCTCAAGTCATAATACAATAGCATCCATAATGTAGTCTTTAAAGAGTCTTTGTTTAAGGGGGGAGATTTCTCCTAAGAGGTTTAATATTTTTTGCTATTAGGTTTTATAATATGTAGGCCGATTGGCCAAAACATATAATAATTTAATGCTTTTTAGTATTGTTTTCTTCTGTCATCTGATTTATCGTCTCATAATTTGCAAGCTATAAGCTTCCACATAAAACCTTCTCGATTTGAACCCAACACCTCCATCTTGAGTTGGGTAAGGATATCCCAATTGACTAGATGCATCTTTTTTTTTCAGAGTAGTATCCCAGACAAATTTCCTCTAAGTTCTATCAATGGATGAAAGAATCTTGCTAGGAAAAAAGGTAAATTGCATGGGATAAGTAAGTATACTGTTTAGAGAGGACTTTGCCAGAGTAATTCTCCCAACCATAGAAAAGAGGTTTGTTTTCCATCCTGCCAGTTTAGCATTCATATTATCAATAATGAATTGGTAATCACTGTTGTATGGTATTCTTTGAAGGATAGGGAAACCCAAGTATTTACCAAAAAAGTTAGAGGCATTAATAGAGAGGGAGTAAAATAAAATGCCTCTATTTTTCAGGGTGCAGTTGTTGGAAAATATCACTTTAGATTTATCTTGATTGACTCTTTGGCCAGAGTGAATGTTGAAGCTCTGAAGCATATTCCTAATGGTGACACAGTTACTTTCAGTGGCTTTGGCAAATAGAGTTAGATCATCAGCAAAGAATAAATGAGAAAGAGGAGGTCCATCCTTGCTGATGGAGATAGGTTCCCAGACAAGAATATCAACTTCATGATCAATTCTCCTAGAAAGGAGATCCATACATATAATGAAGAAGTAAGAAAAGATGGAGTCCCCTTGTCTGATACCTCTAGCGGGTTGGGAAAACTTAGTTCTTTCCCCATTTACAAGGATGGAGATAGAGGAGGTAGAAATACAAGATATGATTATAAAGGTCAATCTAGGGAGGACTCTGAAGAAGTGAAGATCATGCCTGATGAAAGACCATTTCAGTCTACCAATGGCCTTCTCTAGGTCTATCTTGAGAATCATGTAACCCTATTTGCCCTTTATTTTTTGGAACTGGGGGATGACCTCTTGGACAATGATGGCATTGTCAAAGGTCCTTTTCCTCTGGATAATGCTAGCCTGTCTGGGACTAATAATGTTTGACAGGAAGGAACTAAGTCTTTTAGCAATGATCTTAGTAAAAAGCTTATATTGGGTATTACAGAGTCCAATAGGTCTGAAGTTCTTAAGATTTGAAGCATTAGAGAATTTAGGGATCAAAAAAGGTAAGTGGTATTGGCTTTGAGATCCATGAACCAATTTTGGAAGGTGTCAATACAGAAATTGTTGACAAATTATCCCATGATGCTCTAATATTTTTGGTACATAAAGAGGGGGAGCCCATAAAAAACAAGGAGCTTTATTGGGATTGAAAGAGAAAATGATTCTTTTGATCTCCTCTTAGGAGGGGATACTATCCAAGAAGTCATGGTCTTTTATCCAGATGGAACCTCTTGAGAAAGGGTTGGATTGACAATTCCAAGGGGGGTTGGAGTGGTCAGTACTAAAGATATCCCTGTATAAAGAGGTGATATGATCCTTAATAGCATCAGAAGAATGGATCTATACACCACTCTCATCCTTGAGAGCATTGATTTTACTTTCCCTTCTCCTATTAAGGGTGCTAGAGTGGAAGAACTTAGTGTTGGCATCCCCCTCAGACAACCAATTTATTCTAGACTTAAGTTTTCAGAGTTTATATTTTTGTCTAAGGATGTTACTAAAATCTCTATTTAAACTCCTCTCAAGGTCTTGAAGGAAAAAACTAGTAAGGTAATTGAAGGACTGCTGGATCCCAGCAAACCTGGCTAGTATCCTTTTCTAATGGTGAAAGATGTTAAAATTAGTTCTATTCCAGGTATTGGATTGAGTTTTAAAGCAAGGGATGGCCTCATTGAAGGCATATTAGCATGGAAATAGCTCCTGACAATATTAATAAAGTTGGGATGGGAGCACTATATAAATTCCACTCTGAAAGGCTTATTCATAGAGGGGGGATTATTGTGGATATTTACAAGGAAGGGACAGTGGTCAAAGTGGATTCTAGGGAGGTGTGTGACAGTAGTCTAGGGAAAAATGGAGCCAGGCTTCATTAGCTAGAAGTCTATATAATCTTTCAAGGATGAGGTCCTTTCTGTTTTTGTACCTTATGTTTGTCCAAGCATATTTACTATCTTTAAAACCTAGGTCAATCAATCTACATTTGTTAATACAATTCCAGAAAGCACCAGCCCTATTACTGTTTATACAGTTACCACCATTTTTCTCAGAGGCCCTGAGGACCTCATTGAAGTCCCCCCTATAAGCCCGGGCACATTGGGAGTATCCTTAATGGAATTTGCAAACTCCATCAAGTTATCCCAAATGGTAAGCCTAGTCTCAAAATGTATGCTTTCATAAATAGTACTGAAAAACCAGTAGGAAAGTGGGTTGTTTACCTTTACTGCTACATGAATCCCTTGAGGAAAAATAGAGATATCCTGTATACAAAGGAAAGATTTTTCCCACATAATAACTATCCCCCCAAAATTGTAGTAGCTGGAAACTGTATTTGGTTGTTATAGCCTAGTATTTCAGAGAGATCTTTGTAGTCCCCCATCTTGGTTTCAAGAAAGGCCAGGAGAGATGGTTTGTATAGGTTTATAAAAGCTTGACAATGCCTTCTAAATTTGGAATTATTGGCTTCTCTAATATTTCATATGATTGTATTCATTGGAAGAGGAGTTCAGTTGGTAGGGATTCTTCATGATCTCTTTGTCCTTATCTAGGGGATTGGTTGAGCTGAAATTGGTTCCTTCCTCTTCTTTGAGACATGACTTATCTTGAAGGAGTAGAAGATCCCTGGACCTGGCAGCTTGATTTTGAAGTTGAGCTTGTTGAGGTCCTGAGGCAGGAGGACTATAAGGAGTTCTCTTATAAGATCTTCAAAGAGATGACTGATTGGTTTTCCTAGATTGATAACCTCTGCCTGGGGTGACCTTAGGGATGCCAGGATTTTTTCCATCTCTCGATTTCTTTCCCTCGGGATTTCTATTATTTTTTACCTCTTTTTCATCTCCACTGACAAGGAAAGGAGAGATGGATATGGGGGAGGTAACAACTAGGATAGTGGTTGGGGGAGGGCCTTAGAGTTTTTCACAAAAGTTGGGCCCTCCTACAAAAGGTTCATCATTGCTAGAGGGAAGAAGGGGAGACTTTGGCGCATGTTGTTCAGCTCTATTGAGATTATTTTTGGGGAAATATTGTTCATAAGGTTCTGGCTGAAGATGCCCATCATAGTGGTCGTTCAGATATTCTGGCCGTAGTTGGTTAGGCCTTAGTTTAGACCCTCTCTCACTAGTTGGGATAGGTAGTGTGGGTCCTAAATTCGTAAAATAAAGGTTCTCCCTTCGAATTAGAGTTTGAGGGGTATGTCCAGTTATGAAAGACAAATCTCCAGCCAGGAGGTTAGGATATGGTACTTTTCCAGAGGATCTGTTGTGAAAATCTCTAATGGTAAGATGTTCTTGCTTGAAGAGGCCATCGAGAGAATTTTAGGTAGCCTTTACAGGGTTGGAGTTACTAAAGGAGGTATGGTTGTTGGAAATAGAAAGAGAGTATGAGTTTTTAGCTAGGGAGTTGACCTTCCGCATTCCATCATTACTTGCTCATGCATCAGTAAATAAAGTGATATTGGTAAGAGCAGTATCAAATGTATGATTGATGTGCGCCGGCATAGTGCCTTAGGGGGGTCTTGTCATCTGGATCCCGGGGGAGAGATTAGAGGGGATTTTTAGATTACTTTCCAGCTCAGCAGCTAAGAGAGACTTGTCTGGGATGGTTTTGTTCGAGTTAGAATATAGCAGGCCCAGTAGGGGAGATTTGGGTCCCTCAATGTGGGCGTCAGAGAGGTTTTTAGGCCCTTTCTTTTGGGAATCACCCAAGATTTGTGGGCCTTGAGATTTGGGCCTTTTCCTAGTTCTGAGAGGAGGTTTACCATTGTGTGAGGCCTTATATTCTAAGGGACCAATACCCTGGCCCGATTCGTTAAGGTTAGAAACCATCATCATCAACCCCTTACCCTTGGTGCCACTTGTATAGGCGCCGTCACTGGATCCAGTGTGACAGTTAACTACTGGAGATCCAAGGAACTTACCTGACTCGGCATCGAACGATTTTACCTTAACGTTCTGAGTTGGGTTTTGCGCTTTGGGGGTGCCTTTAACTTGTACTTTCTTTGGGGATTGAAACTGACTGTTTGCTAGGAACCCTCATTGGATTTGATTATTGCAGAGGGGGTTGTGCTGGTGGTTTCTCTTCCTGGTAATACTGTGGAGCAGGATTTTGAGGTATGACCTAGCTTTCCACAGATAGTGCAAAGGAATCCTTCTCCCTCATATACGATTGCTTGTTTCTGCCTTCCGAAGGTAACTTTCAATATAAGGGGAGCATCCATAGAGACTTGTATACAGATCCTCGCATATCTTTCTCTGAGTGCTGTTGAGGTGCATGCGTCAATTTTGAGGAGCTTCCCTACCTTTTCCCCCACTTTTTCCAAAATAGAGACATCATAGTACTCCGTTTATAATTAGGGAAGCCGAATCCATATGGTCGTTGATTCGATGGTCAATTCTTTGGGAATGAATTTTGGTTCCCAGATCCTAATTGAAAGATATAAGCCAACCACAAACCAGGGTTCCTCCTGCAAGATTCATCGTTGTGATTCTTTATCAGAGAGCTTCACCGTATAGTATTCTAGTCCCAGATCAATGAGCGGGAAGTTTTCCTTGAATTTCCACAGATCAGTTAACTTCTTTTTGAGATAAGAATGATTTAATTTCTTCCCCACCAATTTGATGATGATAGAGAATTTCCAAGGTTCGTAGAGTCTTGTTTTTTCCTCTGGTGATAAATTGATTTCATCCCCCTCTAGGTTGGAGCTGACCGTTGAATTTGATGGAGCAAGGTCAATTTTGGGTAAGTTCTATTCTGGTGAGAGTATTTGCTCCTTGACAATATTGTTGTAAAAGAGCTTAATGGAAGGATCAATGGACATATTGATATCTTGAGTGTCGGGTGGCTCCAGTGGGATCGAGATGGGCTTGTGAGTGACGGTCATACTCTGAGCAAAGTGGGAGAAAAGAGGTGTTGAAATTTAGAGAGAGTTTGGTGTTTCTCTCTCTAAAAGAAACCTCTTTGTTAAAAATTTTGTTTTGCATGTCATGTCATTAAAACTTTTTTAAAAAAAATATACTAAACCTATTTACCTCATCAAACTCATTTAATCAAACTATAATTCTATTTTATTTATTTTTTGAAAAAATGCATTAGTTTATTTAAAAAAAAATTATACTTAGAAAAACTTTATCGGTACTAAAACTTGACATATATTTTTTCAAAGGTTATTTTTCTGAATGATCACTCATATTTTTTGAATTCGCTACAAAAATTATTTTAATCTTTCAAGAGAAAATAATATGACTCAACCATCGTTATTATCCTCAAATTAAAAAAATCTCCCATACGTCTCTTTCTCTTCTAATTGGCAGGCCATGTTATTAAATTATTTTTTTTATAATAGACCTATTTAAATAATTAAATTTATTTAGTCAAAATTATATTCTTATTCTTTTCTTTAAAATAAGTATATTAATTTATTAAGAAGAAATTTCCATGCTTAGAAATCTTTTATCATTACTCACACTTTTAATTTTTTCTAATGTTATTTTCTTGGATTATTATCAATGTTTCTGGAGTTGCTTATAAAAACCTCTTTTTGGTTTTGCTAAGACAATAACGTGACTCAGTTATTAATATTTTTCTCAAAAAATCACTAAATACCTCAAAAGTTCCCTCCTTTTCTAATTAGCATGTCATACCAGTAAACCATCATTGTTAAAAAAATAATAAACATATTAACTCAGCAAACTCATTTAACCAAAATAATTCTTTTATTTTATTTTTTAAAAAAATAATTTATTAAGAAGAAATTCTCATACTATTTTCCTAGATTATCATTCAGTTTTTTATATATAATTACCTACAAAGATCAGTTGCTTTCTAAAGAAAATAATATCACTAAGTAAATAAGTTATCTAGAGATTTTAATTTGCATGTAAAATAATATGGTAAAGAGTAAGCTTGGGTAAAGAATTCCTAAACAGGAAAATTAAACTAATGCATTTTTTTCAGAAAAAAAAAAGAATAAAGTTATGATTTTGAGTAAATGAGCTTGATGAATTAAATGATTTATCATTTTAAAAATGTGATTTTAATGGCATGGCATGCCAACTAAGAGAGAAGAATACTTTTGAGGTGTTTAGTATTTTTTTAGGAAAAGAGTGATAGTTGAGTAATATTGTGGTCCTAAAAGAAATATAAGTGGTATTTGAAAGAAATTCTCAAAACTTGAGTGACTATTTAGAGAATTCTCTCAGAGTTTTAATAATAACATGTTTTGACATGCTTAAAATTTTGTTAGTTTACATTTTTCTATAGATAGATATACTAATAAAATACGTTGTGGTTAAATGTAAAAAATTATTTTGCTAAATAATCTAACCGCAATATTTTTTTTTCATAACATTTGTAGCAGTAGTGTGGTCCATGACTAAGAATTTGTAATTATTGCTATGAATTTTATTATGTTGCAAACTGTAGTTATAAAGAAAATTTAATTTTACAAGGTATATATGTATAGTAAGTGATTTTATCCACAATAAATAATTTGTATCTATCTTCATATAATTAGCGAGAATTTGTAAAATTTTCTTTAAATTAAGTATATTAATTAATAAAAAATTTAGATATAATAATTTATTTATTCAAATTATATTTGAAACTTATAAATAGGATCCTGTAAATTTGAATTGAGTTGAATAATAAACACTTCCAATCAAATGATAATTCTTAAAATACTTGATCATGATGAAGCTTGAGTGAAACATATTAAAAAAAAGATTAAATTCTTTATAATTAGTTAATTGAAGTTAATATAATCATTTATTTTTTTAAGAATTATATTTGAAACTTACAAGTTATAAAATTGAATTGCATCATTGGCAGCACTAATTACTAGACCGATAAAGATATTATTCCGATGAAACAAGTTTAAAGTAAAATTTAGTAAAGTTAATTTGTTTTAATTTGTTATAATTAGTTAATAAAAAATAACTAAATTTAATCACTTATTTATTTAGATATAAATTATTGTACAAATATACTTTTGTGATAACTACAACCAATTATTAATCATTTGTTCAACTAATTATAACTACATTTATAATAATTATTAATTAATAATTTAACAGTAGACCATAAAACCATTGTTCAAAAAGATGAGGTTCGAGACTTTGAATAAAATAACAACTGTCATAATACTTGATCAAGGTAAAACTTGAGTGACACATGATAAATTTTGTTTATATTGTTATAAATAGCAAATTGAAAGTAAATACATTATAATTACTTATTTATTTAATTATATCTCAAATTTGCTAGTAAGACATGTTAAGCCTGAATCAAATCAAATTATATTTAATCAGTTATTTATCTAAACTATATTTCAAATGTACTAGTAAAATTCGGTAAGATCGAATCAAATCAAGTAATTAACACATCTAATTATTTTAGATCGATGGTGCTTGATTTTAAAATAAAGATTATCCAGTCACTATATAGACAAGATATAATATCTCGCTCTTAAATGTAATCTTCTTTAGTTTAGTGTTGCTAAAATAAATTTTTATTTATGATAAAAAATGATTATTAGATAGAAAGCTACAAAATTCTATCAAAATTTATTTCGCCATAACAAATAGTTATGGAACTTGAAGGAAAAACTAAATAATTGCCAATTTTTTTAGAATTTGAAACAAAAAGTATTCATTTTGTTACAATATTTTACTTGAGGTAATTCATAGTACCTAAAAATTTAGTATTGTTGCAGTAATTTTATCATGTCAGAGACATGTCAAGTTATAATAATTTTATCATGTCAGAGACATGTCAAGTTATACTTCTGTGAGAGCATCCTTTTACTGATAAAAAAATAAGAGTTGATTCCACTTTTCAAGTAGTTAATGATTCACATATATAATTTTTCTTTACCACTTTTACTCCTCCTATGTCTTTTTTTTAAATTATTATGAAATTAAATTAATATTTTTGATGTACAATTAATTTTTTTTTCATATTTTTTAAAAAAATAATTGAGGTATGTGAAAATTGTGGAACTACACCGGGCATGTTGTATGTGAAAACTAGAAGAATTGGAAAATTTAATAACTGAAATCAAAGATAGGTCAAATTTATTGGCGATCACCTAAGATTTAGTCTATCATACAAAAATATTGGTTTCAATTTTTTAACGTAAAAGTCATTTAACTTTAAAAATTGATATGCAAAAAAATAATTTTCTATTTTATGACATAAAAGTATCCTATCTTTAAAATTTAGTACAAATTATTTTATTTATTATTTCAAAAGGTGTTTACAAACTTTACCATACAAATACATATATTAGTGTGGAAAATAGTGAAATTACATTTTCTTCAATATTACTAATATTAGATTAAAATTATTATAAAGAAATCAAACTAAGGAAAGCAAGTATAATATTGTATACTCCCAACTAAGAAGTAAAATATTAGAGATGTTTCTAATATCATCCTGAATGTAATTAATTTATTTTGGACATCTTTCAGATTTTTTGTATGATATATCAAAAGTCAGATGAAATTTACTTCTTAATTAACTTTATCAAAGTTGAATGACTTTTAAGTGACAAAAAATTAAGAAAAAATGATTTTTATGTTACAAATTTTTAAATTTTAATGACTTCTATGTAAAACAAATTAAAATAATAATAATAATTAAACTATAAAATTTTAATTGGATGAAGTGTACATAATAATTAAAAAAATTATATTATAAATTTAAAATTAGATAACTAAATCAACAACATCTTAATGAATTATTATTTTTTATATAATAAAGTTAGCCTTATAATTTGATAAAAACAAATGAAAACGAACGAGCTAGAAACAAGGAAAACAAAAACAGTTAGTTGAGGAGAAAGAGAAGAAGGCGAAGTGAAATAATATGGTAGAATCCACTATATAAAATCAATTAAATATTTTCTTGCGTAGTTAATGATAGTTATGACTATGATTCATCCAATATAAACTTTTAATTTTTAAGTTTAGGAAATAACAAAACTTTAACTCTCTTTGATTAAATTTTTCTAAAACAAATTAGTTTATTTTGAAAAAGAAAGGCTATGACAGTCTTTCATATTGTGCCAAATTCGGGTCAAAAAGTTGTGGTCATTTAGCACTTGAAAAAATTATCCCCTATAGTATTATTAGATCTAAAATAACAAATTTTAGCAACACTTTTAGATAATTGCATTAATAGCAATTTATTTATAAGTTATAGCAACTTATTAAAAGATATATTATTTTAATTATATTTTCAAAAATTTATTTTAAATTATATAATTTAAAATCAGTTCCATATTTATAGGGTTGTAATTAATATTTCCCTTAAATTGTGTATTGATAATTATGGTAAATATATATTCTCTTTCTCCATTCTAATACTCAACCTTTCAAAAATTTATTGAAAATTATGATTCTGTTAACTTACTCATGTAATATTCATATTCTTTCCTTGAAAATATAAGATTAAAAAAAAGTGGGTTTCATATAATATTCATCTTCTTCATTGAAAAAAATGGGTTTAAGATATTATTTAGCTTCTTTTCGAAAAACATAAAATTGATATATTTATTTTTTTATTCTCCATTGTGAATCATGTCTAAACCAAAATTCGATTCTACTCCTTCACGTAGAAATTCTAGAAGATTCAACCAACGATATGTTCAATTGTGAATCATTATTCAACCAACGATTTGTTCTCCTTCATCAGAAATTCTCTTTCTTCTATTTTTCCTTTTGTTCTTTAAAAATAATATGATATAAGGAGTATTGTCAATTTCTTTATTAAATACTCTTTGTATATAATAATAAAAGATATGTCAATGGATATTAGAGAAAAAATCTTGAACAGTCAGTTTGTGTTGGAAACAACATAAATAAGGATTTAAATATAGATCGTAATCTTTCATAAGAATAATATAGTGAAAATTATCTTGTATATACTTATTAAACTATTTCATGATGAATTCTGTATAAAATCAGTATGAAATAAGTATAATGATTGCAGAAGTTGGTATAGAAATGGACTTTCACCAAATATTATACGTTATTATTTATTTTAGTGTATGAAATAAATATACAAACTTGTATTTTTTGAATTATTTCTTGTATGAAACCTGTATAATATCAATATTACATTCAAGGTCTATAAAATAGTTTCGTACAGGTTATATTTATATGGAATGAGTATAATGTGATTGTGATATTCAATTAAGAAGATATACTTAAGATTATAAGTTGAATGGAATTAGTTTATAACGTGTTTTCTTACATGTCACATTTGTATGAAATAGATATATAAATTGATATTTAGGGATTGCGATATTAAATTTAGGTAATACCAATTTATATACTCATTCCATACACTATGTGCTTCTCTCTTTGAATCAAGATTTTGTCTCTTCTACTTTTGTATTAAATTAAGATTTAATGAACACTGTCATCTTTCATACTGAAAAAAATAATCACGATTTGTAAAGAAAAATTACAGTAAATCTGGTTGACACAAACTTAATTGATATCCAATTCATTCAAAGATGTGAAATACAAAACAACTGTTAAATTAGCATAACACCGAATAAAAAACTGCTTAAATACAAAAATTAAACTTTTTCATACCAATAATCATAGAAAGACAACAATAATGAGCACCAAAAATATTAAAATATAATATTTATGTCTATGTATGCAACTTTTACTGCGCTTAAATCACAAGCAAATTGAGGAGATGGGGGTTAAAAGTCTTATTAATCAAGTAGTGCTCCTTCGAAGACATACTGATCGTTCTTGTTCATTAGAGTGATTGTGATTGGAACAACTAAATGGTTTATAAAAAGAAGGTAGTGTATGAAAATAGAAACTCTTAATGGAAGCATTAAAATAGGAGAAAAGAAAAATGGTTAGAGGGATTTGGGGTGAATTGATATCAATAATTAAGGATAACTATATTTAAAGAAGGATTATTGCATATTAGTTGTAGGAAATCTTTATTTTCCTTTTCAGTAATTACTTTTTTATATTTTTCACAAAAAAAAAGAAAAAAAGTTTTATTTTTTATTCATTTATAAGATTTGTTACAACTTGAAAAAATGAAAGTTATGCTATAAGTTGTAATTTTCTATCTATTAATTGTTATATACGTTTTTTTCCGTTAGCACTTTTCTTAAAAAATATCAGGAAATTACATGCTATAACCCCAATAGTGGGTGGCTTTGAATTTTTTACCTCAATAAGAAAAGTCTTTAAATACTAACTTTCCGTCCTTTTTTAGTATAGTACAAGTAAAATTTTGCCCTCTACACCTCAAATATTTTTAAACTTTTCATACTCATTTGTTTCTCAAATTCTATTTTTATTTTTATTATTTTCACTTTTTTTATTTTTTCTTTAATTTTATTTTCATGTTTTAATTCATTTGTCTCAACCTTTATATTTTTCTCTTTTTTCTTTTTTCTCAAACATTATCTATTTCTTCATTTCTTTTTAAAATTTATTTGTCTCAACCTTTATTTTTCTTTTATTTTGGGTTTTTATAATTTCTCTTTTTTCCCCTCATTTTTCTCAAACTTTGTTTTTATTTTTCCGCTCATTTTAATTTTTCCCAATTTTTTTAGTTTTTTGTTTTTTTCTTAATCTTTATTTTTTTCTTGCCTTTTTTTTTCTCAATCTCTTTTTTTTATTTCTATTTTTTGTCTGGTCATTTTTTTCCTTTTTTCGCCAACTTCTATTATATTTTGCTAATAAATAAAAAATTGGATAATCCGCAAATGAATCTTTTTTTGACATCAAAGCAAATTTAAGGGCATAAATTGTTGTTGGGAAGTTCTATGGGAAAAGTTTTGTTTCTAAGACAAAAATTATAGAACAACTTATAAATCAAGGCACAACGTGGTAGTGTCAAATCTTGTTTGTGGAGCATAACTTCTTGTTTGAAAATTCTTAAGTCTTGCTTCTAAGACAAAATTTATAGAATATCTCACAAATCAAAAATAATGTGATAGTGTCAACACTTGTTCATTGGGCGTAACTTGTTCTTTTGGGAGGTTCTTGGGCTAAGTTTTGTCTTAGAGGCAAGACTAATATAGCATCACATAAATCAAGACACAATATGATACTGTTAAATCTTGTCCACGGGGCGTAATTTGTCACCTAAGTTTTGCTTCTAAGGCAATATTTATAGAATATCTCATAAATCATGACACGATGTGGTAGTATCAACTCTAGCCCATGGCCCATGGGGCGTAACTTGTTATTTGAAAGTAATTAGACTAATTCGAGCATCTAATGCAAGAGTTATAATCATTTCACAAATCAAGACATAATGTGGTAGTGTCAACTCTTACCCATGGGGCATAACTTGTTGTTTTAAACTCCTTAATTTATAAAACATCTCTTAAATCAAGACACAATGTAGTAGTGTCAAATCTTGTCCATGAAGCGTAACTTATTATTTAAAAGTCTTTGATCTAAATCTTGTCTATAAAGCAAGAGTTATAGAACATCTCATAAATCAAAACATAATGTGATAGTGTCAACTCTTACCCATGAGACATAACTTGTTATTTGAACATCCTTGGGTTAAGTCTTGCCTCTAAGGCAAGAGTTATAGAATATCTCATAAATCAAAACACAATATGGTAATGTCAACTCTTGTCCATGAGGCACAACTTGTAACTTGAAAGTATTTGGTCTAAGTCTTTCCTCTAAGGAAAGAGTTATAAAATATCTCATAAATCAATACACAATATGGTGGTTTCAACTCTTGTCCGTGGGGTATAACTTATTATTTGATGGTCCTTAGGCTGAGCCTTACCTCTAAGACAAGAGTTATAGAGCATTTGATAAGTAAAAAACACAATGTGTTGGTGTTGACTCTTGCTCAATATACGTAACTTGTTTGAAAATTCTTGGGATAAGTCATGCCTTTAAGGCGAGAGTTGTACACATCTCATAAATAAAGACATAATGTGGTAATGTCAACTCTTGTCCGTGGAGTATAATTTATTATTTTAAATTCCTTGAGCTAAGTCTTGCCTCTAAGACAAGAGTTATAGAATATCTTATAAATGAATACATAACTTGGTAGTGTCAACTCTTGCTCGTGGGAGAAATTTATAGTATGAAAGTCCTTAAGCTAAGTCTTGTTTCCAAGGCAATAGTTGTAGAATATCTCATAAATGAAAACATAACGTAGTAGAGTCAACTCTTGCCCGTGGGGATAATTTATAGTTTAAATGTCCTTGAGCTAAGTCTTTCCTCTAAGGCAATAGTTGTAGAACATCTCATAAATGAAAACATAACGAGGTAGAGTCAACTCTTGCCCATGGGGCATAATTTGTAGTTTGAAAGTCCTTGAGCTAAGTCTTGCCTCTAAGGCAATAGCTGTAGAACATCTCATAAATGAAAACATAATGTGGTAGAGTCAACTCTTGCCCGTGGGGCATAATTTGTACTTTGAAAACTCTTGAGCTAAGTCTTGCCTCTAAGGTAATAGTTGTAGAACATCTCATAAATGAAAATATAACGCGGTAGAGTCAACTCTTGTCCGTGGAGCATAATTTGTAGTTTGAAAGTCCTTGAGCTAAGTCTTGCCTATAAGGCAATAGTTGTAGAACATCTCATAAATGAAAACATAACGTGGGAGAGTCAACTCTTGCCCGTGGGGCATAATTTGTACTTTGAAAGCCCTTGAGCTAAGTCTTGCCTCTAAGGCAATAGGTGTAGAACATCTCATAAATGAAAACACAAAGTTATAGAGTCAACTCTTACCTGTGGGACATAATTTATTGTTTGAAAGTCCTTGAGCTAAGTCTTGCCTCTAAGGCAATAGTTGTAGAATATCTCATAAATGATAACATAATGTGGAAGACTCAACTCTTTTTCGTGGGGCATAATTTGTACTTTGAAAATCCTTGAGCTAAGTCTTGCCTCTAAGGTAATAGTTGTAGAACATCTCATAAATGGTAGAGTCAACTCTTGCCTCTAAGGTAAGGTTATAAAACATCTCATAAATCAAAATACAATGTGGTAGTGTCAACTCTTGCCCATGTAACATAAATTGTTGTTTGAAAGTCATAAGTCTTGCCTCTACAATGTGGTAGTATCAACTCTTGCCCATAAAACGTAGCTTGTTGTTTGAAAGTCATAAGTCTTGCCTTTATAATGTGATAGCATCAACTCTTGCTTATGAGATGTAACTTGAATGAAAGAAATAGAAGAAAAGAACAAAAATAATAAAAATTACGAAAAAAGAAGAAAATGAAGAAAAATATTAAAAAATTAAAAATCAAAGAAATGTAGAAGTTGAGAAAGAATGGGAAAAAAATAAAGGTTGATAAAAATAAAAAATAAAAGATTAAATCAAAATAAAGGTCGAGAAAAATTTAAAAAAAAAAAAAATTAAAGAATTTTTTTTTATAAAAGTAGACGTTGAGAGATGTAAAGAAAAAAAGTAAGGGTTGAAAAAAACTAAAAAGAACAAAAAAAGGAAAGAAAAAATAAAATATCAAACTAAAAGATAAAAGAAAAAAAAGAAGTTGAGAGGAAAAAGGGAAAAAAGTAAGGGTTGAGAAAAGTCAAAAATAAAAAGAGAAAGGAAAAAATAAAAATTAAAGTAAAATTAAAAAGAAAAAAAATAAAAGTTGAAATATATAAATATGGTGTTATTATCCATTATGGTGATCATTTATATAATTTACGCCATTGGTCAGGGACAATTTCGTCCAAAGAATATTAGCTAATAGGTAAAAACTTTTTTAAGGAAGTCTTTTTATTTGGGGCTAAAATCTGAAAGTCACCTCAATTTGGGTCTATTTTTTAGATTTACTCAATAAATATAGGAAGGGAGAAGGTTTGAGTAATGCTTTAAAAAATACACGATATTAATTTTGTTTCTTTTTAGAAAAAATTACTTAAAACTACATCTTAAGTTTTCATTATTACTTAAAATTAAAATCTCATTCCACTAAATTAATTACAAAAATCCCTTCTAACTAATAAAAGTAGGTTATTTTCAGATACATTACATAAACCATATTATGCGCCTTCTTCTCCACAAAGCTCGCCCCAAATCGTGGTAAAATATCGGTAAAATATCTGACAATTTTATCAATTCAATAATTTTAAATTACAATTGTATTATCATCCTGTACTTCAACATATTCAAGTTTTAACTTTCAATTACAACCTCCATTAACTTTTTTCTTCAAATTTATTTGGAGGTTCATTTATTTTCATAACTTTTTTTTAAGTTTAATAGTTGAGAAATTGAAGTCAATCTATTGTCGATTTTCTGTTTTTTAATATTTTAAGATTATTAATGAAGCAAGGATCATTCTTTAGTGTTGGTCTTACTCAATTAGATCTTAAAACTCCAATTGAAATTGATGTTGAATTAGTGCTTGAACATTTTAAGCATCATAATAATTTGAATATGAATAAGAAATTATGAGTGGCTGGTGGTGGTAGCAGTAAAAGTCTATCCGTGTATCTACGAAGTGGAAAAGAAAGCAAGTTACAAAAAGAAATCATTTATCAAAGGTATGAATTACATGTTTCAGTCAGTTCTCCTTCGTACCGTTACATCCTATTTATGTATCTGAATATAAAAGCAAACATATGTGAATTGTGTGACTGTTACTGATACATAGGTCTAATCTAAATTTCTCCTATATACATTATAATTATGTATCATAGTAGAAAATTTAACTAATGGTAATGTAAATGGTGAATCTGATACATAAGTATAATGTAATACGACATTGCATGCTTTCTAATACATACTGAAATTTCATGTGATGTAGGTTCTTTTTTAACATCTACATCTGATACATTTACTTTACCGAGTCTGATACATAGTTCTAATGTTAATAAGACATTGCATGCTTTCTGATACATACTAATATTTATGTGTTTTTGGTTCTTGTTATACATGATACAAAAATATGCTGAGACTGATAGATAGATCTAATTTTTCGGATATATTACATTATTTTTATGATACATAATAAGAAATTGCATGTGATTTGAGTTAGTTTACACCTGATACATTCAACATACTTATTATGATGCATAAATCAACTTTCCTGAGATATATCAATATATCTAATACATACTAAATTTTGAAATTGTTTTGAATTATATTGCAACTGATATATTCAGAATACTGAGTACAACTGATACATATGTATTGTATTTATAGTTCATCCAAAAAACATGTAGTAGCTTATGTATCATTATCAATAATCTATAATCTATATCTATAATCTATAATATACTAAAAGTATGAAGCCCTTTAGAAAAGTGATTTGAACTTTTTGCCCTTCATTAAAACTCTCCATAATAGATAAAATCGCCATTTCACTTATATTTTATTCAAGAAAAAAGGCAAAGAATCCTAAATCCTATGATATTTTTTCATTCTTATATTATACTAATAAATAAAGAGAAGTAGAGGTTTATTAGAAAAATTAAAGCATAAAAACGTTGTGGGGGTGGGGGGTGGGGGGAGGGGGAAAGGCAAAAACATTTGGGAAAGGAAAAAAGAGCTTAAGTCCTAATAAACTTGAAAGTGGACCCAAAAAAAATAATCACTATCAAGTACCAAAAAAAAACGTAAGGAAAAAAGTTTAATTTATAAGAAAAAATTAAATATCTATTTTTAATATTAGAAAAATAATTGATTTTCCTTTTAAGTGTAGAATTTTTTTAACTATTAAATTCATAATGACTTATTACTTTACCCTATATAAAATTACCTTCTTTAGCTACAAATCAAATTCTCTTTTTCAATAGAAATCAAATTCTAATTACACATGTTTATGATGTCAAATAATATATATAATATCTATATCCTCAAATTCATAATATTGTCTTTCATGCCTTTTTTAATATCTCCTTTATTGGAGTAGTTTGTTTTGACATTTTATTTATGTTTATATACATGATCTTTTACTTGTTTTACATTTTAATTACTTATATTATTTTCAATCATGTGAATAATCATAAGATTTAACATATAATAATAAACCCTAATAATTGTCTTCTTATACAGGCTTTAATTGTTATCGTGCACACAAAATATGATCAATAAGTATTTTTAGAGGTAATTTAATTTCTTTTATTAAATTTATTTTGCTCCTTAGTGATCAAATTTTTTTGATGGAGTGTTACATACATATGCTTTGGATAATGCTATAACCCATGATACAAATGATTCATGTTATCATATTATAGTTTACCAAAAACTCTATGTCATATTGATGGGTGTCTATGCCTCCAATTGTTACAATTGAGTCATTAAGAAGAGTGGGATTTATGAAAGGTTAAATTCTTTTTGATTTATGAATCATACATTTGTGATTTGTAATTTTTATGTGCAATTTAGTTCTAATGCATGCCCATAGTATGTTTGTTTTTAAAAAATTATGATGTTTTTAAATACACGTGCATTAGATAGGAGGATGTGGAGGTCATGTATTAGGGTAGAAGGTTAGTGGGTAGTTATACTTTGACTTGTCTTTTGACGGGTTTAGGTTTAGTGGGAGTCTGGTGGGAGTTTGAGAGCATTAGGTCTATCATAATTTAATTTTATACATGTATTTCTTACTTTTGATATCTATTACCCTCTATTGTATATCGTATTTCAATTACCACATTATTTCTCTGAATGTTATTCATTGTTTTTTTTTTACTAATTGACATGTTTTCTTCATTGTCATATTTTCTTTTCGAAATATTTTCTTAATACGGGATACTAACTTTGATATCTTCATTGCAGTGATTTCTTGAAGCAGAGCAAAGAATTATTTTATTGTTAAGAATTGTCATAAATCCTCCACCACATTGCTGCCTATATTTTTCAAGCACAATAGTTTCTTCAGTTTCATTCTCCAACTTAAAACATATGTAAGTATCTTTTACTTTTAAGCCATATCTAATAATGCTATCTCGATCTAGATTATGCATATCTATTGATGTTTTTGAGAATTTTCCTTTGATTTTAAAAAATCTTTATGGGTCAATTTTTATTTTTATTTTTTTTTTT
>NC_061119.1:58358025-58368523 GCF_002878395.1 Capsicum annuum | reverse complement strand
GAGGGGTCATTCTGATTTTATTTAAAATCTTAGTGTAAACCGGCTTTGGTAATTTGACCGGCCTCTCTATCCTACAAAGGTAGCGATAAAGTGTGTATTCTATCCCTCCATCTATGATATTATATTGAAAATTATCTTGAGATTGAAGGCATAACTATTGAATCCTAATTTTGTAGTGTGCCGAGGGTCAATCCAAAACAGTCCCTTTATCCTACAAAGATAGCTATAAGGTATACATACATCAATAATTTCGTTTAAGAAGAGATATATTATAACATTTATCACATTTATTTTTATCGTTTAAATGAATCTTGCATTTATTTTAATGCCAACTGCTATATAAGTTCATATAATTTGTTGTTTTCGTACGATATGTATTCACATCATTTAAATAGATATACCATTTAAGTTAACATCTATTTGGATTTTTTAATAAGCTTATTTTTTACATATAATTTTATTAATTGATGCGAGATACATGTGCAAAGCACGTAAACTAAACTAGTTTGTTTTGAATTAGGTACGTATAAGTTTTTCTGACCTTTTTTGCTGATTTAATTTTGTATTTTGTGTAACATTTTGTGCAGCATTTTAATTTAGAAGATTTAAGAGAATTGTGATTGGGGGATGTTGATGATGGTGGTTCAAATTTGAATTATGAAGCTGTTGCTAATTTTCAGAATTCAAGAAATATATCCTAATCAAAATTTCATTAATTTTTTCGTCATTTAATCTTTTATCATTATTTTCCTTTTTTATAGACAATTAATTTGCTAGTTATGTATCTATTAGTTATGTATCTGGAAGAAATTTGGTATGATTATGAAAAAAAAATTGGGAAAGAGTGTAATTCAATAGTGAGTTTATGTTATTTGCCCTTCTTTTTATTACCTCAAGTAGAAAAAGTAAATTTTATTATCCGTTTGGGGTTCTTTCTTTCTTTCTTTTTTTTTTTTTTAAAAAAATGAGCTATAAAAAAGTATTAAAATGATTTGACTTTATTTATTTATATCATTTATTATACTCCAAGTATTAATAATATCACAAATTGGGATATATTAATTATACACTTTATAATATCAAATAACGTATTAATAATACTATACTTAATACATATATTATTTGTTCTAAGATATTTTATAGATAAATTACTTATAACCGCACCTTAAGTTTCTATTATTACTTAAAATCTCATCCAACCAAACTAATTACAAAAATCCCTTTTTACTCAAAATAGTTGCCTCTTTTCTGATACATCTAAAAAAAACCCACCCACAACCCCTTATTGTGCCACAAATCAAGCCCAAAAATCAGAAAATATATCCCACAATTTTCTCAACTCACCCATTTTGAATTTCCACCATGTTCTCATCTACTAAATTAAATCTAACAACTCCATCTTTTTACCATTAACTTTCTTTTTTAATTTCCACAATTTCATTATCATGTTGAGTGAAGTAGTTGTTGGAAATGGTAACACCAGTAGTCCATGAATAACGTCAATAAGTCCATCAGTGCAACGTGCAAGATAGCAATGGTCGATCCAAATATTCGACGATGCAAATATATCAACCATTAACTTTCTTTTTTAATTTCCACCATTTCATTATGATATGAAAGACATTAATTTTCGTAAAAATCGATTGAAATATCAAAATGATCCGCCTATGATGAAGAAGTTATCGATTATTGCATCTGTAAAGAGGAAGAAGTAAGTTACAAAAAATCAATTTTCGTGACAATGCATGCGTTCTGATACATCATAAATTTTTACATGTGATTTTTGTTTCTTTATAGATATGATACATTCAATATATTGCATCTGATACATTTAATATACCGCATCTGATACATAGATTCAAGGCTAATGCTTTATGATACAGAATACAACATATATGTGATTATGGTTCAGTTTTATACTTGATACATGTAATATACTTATTATGATACATAGAGCTAATTTTGTCAAGATTTTAGATTTATATGATATATTCTGAAAATTGTATGTGAGTTTTAGTTTGTTTTACACCTGATACATTAAACATTATGAGTATGATACATAAGTATGAGATATATCATTACTTCTGATACGTAGTAAATGTTGAAGTTGATTTGTATTGTTTTTTTCATCCAATACATTCAACTTTATTTGAACTTTATTTATGTCCCAAAAATAATTTTAGATGTTTTAACTGAAGTTTCTGCCATGGATGACATCTTCAACAAATTAACAAAGCTCAATTAATTTATTGTTGCTTTAGAAGAAGAACTCAGAAAAATCGAAGCTTTCAAACGTGAACTGCCCTTTTGTATGGTTCTCCTAAAGGATGGTCAATTTTTTTCTTCTGTTTTTCCAATTCTCTGAATTATTTTAGGAATTTAATTATTTATTTATTGTTTTTTATTATTGTTACAGCTATTGAAAGGTTAAAGGAGGAAGCTTTGCAATATAAAGGGAAAGATAAAAGGCTTGTGATGGAAGAAATAAAGAGATATAATTGCTCAATTAGAACCGCATTAATTGCTTCAATATTTACTCTTTTATTGTTATTTTCCTTTTTTATAGTCAATCAGTTTGGGAGTTATGTATCTCTAAGTTATATATCCGGACCAAACTTATGTATCATATCCGGGATATTAAGTAATTAATATAAAAGTTGAGAGAAAGAGTAATTAGGTAACAGAGTGTTGGAATTTATATTGTTTACCCATATTTTATCAAACGATCTCAAAAGGTCTAATTTGCCATTGAGTTTAGCAATGTAGGAACCTTTTGAACCCCTTTTCTACATAATTTCATTTGATGGCGGTTAAATTTTGAACTACAGTAAAATTGTAGCTTCTTAACTACTGAACATTTTTTAAGACAAATATTATACCTTCAATAAGGAAAGAAATTAAAATCTAAAGGAGAAATAAGGCATCAAGTTCCACTAATCCTAGCTTTATCTAAAGTTGTCAATATGGGTCAGGCCTGCAGGGTCAATCGGTCCAGCCTGTAGTGTGATAGGATTGGGTTATAATTTTTACAACTTGTTTAAGAAAAGGGCTTTTTAACCCGGCTCGTATGATGCCTTTGGCCCGTGGGGCTTGAGCACTATGGGTTGGGCTGGCCAAAC
Source organism: Capsicum annuum (assembly GCF_002878395.1). Taxonomy (NCBI): domain Eukaryota; kingdom Viridiplantae; phylum Streptophyta; class Magnoliopsida; order Solanales; family Solanaceae; genus Capsicum; species Capsicum annuum. The sequence goes on along the minus strand of NC_061119.1, from coordinate 58,365,404 downwards.
AAAAAATAATTAAAAAATAGAATAGAGTACTAAGAATAAAAAAAGGAGTCCAAACTCAAAATCGATTCGCACCATCACAGATATTTAAATATTAAATATATTTATAAAATATATAAATAATTAAAAATATAAAATACTAAATTTTTTAAGAAATTAAATATGTTTAATGAAGATGATATGGCGATATTGAATGCGACATAAGTGCCGTGAGTTTTTTGTTTTTTTTAAGAGTTCATTTTTACTTTTAATAGACTAAATATTGATATTTTTTTTTGTTTTATTGTGATCAATTAAAACAAAATCAAGTTAATATTGTTATTTAGCTTGTTATATTATTACTCATTAACAGTTTCGTTTGTTTTTTAACATCTTTATTTGATTTGAATTTGGTGTCAAAAGTTATTTAATTTCACAGATTATTAACTTTTTTTGTTAAATTTGAGACTTGATTAACAAGTAATAATTTCATGAAATATTATATTATAAATATTTATGCAATTAACAATTTAAAATTTATGTTAAAATTATAAAAATAATATATTTTGAAAAATGGGTTGGCCTGTGGAGGCCCGCACCGCACAATGTGATGGGTTGGGCTTGCTATTTTCTGGCCTGTGATATTGATGGGTCAACCCGACTTAACCCGTCAACTCCAAGACCTTTGTGAACTAGCCCAAATGGGCTGAGCCGGCCTATATTTACAGCTCTAGCCTTATCCCATATTTTATTTGGACCTTCAATTCTCTTTTCCTTTGCTTTGTAGCTTTATTCATGAAATGAATTAGATTAAACTCACCTTGATAGGTCGTTATCTTTAAATTTGTTAATTACCACGTGAATAAATCCAGTAAAAATAGTAGGAAAGGGGAAACACTTCTTTTAAGACCTTCTTGCCCTTCATGATTTCCAAGTGCTCTGAATCATTATTGTTCAATTTAACCTTCACGCACTTTGTTATACTAGTTTAAAAACCTGCCTCAATGTTTTTTTAATTTAATTTTCGAATTTTATTAATACAAAAACAAAGCAAAATAAATTGTTCCTACTTTGATGGATCAACCCATCATAAAATTTGAAAATGTAAATTGGGCTTATACAATTTCGGATAAAATACCCGGCCCAAACCTAATTGATTAAGACATATATAAGCTCCCCTATGGTGTTTTAATTCATTTTGTTGTCTTTTTCTCCGCCGATTGAGCTCATTTCCAGGTGAAAAATGGTGTGCCCTCCCCTGAATCTTCAATTTGTCTTGCCTGTGCTTTGGGTCATCAACATTTTGCCCTGGATCTTTGATGCTTGTACTATCTTCAGCTCTTAGAAGTAAGTATTTGTCCCTTTGTTTCCTTTGAATCTTACTATTCAGCTCAACTTCTCCGCTTTTAAACTTTTTTCCTTCATTTTTGCTTGTATATAGTTGAGTTCTCTGGTGGATGGGATGTTTCTTCTTTTTTGGTGCTGAATTGAGAGTCGTAGGTCCTTGAGACTGATTGCATGTCCAAGTAAGCTTTGATTTCTTCTTTCTGTCCTTCTTCTTTAGTTGTGGCTTCCTATTTACTCCCCTTTGCTTACAGATGCGGCCGAGAGGGAGATAACTGGATGCTTGGAGCCGCAAATATTTTTGAACTGCCTTCTGCTTCTCAGGTGTATTAGATGCATAGATGTCAATTGACCCTTTCCCCTTTACTAAAAGTCCTTTTTGATGGATGAATCTGTATAAGCTAGTCAGCTGTTGGGTTTTGTTATTGCCCTCCTGGATTGTAAATGTTTGCTTGTGATCCCTGGTAGTACTTTTAGCTGTAGCCTTCAGCCTTTTCATCATTTTGTTGATGATAATCTAATGTATGGACACTATAGCTTGTCACTGTTAAGTATCTTCTTTCCTTTAATTTCTAATTGCTGAAATGATGTTATGCTGAAATCCACTTTGTCTATTGCTGTATTTGTTAAATGATCAGCCAACTAATTCCCTTCCCTCATTATGTGTTGGAATTGTACCTGTTTGTCTTTCAGTGTTTCTCTAATATGCTCTATAGAATCTAGCAAATTCCATGGATATCTCCATTCATTAGTCAGTATCTTCAACATGGTAAGAGAATCCGTTTGAAAAATGACCTTATTGAATTCGGCTTGTCCGCAGTGAATTGCTGCTTTAAGAATAGCATATGCTTCTACTTTCATGTTTGTAGTATCAACTATCTTAGCTCCTTGTGCATAAATTACATCTCCTCTTTAATCATGGATACTATCAAGATTTCAATGGGTGGAAAAATTTATACATAAATCTATTTTTCCTCTACCTATAGTAGTTTTGAAATTAGTTTTGGAACCTGCTAAAACAAAGACAAAAATAAAAAATAAGTGACTTAAAAATCTCATAACACAACGATGAGTATAAAAAGCCTCAACAATCGAAAAAATTCAAGTAGTTAACGTGTCTTAAAATCTCTTAGCTGCATGAAATAAAGGAAGACGAAAAAAATGAAAATAATGAACGCAAAAATATAACTTGACTCAACATCAAAATAAGAAAAAATTTTAAAGTAGAAGACGCCAAATTTCTATGCTTCTTGCAAAATCTGGAAAATTATTTATAGAATTGTAGACATTTTTTATATAAGGTAAAATTCTAATCAATTTAGAATTATTAAATGTTATGATTTCTTACCTATATAATATAAGAACTTTAATTAATTAAAGACCTAAATAATGTATAATGTTGATTTTTTTTTCACAAAAAAATCCTAAACCATCTTCGATTTAAAAAAGAAAGTCCATAATAGAAGTCCTTAAAAATAGTTTCTTTTTTAAAAAAAAATCCTAGTTAAACATCACACGTACTACTGTATCTGGAAAACTTTTACTATATTAATATTTGGACAACTTTTGAAAAATTAATTTTTAATTGATTTGAGTGAAAGTTTAGTTTGAGTTGGTTTTAGTTGTGTATAAGTAGTGGTGGACGTTCAGTATTTTCAAAGTTCAGGTTTGATAATTTGTTAATCGGTATTTGAACGTAGATACCATATATCATACTTATAAACATCGGTTTGTTAATCGATAAATTAAACTTTTATTTTTGGTAATACCATATTAAAGTTGGAGATGTGCAAATGTATGTTTAAACATCAAAAATTATATTTAATAAAAACCCTATTTAGTATTTCTTTTGTTGCTTTTTACAAATATATTACAAAGGTCCAAGAGATTCTTTGGGATGACTAATACTATTGTCTATTGGGTTAATATATATATATATATACCAATATCTTGTGTCAAATTCAATCCCGAATACCGAAATATTAAAATCTTACTTCCAAATACCATACCAGATACCGAATATCAATTTTTTCAGTTCGGTTCGATAATTCGATTTTCGATATTTTATGCCCAGCCCTATGTATAAGAGTAGAATTAATAATTAAGAAATTCTAAAATATTAAAAATAGTTTTTTTTTAAAAAAATCCTAGTTAAACATCACACGAAACTATACTATATTTGGAAACCTTTTACTATATTAATATTTGGACAACTTTTTAAAAATTACATTTTAATTGGTTTGAGTGAAAGTTTAGTTTGAGTTGGTTTGGTTGTGTATAAGAGTAGAATTAATAATTAAGAAATCTTAAAATATATGGTAAGTAGTCCTAAAATATATGATAAAGACTCTAATTTTAGCAAAATTCGTATAAGAAAAACAAATTTAATGAATTTTATAAATTTAAAAGTCTTTCTATATATTAATAATAATTTAAAAAAAAAGTGAATAGACAATTTTGTCGGGCAAAAAGTTTAAATTATTTTTTTTAAGAGTATTATACTTTAATATATTATAAATATAAATTATAGATAATTGATATAGATAGGTAATAGATTATAGATACATAGAACACAATTGGGGAAATAGCCCAATGACCACATAAACTTGCACCCGTTTGTCATCTCGATATACCAACTTAGCAAATTTTTCATTTAAACACCTTATCTTGACTTTTTTGCACATTAATAAACACGATCAAGAAACATATTGTATAAATTTCTTGTCTTGTTCGAGTCCCGCCATTATCTTGGGTGCCAAAAAAGCTTCAAGATCAACGTTTCCATTTCCTCCATATACACTCACTACTAAAAAAAAAAAAAAAAAATCAACCACAAAAACCAACCACATGTAGTCATTTTTTCTCAAATTCTGACCATAAAACCAACTAAAGTGCGTGATCGGTAAATCAGTAAAAACCAACCATGTGTAATCGATTTTTTAAAAAAAAAAAATATTTTTTTTTAAAAAGTCATGATAACTTTTTAAAAATAGAAAAAAATAATTTAAAAAAAAAAAACAGTCACGTGTGGTCGATTTTATATAAATTAATTAATTAATTTATAAAAAAACTGACCACATGTGGTCAGTTTTTTATTTAAATTAATTAATAAAGTATTTAACAATTTATTTTGTATGTAATTATAGTAAACCGACCACATGTGGTCGGTTTTTAAAAAGAATTACCATCAAAATCGACCACATGTGGTTGGTTTTCTGAAAATTTTTAGAAAAAATCGACCACAAGTGGTGGATTTTTCTGATAATTTTGAAAAAAAAAAATTGAAAATTTTTAGAATACAAAAATCAAATTATTTATAAATTTTGTAAAATAAATATTGAAAATTTTCGAAATACAAAATTAAAAATCAAATTATTTACAATACCAGTCCACCAATCATTTAATATACAATCAACCACCATAAGAATACAAACATTAAAAATTAAATTATTTACAAAATTTATCGAGGTTCCAAATTCAAACTACAAAACATACAAAAGACTAAAAACTACGACTCATCATCCGCATCCTCATTCTCAGCCTCACCCATTCTACTATCAATATTTCGTTGATATATCCAACTATAATCAGGTTTCATCTACACAATCAATCACATTCAAGTAATTAGTTAAAGTCACAAAAGTTCACATTTCAAGTACCTACACTTCAACATTTTCAAGTCACTAATTCACTTCACAAGTTACCAAACTAAACTTAATTCAAAATGAAAAATTCACACTTATCAAGTGACCAAACTTTACTAAAATGAAAACGCAAGTTCACATTTCAAGTACCTAAATTCAAAACAAAAGTCACTAATTCATAATTCAAGTAACTACACTTAAACATTTCAAGTCACTATTTCACTTCACAAGTTACCTAACTCAACAAAATTCAAAATGAAAAGTTCTCATTTCAAGTATCTACACCTAAACATTTTCAAATTACTAATTCACTTCACAAGTTACCAAACTAAACTTAATTCAAAATGAAAAGTTCGCACTTCAAGTACCTACACCTACACATTTCAAGTCACTAATTCACTTCACAAGTTACCAAACTAAACTAAATTCAAAATAAAAAGTTCACATTTCAAGTACCTACACCTAAACATTTTCAAGTCACTAAGTCACTTCACAAGTTACCAAACTAAACTAAATTCAAAATGCAAAGTTCACATTTCAAGTACCTACACTTAAACATTTTCAAGTCACTAACTCACTTCTCAAGTGATCACACTTAACTATATTCAAAACACAAGTCCACCTTTTAAGTAACTATACTTAAATATTTTAGACTCAATAATGCACTTATCAAGTGACCACACTTAACTAAATTCAAAACACAAGTTCACCTTTCAAGTAACTACGCTTAAACATTTTTAAGTCACTTATTCACTTCTCAAGTGACCACACTTAACTAAATTCAAAACACAAGTCCACATTTCAAGTATCTATACTTAAATATTTTCGACTCACTAACTCACTTTTCTAGTGACCACACTTAAATACATTCAAAACACAAGTCCACCTTTCAAGTAATTAGACTTAAACATTTTCGACTCACTAATTCACTTCTCAAATGACCACAATAAACTAAATTCAAAACACAAGTCCACATTTCAAGTACCTACACTTAAACATTTTCAAGTAAATTATTTATTTCTCTACTGACCACACTTTAACTATATTCAAACCACAAGTTCAACTTACAAGTAACTACACATAAAATATTTTTGAATCACTAATCACTTCTCAAGTGACCGCATTTTAGTAAATTCTACACATTCACGACAAGAGAGAAATGACATGATAGTCCATTCAAAAGGCAGGCAAGATCCAACATCTCAACTAATCAATCGACAGGGAGAAAAAGGAAGTCAAGATCCAACATCTCACTAATTCACTTCAGGAATCTTAAATAATAATTAGGAGATGCATAAACGGATCATGAAAGCAAACAGAATTGACTTGTACCAGTGAGTCATAGCACAGCAGCAGTGGTTCCAAAAGCTGATCTGATGTTTCATAATAATCCCAAGGATCATGGTCACACGGAAGATCCTCAAGAAGAAGCTCTAGCCGCTTCCGTGTCTTGAGGAGCTGAATTTTGAAAAGATTACCATCAACAAACACTATGGCATAATTTACAAGTCCAAAAATACTAGTTGTACATTCAATTAAGGCCAATAAGAACTTCCAAACTTCACCTTGTTCCATATTTGACGGTGGTCTTGGGATGTGGTATTTGACGGTTGACCGACAGGCGACAGTGTGGTGGGGGAGCGGAGACGCAACTTGGAGGTTGTCGGGGTTGATGTTGCCGTTGTTTTTTCGGTCGATAACCGGTGTTGCGGTGGCGGCGGCGGCGGCGGCGGCGGCGGCGGCGGCAGAGAGAAAGAGGGGAGAAAGAGAGAGAAAGTAGAGAGATGCGGTTGTTGTTGAATAGAATAAGCTTAGGGTTTTCTGTTAGCTAAAAAATGAAAAGCAAAGAGAAATGTGATCTCAGCCGTCGGATCAATTTGATCAACGATTGAGATCTAAATATTAAGATTTTGATTAAAATTAGATGAAAAATTAAATTAAGTCTAATTAGATACAATTTGACTAGAATTATAATAAATCGGGTAAAATTAATTTAAAATTGTTATGAATTGGCACAATTGAGTTATAAAATACACAAATTTAAAAACTGTCGTTTATTTCAATAATAATAGATAATGTATTTTGTAAAATAATTATGAATGTGCATGTTTACGAAAAATAATAAAATATTATATTTGAATTGATAAAAAGTAAAAAATGGTAAGCTTATAACTATAAATATAAAATAAAATAAGCATGTTTATATATGTTTACATACATATATATATAAATGTAAGCTTATAACCACGCACTACGTACATCACTGCATAAAATATATATAGAGAGAGACGTATACATACACACATACACACTATCGACTATCAAGTTTTAAATACGTACTATATACATCACATACGTACACGAATATATATTACTCCGTAATATAATGTGACGTATTTCATATACATATTTTGA
>NC_061119.1:58344461-58357925 GCF_002878395.1 Capsicum annuum | reverse complement strand
ATATATATATATATATATATATATATATATATATATCAACTCTTAAAAATGTACTATATACACCACATACACGATTTTATTATCCGATAATAATATACAATGTATTTCACATATACTCAGATGAATTATCGGTTAGTTTATCTTATGTTATTATACCTTCACTACATAATATATATATATATACACACACACACATATACACATTATCGACTATATCAAGTTCTAAATTCGTACTATACACATCGCATACGTACATGAGTATATTATCCATTAATATAATGCGACGTATTTCATATATAAACTTTGATGAGTTCTCGATTAATTTGATTGACTTACATTAATATAACTTTAACGTACAGTATATTATTACTTCTATCGTTTCAAATCATCACATACCCGATTTTACTACCCCATAATAATATACAATGTATTTCACAGATACTCAGTTGAATTATCGGTTGGTTTATCTTATGTCATTAATATACCTTCACTATATAATATGTATATAATATATATATATATATATACCTATACATACACACACATGTACACACTATAAACTATATCAATACGTACTATATACATCACATGCGCACACAAGTATATTATCCAATAATATAATGTGACGTATTTCATATATGTACTATATACATTACATACCCGATTTTACTTCTCCATTGTATTTCACATATACTCAAATAAATTATCGGTTGATTTATCTTATGTCATTAATACACTGTCGTTATATAAAATGTATATATTATATATATACCAATACATACACACACATAAGTATATTATCCAATAATATAATGCGATGTGTTTCTTATACATACTCAGATGAGTGATCGATTAATTATATTTGATTAGCTTAATATACTAGATATATATATATATATATATATATAAAGATATTTCAACGGTAATATCATTATGACTGGAATAGTAACATAATATCATTATCTCAACGGTATGATATATATATATATATATATATTCATTATACAAAGATTATTATGCATGTTTAATGTCATTTAACATATATACAAAGGAAAATATTTATTTTATATATTGAAACATAAGTAAAAGATAAAAATTATGTATAACGTAATTTGTTTATTTTATTTGAAATATTTTTTAGTGTAATTTTTTCATAAAATTTAAGAATGATTGATTTTTATTATTATTATTATACTAGTTATCGACTACGTGTGATCAGTGTAATTTCAAAAAATTATATATATATATATATATATATTAGATTATATATATAATTATTTTTTATGAAAATAATATATATTTGATTACATTTATATAATTAGGTGTCACTAAATTTTATTTACTTTTTAAGTTTTTTAGTTCAAAAATCGACCACAAGTGGTCGTTTTTTTAAAAATTATTTTTTATTTTATTTAACAAACCGACCACTAATGGTCTTTTTTTTTAAAAATAAATTAAAAAATAATTTTTAAAATCGACCACAAGTGGTCGATTTTTTTAAAACTAAATTAAAAAGAATTTTTAAAAGTGGTCGATTTTGTTACTTTTTGAATTCTTATTTGTAAAATAAATAATAATTAATATTAAAATTATTGAAATAATTATTTTGATTTGTTAAAATATAAAAGCGACCACATGCGGTCGCTTTTAAAAAAAAAATTAAAACCCGAATACTTGTGGTCGATTTTTGATGGTCGTTTTTTTTTATTTTTTTTAGTAGTGACTTCTTTCATTTTTCTCTTATTTGACTTTGCACATTCAAGTTTTAAATATGAAATTCCACCCTAATAATGTTTAATTTGTCAATTAAGGTTATATAGGATTTCTTTTTCTCTTTTGACGTAGTGTCATTTGACGGCAGTTAAATTTAGAACTACGGTTAGATTGTGAGGTTTTAATTACTAATCTTTTAGGACCTTCAATAATGAAAGAATTGGAAATCTAAAATTCTAAATGAGATATAAAGCATCAAGTTCCACTAATTCTAGCGTTACCCCATATTTTATCCTCAACAGTAAAAGGCCCCCAAATGTTCTATTTTGGACCACTCGACTTCTTTTTTTTCATAAAATGAAAAAAAAAAAGAAGAGAGAGAGAGAGATTAAATTCACTTTGATGTTCATTATCTTTAGATGTGTCAATTACCACATGAATAAATCCAGTAAAAATAGAAAAAAAGGGAGTAACATTTTCCAACCTTTTTGCCCTTCAAGATTTCAAGTGTTCTCTTGATCATTGTTGTTCAATTTAACCTTCACACACTTTGTTAAATACAAAAAACACAATTGGCGAAATAGCCTAATGGCAACAACCTAAACTTGCACCCATTTGTCATCTCGATGTACAAACTCAACCAATTTTTCATTTAAACACATTAAGCCTGAATTTTTTGCACATTAATAGACAAACACCATTAAGAAACATACTGCATAAATTCCATGTCCTCTTCAAGTCCCGCCATTGTCTCGGGTGCCAAAACCACTTCAAGATCAACGGTTCCATTTCCTTCTCGTCCAGGGAAAGCGGAGATCTTACCATCAAATTTATTAGCCATACCACTTCGGACCGCGACAGGTCGGCCCCACCCGAAATCATTATCGTACATTGGAAACCTAGGTGAACTTCCCATAGTAATCATAGCTCCATCAAAATTACCAAGAGGAAATAACCTAGGATTACTTTCCCAATCCTTCACACCACGGCGCACAGTGAAATCACCATGCGCCACTACATTTTGATGTAGCTGATTCGCGCTCCAATATAAGTCGTTAGATAACAGCTCCTTAACATAAGCAACGGTCGGGATACTTTGAATGGCGTTCCCAAAATACAGTGGCTCCATCTTTTGCTCCAGCCGATGGCGACAATTAACCGCCATCCTAAACGTCGTCGTTTTGTTCCCGTCCAATTTCCTAGCCCGTGTCACCGATCTCCATAATTGACCACTCAATGACTGAAATGACGAAATCTCCGAAGCCGTAGCCGAGCCGTTTTTCAAAGCCGGCTCGTCATTAACTGGTGTTATCTTTCCGTTAACCTTACCGTTAACAGCCGTTCTATTTGCCCTATACTTCAGTTTCAATATGGCTTCACGGCTGAAATGGAAGATCTTTTCACGGATCGGCTCGTCGCCGGAGAAAGTAGCCGACGGTCCACCGTCCGGGAACTTCAACACCGCCGGTGAATCAAACACCGTCTTACGGTTAAAACTCGGCTGCCTACTAATCTTCTTCTCGCCTTTTGAAAATTCAGCAAAAGTATTGAAGAAATTCCAAAAGGAAGTACCATCAACGACGGCGTGATTCATCGTACATCCGATGAATACACCATCATTTAGTTCAGTAACTTGAATAGCCATTAAGGGTTTATTATGCCCAGCATAACTCAAAGTACTATCAAATTGGAAGAACTTTCGAAAATAAATCGGAATATCTGCTTGATTTTGTGGAACAAGTGTTGAGAGATTGAGGTGGGGTGCTTTTGCATGTACAAAATCTACACCAGCATCGTTACAAACGATGTAAACGTACCCCTGAGAGTCCGTAATTAAACGGCCTGCGAGGGGAGGGAAATGGGCTAAGGTTTTGGCAAGGGAAATTTCGAGATGAGAAATGAGAGAAATAGAGGATTCGAAAGGAGATTGGGTCAATAAAACGCCTTTCTGAATATACTGACATGATAACATAGGAAGATCAGAGACGGAGAGTTTTAAAGTGTTGTTAAGTGATTGATGATCGTTGGGGTAAATAGTGGATTTAGAAACGATAAATAGTGAAGAAGAAGGCATAGTTGCAAGGAAGATGGGATATGGGAGTTGAGAAATGGAAAATGGGGATGGGGATGGGGAAAGAAGTAAGACAGTTGGAAGGTATTTATAGAGGTTAGGAGTTACGAGGGTGGCTCGGTTCATGCACTTTGGTGGTTAGTGACTTAATTTGACCCTTACACCTTTTTCTATCTTCTCTTTATTTTATTGTTTTAATAATTACTCCCTTCGTTTTAAATAATTGTTCTTCTTAACTTGATTTAAAAAATATATATATATATTTATTAAAAGCTTATTTTAATATCTATTAATCTGATAATTATATTTAAAAATATAAATTTGAATATATACATTTTATGCAGTCATTTAGTGATATGATTAATACTATTTGAAAAACATAATAAAACTCTCTTGATTTTACAAAAAGAATTCAGCTAAATTAAACAAACATTTTTAGCAAAAAGCCCAACTAAAATGAAATAGAGAAAATATTTGATATCAGAAGTTCATAGTAAATCAATTTAGATTCATATAACATAGAATAAAAGGAAAAATGCTTCCTAATAAAGTTTCTTCATTCCTTAAAGCTTTATCCAAAAACTTCTCAAGTTTATGTTACGCTTATGCCAACTCTGATCGAGATAATTCTGTACTATACTTCAAGGAGGAATTTTAGGACATCTTTGAAGTAATGTGCTAGATGTCGTTGTTGTCCAGTAACTCTAATCAAGTTAGATTCATAACGAATATAGATAAATAAAAGAGGTTTCTTCAATTCTTGAAGTTACAACCCGTATCCTTTTTATTAAGGTTACAGGTTCACTCAAAAATTTTTACTCAGATATATATATATATATATTAAGAAATTCACTAAATATTTATAAATATTTAATTATAAACACAATTATATTACCACTACTCAAATACAATAACTAGTGATGGACAAACTCTATAGATTAACAACAAAATTCATCGCTAATCCTAGTTAGCAATGGATTATCAGAATCCTATTTGCTACGAGCAATTTTAGCTAATTTTCTTTTTTTGTTTATAGTTTATTGTTAGTTTTAACTTGAGTTTAATATAAAAATTCATAAATTTCATTTTAATTTTCCTAACAAAGGAATCTCGACCAACTTCCACACTCTTTGATTGTCCTTTGTCTACTTTCTCCCACGTATTGTATTGATATTGAATCATTGATGATGAGTACAGAGTACAGAGTACAGTGAATGATGGAAGTGAGTAGTTGGACATAGTTGTGGTGCTTACATAGTTTGTACAATCACACAAGTAGGGAAATTAGTGCCAGACATACACTTTTGTACATAGAACTTTTCACAAAGAATGGGTTTTCTGTTACACTGATGACTGGCCCATCCCATATTAGGTGGTCAAGGTTGTTCCAGACTCCAGTTCCATGTAGTTTCATCATGTGGTCTATGCTGACACAATTTGCTCTTTACCTGGTTCAAAATTTTATGTCCACGGGGGTTGTTTGGTTAGGGAAAGAATTATGAGATAATTTATCTCAGATTTATTCGTTATTTTATTAGGTATATGAGATAATTTATCTTAGATTTATTAGTTATTTTATTAAGTATATGGGATAATTTATTTCATCATTATGGTGTAAATAGTGGAATAAATATATCGATACTAATTAATACCTCACATCAAACATGAAATAAAATAATCTTTTATTTTATTCTGAGACTATTTATTCCTTATACCTCACACCAAACGAACTTTTAAAATTTGAGTAGAGTGGTGGATGTGGACATTATATTTTCATAATACACTAATAGTCTCTTAAATTTGTGATAGATTTAATTTAATTATTTGACTTATGGTTTATTTTGATAGAACACTTAAATATATGATAATATATTTCTATTAGATACTTGCAACTCAAATTTTATAAAAGTTCCTGCATATGTACCTATGTACCCATAAATCTCAGGCATGGTTCAATTAATTGTCACAATCCAAAAAACTCTGATTATGATGATACCTACTATAACTCGCTAGTAGTTAAACTAAAATTATAACTCAAAACAACAAGTAAGGAGTTAATAAGCGGAAGAGAAAGAAAACAAGATAACAACACTAAATAAAGTTATTAATAAAGAAAATAGGTAAACCATGCATACAAATAGAGAAGGGAAGGAACAAAATATATAAAAAAGATTCTCAAAACCTGATATAGTCATTACAAGAGTCACTATAACATAAGGAGTACTAGATAAGTGCATTATATACAGAATAGTCTCCGAAAGTATAAGATAAGATCAGGGGCGAATCTAGGGTGATTGGTGGGGGTTCTCAGAAATTCAGTAATTTGCGTGTGGATCCTTTATTTATATTAAGAAATCTAGTAAATATAAAAGATTAATAAGTTGAGAACCCATAGTTAAAGTGTATCAGTGGTTGTGGGTTCTAACCCTGTGTAAACCACTATATTTGATCTTTTTATTTGCTCAAGGAACCCGCAAACTTTAAATCATAATCCAATACAGACGGAGATAAATTAGCTTTGATTGCCAAAAGCTCATTCAATATCTTCGATAAACAACTCTACAAGAGCATGACATCTGCGGTGATGATTTGTAGTAAGATCTGCATAAAAAAATATGCAGAAGTGCAATATAAGTATTAAGGCATCATAGACTGACTAAGCTCAAATAAAATACAACTTTAATAAAGTGTGAATATAAAGGTAAGAAAAGAGAGGCCAGAACAAGAGTAATGGGTTAAATCTAGAAAATACAAGAAATATAAGTAAACAACTTGAAAAGTGTAAAGTAAGCGTCTAACTATAACCTAATCGGACCATCCGAAAGGTTCACATAACAATAATAAACTCAACCCGCCCTCATAAGTATGGTCGATGTAGACAATAATTAATATTAAATACAAGTCAAGCATGATAGTAAATAAATGTGGAAGAATGTCATGATATGCAAAATGAGATAAGTGAAGTGTTGATTGTACCGTATACTCCTTCTCCAGCCTTATCTGTATACCCTGTTCAAAATCAAATCGAATCGAATCTCCAAATAGAAATTAATGATGATGTATGCCCAAAATCAAACTATCCTAAGTATGTAATAAACATTAAATCAAGTGCCCGAAATCGAATCAGGACTAAATAGACTATTTTTTTTAGAATGCCAAATCCCTTTTAAAATAATCCCAAAATCCTATTATAATCTAAAAATGGTGTTTTTAGGCCAAAATACCAAGGAAACATGCTCAGCAAGCACCATGGAGCAAACAAGCCAAATCAATTTCCAATAATCAGTCCATCAATACGCAACTTAAGAGTTTTGTAGTCATTTACTACAAGAGAATGCATTATCCTAAGGTGAATCATTTTAAAGGAGCGGTAAAACTAGCTACAATCCCTAGAAACCCAACTAAAGGCAAGCAGCAACCCAAGACTAGACTAATATATCCTACGATAATGTCTACAACTATCAAACAAGCCAGAATAGTCCTAATAGAGAAATGGCTATCTAAACTAAGAATTAATGGTGTAAGTCTCTTCTAAGGCTTCTACACAAGCTATAAGGATCGTAGAAGCCTAGTTAAGATATATTCAATCCATAATATTCCACAATTAGTAAGTTATCATACAAGTACCTTAAATGAGTTAAGTCTTAAAGTAGGTAAGTCGTAACCTACCTGGATGTCAAGGAACCGCTCACGATCCACTACAGTGGAGTTTTTCCCTTCTGAGAAGTCCCCGAAAGTTTTTACGCTATCAAAATAGTAATATACTCATTAATATGAGAATAATGATACTCATATTATGAATTTATGATTTTTAATAAAACATTGAGTGAAAAATCACCCGTAGAGTCCACTTATGAAACTCAAAAATCAAATATGCAATTGTGTTCCTTGTGGGACAAGAATCATCTACTCAAAAATTGATGATAATTAGTCTCCAATTCGAGTCTCAAAACTACCCACAAGTAAAAGACAAAACAAGAATTAAAACTAAGGATTAGATTAAAATTTAGATGAAAAACTTACAAATTAACAACGGAAAAATGATCAAGTGATCAATTTACCCACACTATTTTTTCACAAGGTTTTTTTAAGCTTAAAGTGATCAACTACGAAGGAATTTTGGGTGAAAATAATGAAATGTTCGATGTGGGGTTTATATACAGCTGCCTCCTCTTAAGTGAAGGTTAGATCGCTTAGCAACGATGCTTAAGCAATTGACCAACTGCTTAAGCGGTGGTCACTATTTACCCAATCTTTTGGTTTAGCCATAGACTAACCGATAGATAAAAATAAGTCCAGAAGCCTCGAACCTAAATGAAAGATCCCCCTAGCCCAAATCCACATTCTGGAGTTAGCAGAATTGTCAAAATTCTCATCCAATATCATTTACTTAAAGTTTTGGTCGATACCAATTTCTCAACTTCAAAAGCTCCAAAATAAAAAAAAACTGACATAAAGCTAAACGAATTGTCTGGAAACCGCCTTACCAGTCTTAGCAAGTCATAAATAACTTGGGGCGGCTATAGAAAAGATGTAAATATAGAAAGTTCATGAAAAGAGAAAAATGACCTAAAGGGTTATTATAAAAATATTGATGTGTATAATTTTATAAAATGATACAATAAAGACCATGGAAGGCACAAAAACTACACAAAAATAGTCCAAAAATTAAGAGCAACTCGAGGACCCCTTTGAGTGCTAGCTTTGGCCAACAACAACAACACAAGTATCACGAGTTTACAAGGTATTTTAACACCAAAAAAACGACAATACAA
Source organism: Capsicum annuum (assembly GCF_002878395.1). Classification (NCBI taxonomy): domain Eukaryota; kingdom Viridiplantae; phylum Streptophyta; class Magnoliopsida; order Solanales; family Solanaceae; genus Capsicum; species Capsicum annuum. The sequence goes on along the minus strand of NC_061119.1, from coordinate 58,349,366 downwards.
CAAGAACAAGATGACCACAAGATTCAGATTCAATAAGAACAAACGATTACAAGATACAAACACTAACACAATTACAAGAAAGGTAAAGATAGACAGTGAGACATAGATTATTACAAAGAGTAGGAACTAAAGAGTATATTAAACTCAAAACCCCCTAATAAATGTAACAACAACACCATACTCTTACGGTGACCGCCAAGGGAATCAACTCACCTCAAAATCCACCGTTTCCAAGAAAAGAACAATATTGGCTTTTCCAAGTCCTAAATTACAATGGCTAATACAAACCCTAACCAAGAACTACACTAAGGTGGTCTACTCTCAAGAGAGGAGATTTTCAATGTCTCATATTTTCATCACTAAACAACTAATAAGAGAAGACCTAAAATGTCCAATTTATAGTATACTAGGAAATTATAAAAATTTAATTATTTTCCTCAATCAATTTTCCATTTTCTTTAGATTTAATTATTTTGCTGTTGTACTAAAACCTCATGCTTCTATGTAGTATATATATAAGCAGTATATAGAAAAATAATAAAAATAGTAAAGACATATGTAGTCACTGTCAATTAAATAGTGCCATGTTCAATCCGCAAAGTAAACCTTAAAGAAGCATTACAAACTTTCCCTCAGCATCTTCAGCATTTTCAACCCGTCAAATCTTGGGATGTCACAACCATGTGGCTTCCATCTAAGGCCGAGATAATCTGTATCATGACGTCCATTCTTGAAACAGTTGAAAGCATTATCAATAAATGGACAAGAACCCAGTTTATAAAGCGGTTAAAGATCACTATTCTCTATCCATTCATCATAAAAAATATCACAAGACGAAGAAGTGTCCTCTTCAATAGCAGCATAAATCCAAGATTTTATCGACAAGTTTATGGGTGCTAAACTATCTCTGTAATTTTGCTCCTCACAGTAACAACATATTCCTATAATTGTCAGAAGAAATTTTTTGATCATCTATCTTGTTGAAGTGTTGAAATAGCAAATCAGTATATGTAAAACAAAACTTGAAAATCATCTGCAACATAAGGTTCCCAACTTGTTCCAGACCATTCATAAATCTTAAGAGAATATCATCCACAACATCATCCACGTTAACTGTTGTCACAAAGGATAAGTTCAATCAGATAATAACAAATAAAGTAACTACCATATATCAGGTTAGTCACTCATTAATGTTCATTCTTAAGCAATCAGAGGAAGATGTATGAGTATATATTAGCCGACTGATTGATTAAAGCTTCTTAAACATTAGTACACCACAAGGTTTTCATTACAAAATATTCTAACAATTGCTCACTTAAATTCCTACCAAGAATAGCCAAAAACTTTTTCTAGTCATTGGCCTTCCTCCACCTTATTTCATGTTTTTGCTTGAGAACTTTTATTTGGTCATTTTTTTTCCATGAAAATTATTAGAGTCTAGAAGAAGTGTTGGTGTCAAAATGGTCCAAGAAAGGGCAAGAAGATGAAGATATGGAAAGAAACGAAGCTTCGGCCGAAGACCGACATAAGACTGCCCTGCAAAGGTCTATCAAGATTATAGGATTTATGATACCATGTGAAAGTTTGAGGACCCAACCCAAAACTTAGGACGTAAATCAAAAACCTTAGGATGCCGCTATAAACTCGAACTAAGCCACTATTATATAACTCAACACTCTTCCACATGTGTAACCAACTCCCCGAGGTTCACTTATGTATTTGTATGTGGACTTACGAGTGCGAGAATGACCTATAAAGGTAGGCCAGATATCATGTAAGAGTTAAGAGAACGAAACATGACAATTCAGTAAATCCAAGACACCTATTTATATGTGTCAAATATAAACGGAGCAATTCCTAACTTAAGAAGTTAACTCTGCTCTAACACAATTAATTGACCAAACTACTTAAACTTTATGACTGCAGATTATAAATCGGGAAAAAAGCAACACACGTTTTGCCTCACATTGTCATTTAATGAGTACAATACTCTATTCAAATTTAGTTTTATAGTTTAGAAAAGCGGACTCCCCAACTCACTTCAAGAATGTAGCATTATCTGAAGATGGAATCTGACACCCACACTGCATCCTATGTGAAAGAATTTGGTATAAGTTATTTTGGCCTGCAATAAAGATTTATTATTGAAGTCATCAACAGGATTACCCTTACCACTTTTAATGTATAAGAGTATATAGATGTAAAAATATCCAATGGAAACACCAGATTCATCACATAAATAAAGAACACAAATATGTTGGTTGAAAGAAGTGAGGTACATGCCAGCGTTCTCATCACTGAAGATGATTTTCCAAAATAGTTCTTCATAGACATAAACAGGTATTATTTTAGGTTGGAACAACCTAAATCTATATGAATAATGGTAAAAAATCTAACAAACTTCAAGGAATATGTACCTTGGAAGAGGCACTGAGAAAATCCTACACTTCATGTTGGTCAGCCACATTGGCAATTGTCAAGAGATCCTGTTATAGAGAAAATATTTAAACCAACCAAAAACCTAAATATTACAAATAAATATTAAAGCAGTGCATAACTGTACTTGAAGATATTTGCCAAGTTGAATGCAACGCTAATGAACGAATGCATCTTCTGTACTTGACGAAAATATCTTCTTAGAAGGCAAATGCTATGTATAGTTAAGAATGTCCTTCAGGTGTATATGCAATCTCTCAAAGATCTTGTATCTGCTTAAACAACACCCAATAGGAAGATATCAGCTAAATAAAGCCAGAGCGGAAGTTGAAAAATTAACTTGTTCAGTGTTTAAAGGGACTTATTAAAATGCAATGCAATAAAAGTTCGAACACAATAACACTGAAATAGAGATGTTTTTAGATGATATGGCACCATTAAGTAGTTAAAATATATACATGAAAACAATACCTTCTCTTTACAAACCAAGTGTTGTTATTGACATCAGTAATTGCGATTGAATATACAACAAAAGATTAGGGTCAAGAATCTTACAAGACCAAAATCAAAAGGGTTGAAACCACATCTCATGAAATTGATTTTACAACACCACACCAGGCTTTAATTTCTTATCAGCCAGCTTGACTTCTTAGGACATATTTTGGAGTATGACGAAAAAATTTGAGGAGAATTCACCTACCCTGCACTTCATCTTTGTACGATGATGTCCCTCACCATGAATCACCATGTCTGAAGCAGTCATAGTGCTAGATACGTCATTCCTAAACTCTGCACTATAAAATTCTGATGTAATAGATCCACCAACTTTGCTCATAAATAAATCCTCAGTATCTTGTTGGACAATTAATTCATATGTACTATTTGATCTCTTAAGCCTAGTTTTATTCTTATATGAATAATTTTTTATGAAGGAGGGTGAACTAACCGCCTTGCTAACACATAGCTACAACCACACTAAAACAATCTTCTAGTACAGTGGTAAAAATAACATAAAAATTGCTTTTAAAGGGATTCTTGGTTCCGCCACTGATACTATGTTATCTTTTCTTTATGATGCGTTAAAGGGATATTGTTGTTAAGTACTCTAAAGAAGTGAAGGAACTGGGGAGATATTTGTTTGAACTATTGGTAGAAGCACTTGGGATCAATACAAGCCATCTCAAAGACATGGATTGTGACAAGGGACTTTCAGTTGTATGCCACTATTATCCTGCTTGTCCGGAACCAGAACTTACATTAGGTGCTAGTAAATATGCTGATGACGGATTCTTGACTCTGCTTCTTCAAGACCATATCGAGGGGGTTACAAGTTCTTTATGACAATCATTAGGTTGATGTCCCCTCTACTCTGGAGCTCTTGTTTTAAATATTGCAGATCTTCTGCAGGTAAGTCTTTTGTTCAATCTATATTAAAAATTATTGTAAGTTGAATATTGAAAGTGAGTAGCTCATTGGCTATACTTTAAGCCAGTGAAACCAGGATACAGAGCCAGAGATAACATAGTGGATGTGTTAAATTTGATAATATGCACTATCTATGGTTTCACACACATGCCGTGTTAGTCATGTTTAAAGTAGTATGTTCAAATGAACCAACATCAAATAGCTAGATCCATCACTGTCGACAACTTGTCAAGCGAGATAACAACAGTAAAAAAGGCCTATTTGGTGCATGAAACATCCTGTGTTTATGCAGGGTTTTGGGAAGGACCAGACCCAAAAGGATGTAATGGAGGCAACCTACCTTTATGCACGCATCAGTGCATCATAACAACAGTACAACGATTAATTGAAATTACTTTAATCTATGCTTAAAAGCTGTTTATTTAGAGAAACTTTAATCAAATTAAAGCATATATCTTCATTACCTTGTTATTTCACAAAAGAGCAATACTAATACTGTTTGTTTATCATCAAAACTGTTTAGCTAATATCAAATGACAAGTTTAAAAGCATAGAACATCACTTACTGACAAATCGTGTTGGTTCAAGAATATTGATAGCATCTAGTGGACGTAATCAGCGGGATGTCATAGCCAAGATGGATTAATGGCATGGTATATTCAGCTGCGGAACACTCACCATTCTTGAGATCTTCTGCAGTCGTAAAAATAGCAATTATAAGTATTTTTAACATGCCTAGAGATTAATCTATTTGGTTCGAGCAATGTGTAGTAGTAGCTACTTTCATGCATAATAATTTTTACATCATCACTTCTTTAGCGTGATCTTCTGAAGAGATGGAAGAAGGAAAGAGGTAGACGTGTATATATTCAAAGGGCAGCTACTGTTCAACATGCTTTTCTTAAGAATTGGTATGATAATTATAATGATTTTGTGTCCGTCTAGTGGATAATTTGAGATATTAGTTGCGGAAAAGGTTAATTTTTAATAACAAAATTGTCCTAAAGACTGTACTGGATAACATGATTCAATAAACTACTCCTA
>NC_061119.1:58144537-58344361 GCF_002878395.1 Capsicum annuum | reverse complement strand
CTTGGTAGGTTGAAAATGGTCAAGTGTAGGGACTTTAAAGGTGTTTTCTTATTTTGAAAGTGGTTATGTTTGGCGACTGGGTAGGTTGAAAATGGTAAAGTATAGGGACTTTAAGGATGTTTTATTGTTTTGAAAGTGGCTATGTTTGGCGATTTGGTAGGTTGAAAATGTTTAAGCGTAGGGACTTTAAAGGTGTTTTTTATATTTCAAAGTGGTTATTTTTTGTTACTTGGCAGGTTGAAAATAGTTAAATGTAAGGACTTTAAAGGTGTTTTTTTGTTATGAAAGTGGTTATGTTGGGCGACTTGTTAGGTTGAAAATGGTTAAGTTTAGGGAATTTAAGGGTGTCTTTTTTATTTTAAAGTGGTTATATTTTGTTACTTGGTTGGTTGAAAATGGTTAAGTGTAGGGACTTTAAAGGTATTTTTTTTGTTATGAAAGTTGTTATGTTTGGAGACTTGTTAGGTTGAAATTTGTTAAGTGTAGGGACTTTAAAGGTGTTTTTTTGTTTTGAAAGTGGTTATGTTTGGTGACTTGGTAGGTTGAAAATGGTTAAGCGTAGGGATTTTAAAGGTATTTTTTTGTTTTGAAAGTGGTTATGTTTGGCGACTTGGTTGGCTAAAAATGGTTAAGTGTAGGGATTTTAAAGGTGTTTTATTGTTTTGAAAGTGTTTATGTTTGGCGACTTGGTAGGTTGAAAATGGTTAAGTGTAGGGACTTTAAATGTATTTTTTTTTTTTAACGTGGTTATGTTTGACGACTTGGTAGGTTGAAAATGGTTAAGAGTAGGGACTTTAAAGGTGTTTTTTTTATTTATTAAGTGGTTATGTTTGGCGACTTGGTAGGATTAAAATGGTTTTACGCGTATGAACTTTAAGGGTGTTTTATTGTTTTGAAAGTGGTTATCTTTGACTACTTGGTAGGATGAAAATGGTTAAGTGTAGGGACTTTAAAGGTTTTTTTTTTTTATTTGGAAAATGGTTATGATTGGAGACTTGGTAGGTTGAAAATTGTTAAGCGTAGGGACTTTAAGGGTATTTTTTTATTTGAAGGTGGTTATGTTTGACCACTTGGTAGATTGAAATTGGTTAAGTGTAGGGACTTTAAAGATATTTTTTTATTTGAAAGTTGTTATGTTTGGCGACTTGATAGGTTTAAAATGGTTAAGTGTAGGGAGCTTAAAGGTATTTTTTTGATTCGAAATTTTTTATATTTGGCGACTTGGTAGGTTGAAAATGGTTAAGTGTAGGGACTTTAAAGGTATTTTTTGGTTTTGAAAGTGGTTATGCTTGACGGCTTGGTAGGTTGAAAATGGTTAAGTGTAGGAACTTTAAAGGTGTTTTTTTGTTTTGAAAGTGGTTATGTTTGGCGACTTGGTAAGTTGAAAATGATTAAGTGTAGGGAATTTAAAGGTGTTGTTATGTTTTGAAAGTGGTTATATTTGGCAACCTGGTAGGTTTAAAAATGATTATGTATAGAGACTTTAAAAGATAAGTTTTTTTATTTTGAAAGTTCTTATGTTTGGCGACTTGGTAGGTTGAAAATGGTTAAGTGTAGGGGTTTAAAAGGGTTATATTTTTTTTTAAAGTGGTTATGTTTGGCGACTTGGTAGGTTGAAAATGGTTAAGTTTATTTTGAAAGTGATTATGTTTGGTAACTTGGTAGGTTGAAAATGGTTAAGTGTAAGAACTTTAAAGGTGTTTGTTTTGTTTTACAAGTGGTTATGCTTGGTGACTTAGTAGGTTTAAAATGGTTAAGTGTAAGAACTTTAAAGGTGCTTTTTTATTTTGAAAGTGGTTATGTTTGGTGACTTGGTAGGTTGAAAATGGTTAAGTGAAGGGACTTTAATGGTATTTTTTTGTTTAGAAAGTGGTTATATTTGGCGACTTGGTTGGTTGAAAATGGTTGAGTGTAGGGACTTTAAAGGTGTTTTTTTGTTTTGAAAATGGTTATGTTTGACGGCTTGGTAGGTTGAATATGGTTAAGTGAAGGGACTTTAATGGTGTTTTTTTGTTTAGAAAGTGGTTATATTTGGCGACTTGGTTGGTTGAAAATGGTTAAGTGTAGGGACTTTAAAGGTGGTTTTTTGTTTTGAAAGTGGTTATGTTTGACGGCTTGGTAGGTTGAAAATGGTTAAGTGCAGGAACTTTAAAGGTGTTCTTTTGTTACGAAAGTAGTTATGTTTGACGACTTGGTAGGTTGAAAATGGTTAAGTGTAGGGACTTTAAAGGTGTTTTTTTATTTTGGTAGTGGTTATGTTGTGCGACTTGGTAGGTTGAAAATTGTTAAGTGTAGGGACTTTAAGAGTGTTTTTTTATTTGAAAGTGGTTATGCTTGGCGACTTGGTAGGTTGAAAATGGTTAAGTATAGGGACTCTAAATGTGTTTTTTTATTTGAAATTAGTTATGTTTGGTGACAGACAGGGTTCTATGGATCCTGGCTTGACTGAGAATATCGTAAAAACATGACGCTGGCTCTAGGCACACAGCTAAATTATTGGGTACACATTCCCCAGGACTCGATAACATGAAACTGACAAGACATGACACTTCCTAGACTCACGACCATAATCAACAATCCATAATACAATCATTGGGGAATTTCTTAAGGCATAAGTTCTAAAGCTCCATCATGGCTACACATATATCCATAATTCATTGACTAAGACATTTCATCAAACACTGGACATGGATAAACTTGTACATAAATAGGGATTTTATATTATCATACTAGTATGGCACTTTTCCTTCACATATGCATTTAATTGAACACATGGGGAGCATGCTTTGGTTAGACAATCATCAACACATCTAATAATCATGGATACATTAATCAACGTGTATATTTAAGAGTTTATCATGATTATTATGGAAATCACCACATCTTAGGGTCAACCATTGGAATATGTAATTTCAAACATGAATCAAAACCCCACAACATCATGAACATGAATTTTAATTCATTTTAAATAATGAACATTCATAAATACATAAATCATAGATTTTGAAAAGAGATTCTTGAGCTTCATGGGTGAAAGGGACCCATGAATCAACACATGACATACCTGGGTTGTGAGTTTCTTGAAGTTCTTAGACTTGAAGAACTTGGAATCTTTATTTTCTTCAAAAAAGGTTTGGATTTTGTTCTTGGGGATTTTCTTTGAGAGAAAACCCTAATTTAATGTTGTATATGGATAATGAACTTATGAGTCTATGTCTGATATTATTAGGTATTAGAAAGGGAAGCAAAAGATCAAAAAGCCCTTTTAAAAAATGACTTATAATAACTGAATAAAATATGCGATGGTGGGTGCAACGATGGTGGGTGCGACGGTCCATCACTAGGTCGACAGTCTGTCAATACTGACCATCGCACCTGGGCAGAATAGGGGTTCACTGCCTCTCCTACGAAGGCTTGGGCGATGGTCCGTTGCTAGCTCGATGGTTCGTTGACCTGAGTTGTCGCTCTTAGGAAAAATGTAGTCTCACTGCCTTCGCTGCGACGGTCCGTCGCTAGCTCGACGGTCCATCGACCCTCATCATCTCCCCTGGGCAGTTTTGACTGCTTTCTGTAAAACGTCCATATCTTTTTACTCCAACCGGATTTGGACAAAATTGGTATCATTGGAAAGCTAACTCAATTTCCCATATGATAAAAAGTCAAAAGTAGGGAAATTCTATCTAATTTAAATATTAATCATTTAGGAAGTCATCACTAACCCTTTTGGGGATTAGATTTGACTTAAAAAAAGTTTAGGGTATTACAATATCTCTTTCTTGGAAACATTCATCCTCGAATGAGACTGACTTGGGGGGAGAAACGGTAGGCTGAAGCACATCCTGAACATGAATTGACTGAAACATGAATCTATGACTAACATGACTGATAAACTAAATATATATATCATAGTGAACATGCATATCTGATGCATTAGTAACTGATTCATGAATGCATGATTGAGTATTCTAAGGAACTATCACAATGAGAATTCATATCTGATGCATGATTACTTGAATGAACTGATACATGAATGAATGAATGAATATGTAATGGTATTTAATACCAAGTTTATAATGGAATTCTAAACATAAAAAGGATACCAAGCTTGTAACTGAAACCTGAACATGAAATTGAAAAACTTAAGCAGAACTGTTACCTTAAGCTAGATCTGAGTTTGCAGAGAAGAGGTGAGAAGACTTGGTCTGCATGTCTACTTCTGCTTCCTAAGTTGCTCTCTCAATGGACTGATTCCGCCAAAGAACTTTGACTAGAGAGACTTCTTTTTTCCTCAGTCTATGAGTTGATAGTCTAGGATTTCAATTGGAATCTCTTCATAAGAGAGGTTGTTCTAAACATCTATGCTCTGAATAGGGACTACGACTGTTGGGTCATTTATGCACTTTTTGAGAAAAGAGACATGGAGCCAGATCTGAAGGCAACTCAAGCTCATAAGCTACCTTGCCTAAACGATTGAGAATTTTGAAGGGACCGATATATCGGGGACTGAGTTTTCCCTTCTTGCCGAACCGTTTCACTCCCTTCGTGGGAGAGATCTTTAGATAGAAACAATCACCAATCTCAAACTCGAGATCTTTTCTACACAAATCCGTATAAGACTTCTGTCGGCTCTGAGCAGCCCGGAGTCTTTTTCTAATCACCTAGACTTTTTTAAGACATCGAATACTAAGTCTGAACGTATAACTGAGGCCTCACTAACTTTGAACTAACCGAATGGATATCTACATCTCCTACCAAAAAGAGCTTTGAATGGAGCTATCTGAATACTGGAATGATAGCTATTATTATATGCAAACTCAATCAAAGACAAGTTGTCATCCTAACTAACCTTGAAATCGATTGCACACGCCCTTAGTATATCTTATAAATTCTGAATGGTCCTTTCTGCTTGACCATCTGTCTGAGGATAAAAGGTTGTACTGAGATGAACTTGGGTACCAAGACCCTTTTGGAACACTTTCTAGAAATAAGAGGTGAACTGGGTACCTCTGTCTGAGATAATAGATAATGGAACACCGTGCAATCTGACCAACTCTCTGATGTAGAGTTTGGCGTAATCCTTGGCTGAATAAGATGTATGGACTGGAAGGAAATGAGATGATTTGGTCATCCTATCTACAATGACCCAAACTGAATCATGCTGGCGACGAGTACGAGGCACCCATCACAAAGTTCATGTTCACTTCTTTCCACTTCCAAGTAGGAATATTGAACTTCTGCATAGACCCACTAGGCTTTTGATGCTCTATCTTAACTTGCTGACATGTAGATCACTTAGAAATAAACTCTACAATATCTCTCTTCATCCTACTCCACCAATAGATCTCTTGTAAGTTGCGGTATATCTTTGTGGCCCATGGATGAATAGAGTAACACTCGCCATGCATTTCTACAAGAATTTGCTGCCTTAAGTCATCTACACTTGAAACACACAGACGACCCTGACAACGCAGAACACCATCTTCCCCTTGGGAGAAAACCTCTACTTTCTGATCCTTAACAGACTCTTTCAACTTAACTAGACTGGAATCTCTATCTTGCTTTTGCTTTCTTTCACCTTAGAAACTAGAGATGATTTTGAACTATTCTGAACCCATATATTACCCTCTGAAGAATCAACTAGGTGGACACCTAGTCGGGCAAGCTGATGGACTTCCTGAACTAACTTTCTCTTACTTTCCTAAACATTAGCAACACTACCTATAGACAGTCTGCTGAGAGCGTCGGCCACCATATTGGCCTTGTCCGAATGGTAAAGGATACTCATCTAATAATCTTTCAAGAGCTCTAACCACCTCCTCTGACAAAGATTGAGATCTTTCTAAAAAAAAGACATACTGAAGGCTCTTATGATCTATGAACACATATACATGAACTTTGTATAGGTAATACCTCCAGATCTTCAAGGTAAAAACTATGACTGCTAACTCGAGATCATGAGTAGGATAATTCTTCTCATGGGGTTTAAGCTGTCTGGAGGCGTAGGCTATGACCTTACCATGATACATAAGGAAACAACCCAAACCTACTCTGGATGCATCACAATACACTACGAACCCATCGGAACCATCTGGAAGAGCCAAAATAGGAGTTGAGGTGAGTCGAGTTTTCAACTCTTGAAAACTTTTATCGCAAGGATCTGATCATTGAAACTTGACTTTCTTCTGAATCAATCTGGACATAGGGGATGCAATAGAAGAAAATTCCTCAACAAACCATCTGTAATATCCAACCAAACCCAAGAAACTCTTGATATCTGATGGAGATACAAGGCGATGCTAACTTCTTACTACTTTGGTCTTTTGAGAATCAACTCGAATGCCATCACCAAAAATGATATGACCAAGGAATACTACTGACCTTAGCCAAAGTTCACACTTACTAAATTTGGTGAATAACTAATGATCTCTGAGAGCCTGAAGCATGATTTTGAGATGGTCTGCATGATCATACTCACTGTGGGAATAGATAAGAATGTCATCTATAAAGACTATGATGAACATGTCCAAGTACTTCTTGAACACATGGTTCATCAAGTCCATGAAAGCTTCTAGAGTGTTGGTAAGACTCAAGGACATAACTAGAAATTCAAAGTGACCATATCGAGTACGGAAAGCTATTTTCAAAATGTCATATTCTCTGACTCTGAGCTGATGATAGCCTGATCCGAGGTCTATCTTAGAAAAATAATTGGCACCCTAAAGTTGGTCAAAAAAGTCATCAATTTTGGGAAGTGGATACTTGTTCTTGACCGTGACTTTATCTAGCTGACAGTAGTCTATACACATTCTGAGAGAACCATTTTTGTTGCACACGAATAAGACTAGTATGCCCTATAAGGACATACTAGACCTGATGAATCCCATATCTAAGAGATCCTTCAATTGGTCCTTTAATTCTTTGAGTTTTGCTGGTGCCATTCTATATAGTAGAATAGATATAGGCTGAGTATCTAGAAGAAGATCAATGCTGAAGTCCACTTCCCTTTTGGGAGGAATTCCTAGAAGATCTTCGAGAAAAACATCTGAATATTCATTCACAGTTGGGACAGATTTGAGACTGGGAGTTTCAAAATTAGTGTCCTTAACTCGAACAAGACGATAGACACATCCTTTAGATATCATTTTCCTTGCCCGAAGGTAGATAACAAGCTAACCTCTGAAAGCCAAAGTTCTACCCCTTCACTTTAGGACAGGTTCATTCAGAAACTGAAAATGGACTATTCTATTTCTGCAGTCAACTGTGACATAGCAGGAATGAAGCCAATCCAAGCCGAGAATGATATAAAAATTAGTCATCTCTAATTCGACTAACTTTTCTAAGGTGAATTTTTGAAATATCATAACCAAACAATTCCTGTATACCCATCGGTCTATGATGGTTTTACCCACTGAGGTGGAGACAAAAAAGGCTCTGCTAGAATTTTGAGACTGACTCCAAAATCAACTGCTATGTAAGGAGTAACAAAGGACAAAGAAGCTCCTGGATCTAGCAAAGCATAAACATGCAAGTGAAAGATCTGTAACGTACCAGTAACCACATCAGGAGAATTTTCCTAATCTTTTCAGGACTGGAGAGCATAAAGTCTATTTTGGTGTTGCCCACTAGTAGTACTTGTAGTGGCACCCTGCTGATTTGGGTGATCGGACTGAGCTGAGGAACGGTTTTGCTAACCCTAATAACCTGACTAAGGACAATCTTTGACTCTGTGTCCCGGCTTTCCACATTCAAAACAGACATCGCTGCCATCTCTGCAAACACCCTTGTGGTTCTTACCATATGTCTGACAAAAGGGATTAGTTTGGGCATTGCTAGCACTACCCTGAGACTTAGATCTTGGTGCCCTATTTCTATTACCATCCCTGAACTTAGAAGCTGGAGCACTGGATAAAGAAGCTGGAACTAATGATTTAGGATGGAACTGAGAACAGTTTTGTCCCTCAAACTTAGGCTGAGAAAGTTGAAACTACCTGTCCTTGCTCTCTAGTTCTGCTTCTCCCTCACCTTCATCTTTTGTTCTTCTATCTATTGAGCATGGTTCATAAGCCTGGATATGTCTATGTCATTATTTAACATCGTGGACCTGCACTCATTGACTACACTATCATTCACCCCAGAAACAAACTTACTCATCTTGGCCATGCTATCTGCAACCACATGAGAAGCATATCTAGCTAGTTGAGTAAACTTAAAAGAATACTCTTTCACTGTCATGTTGCCCTACCTGAGGTTGATAAATTGTGACACCTTAACTTCTCTCAGCTCCAGGGGAAAGAACCTCTCTACGAATGCGGTGACAAACTCCTCCCACCCTATAGATCCTGCATCAATTGGCCTTTCTGACTTCCACTGTTTGAACCAAGTGTGAGCAACATCCTGCAACTAATATGCAGCTAGCTCAGTACGCTCACTGGGAGTAACCCCCATGATGTGGGTAACCTTCTAAACTTGGTCAAGAAATTCCTGAGGGTTCTCATCTGAGTTAGACCCAAAAAAAGATAGAGAATTCATTCGGGTGAAGTCTCGAATTCATGCTGCAACTGAATTGGCCACTAGGTTGACCGTAATGATAGCTGGTCATTCATCCTGAGCAGTAACTAACTGAGCAAGAGTAGTGAATACAGCTCTAAACTCTGCATAAGAGACATGTTCACCTAAAGGATCTTTGGGTTGAGGGGCTGACTGATTCCCAGTTCTTTTCTTGGGAGACATGTTCTATAAGTGGAAGAGAAAAGAATTAAACTGAGAGATTAACTTGAGATTATGCTCACTGGCACGACATGAATACTGAAAGATGCAAAGCTATTCCTAAAACATCCTATAGCCTCCTACACATAAATGTGGTGCGCAACACACCCATTTATAAGACTCTACTAGATGCGGTTTTCAGACTTCCTAGGACTCTATTGAACCTTAGGCTCTATAGTGTACATAACCCTGAAGGACCATAAGCTAACCCATGACTGATATCTATACCTGTACACTGCATAATATACTATATAAATGCGAAATAAAGGATGAAAAGCTATAAGGTTCAAAGATCTGATAAAATATAACATCTAAAGATATGGTATATCAATACCAAAACAACTGAAATAACTATCTAAACATGCTAGTCTGGAAGCCTCCAAACTGTCTGAATAATGAGTTGATAGGATATATCCCCAACTAACTCCAACTACTAAAATTAATTAATTAATGAGATAATAAAGAAATGATCATGTTCTCGAAGGATGAGAACTCACTGCTAACTCTGATTGCTGAGACTGGAATGCTACTGATGCTCTGGAGCTCGTGCTTCTAAACCTATGGTATAAAACACTATAGCATAAATGCATCAGTATGATTGAATATACTGGTATGCATATGAGGTAGGCTGAATGAAAAGAGTTCACATGCATGAACTATACTAACTAACTGGATAACATGAACCTGAGGATGCATGCATGAATACATAATAACTGCAACTAAGTTTGTGATAACATGATTACTGATCCTGAGTACTGATAATTTGAGATACTGGTAACTGTATAACTGAAATAACTAATACTGAGCGACTGTATTTAATAGTCTAGTTTCTGATGGAACTTGCTGAGTTCCGTACTATTCTGAGTTAACTATATCTAACAGTCCAGAAATTTTAAAGAACTATCTGAGTTCTATTACTAAGACTGAATGACTATATCTGACAATCCTGATCTATAACTAAAACTATTAGAAATACTCACCTAACCGATATGCCCCAAATAAATCAATATAGCTGAGTTAGGGTCCAATTTGTAACCCTAATTAGAAGGGTGTCAATACTACACCGCTGGTAAAGACAAGTTGTGGGTGACCCTCATCTAACAGTGCTTATCCACCTCATCAACCCTTATCTGGCAGTGTTGCTGTCTTAACCTATGTTGGCTACATAGTTCTGGAATACAAAGGTGACTTCAAAAAATCACACCCTTATCTGACAGTGTGTGTTCCCATTTATGGGTTCACTCAGTGTTAATTCCTACTATCATCTAAATAGACACTGAACATGATTAACTGAATTGGAGTAAACTGAATTCATGGATTTCCGTTGAATGACAGAATACTACTGAGATTACTGAATTTCTGAGCTTTCCTGAGTCACATGACTGACAGAGTTCTATTGATTCTAACTTGACTAAGAATATCATGAAAACATGACACTGGCTCTAGGTACACAGCTAAATTATCGGGTATATGTACCCCCAGGACTCGAGAACATGAAACTAATAATACATGACACTTCCTGGACTCACGACCATAATCAACTATCCATAATACAATCATTGGGGAATTTCATAAGGCACAAGTTCCAAATCACCACAATGGCTACACATATATCCATAATTCATTGACTAAGACATTTCATCAAACACTGGGCGTGCATAAACTTGTACATAAATGGGGATTTTATACTATCATACGAGTATGACACTTTTCCTTCACATAGGCATTTAATCGAACACATGGGGATCATGTTTTTGTTATACAATCATCAACACATCTAATAATCATGGATATATCAATCAACGCATAAATTTATGGGTTTATCATGATTATAATGCAAATTACCACATCCTAGGGTCAATCATTAGAATATGTAATTTCAAACATGAATCAAAACTCCCATAGCATCATGAACATGAATTTCAATTTATTTTAAATCATCAACACTCATAAATACACAAATCTTGGATTTTGAAAAGAGATTTTGAGCTTCATGGGTAAAAGAGACCCATGAATCAACACATGACATACCTAGGTTTTGAGTTTCTTGAAGTTGTTGGACTTGAAGAACTTGGAATCTCTTACTTGAAGAAGGTTTGGATCTTGTTCTTGGAGATTATCTTTGAGAGAAAACCCTAATTTGATGTCATAGATGAATAATGAACTTATGAGTCTATGTCTGATATTTTTAGGTATTAGAAAAGGTAGTAAAAGACTGAAGAGCCCTTTTAAAAAAAGACTTACAATAACTGAACAAAATATATGACAGTCTATCACTGGGTCGACGGTCCTTCGGTACTGACCATTGCACCTAAGAAGAATAGGGGTTCACTGCCTCTCCTACGATGACTTGGGCGATAGTCCATCGCTATATTGATAGTTCGTCGGCCTGAGCCATCGCTCTTAGGCAAAATGTGGTGTCACTGCCTCCGCTGCAATGGTTTGGGCGACGGTTCATCGATCCTCATCATCACCCTTGGGCAGTCTTAACTGTTTTTTGTAAAACGTCCATATCTTTTTTCTTCGATACCAGATTTGGACGAAATTGGTATCTTTGGAAAGCTAAATCAATTTCCCACATGATAAAATGTCAAACTTAGGGAAATTCTATTTGATTTAAATATTAATCATTTATGAAGTCATGACTAACTCTTTTGGAGACTAGATTTGACTTAAAGAAACTTTGGGGTATTACAATCTTTCTTAATAAGGGTCATCAACTCCCTCTCATCTAAACCATTTCTTATCTATTATCATCACCCCTATCTAAACATAATAAGTAGTAATTAAAGGGCTAGCACATGAGGACCTAAAGCACGAAAGAATACTATACATAACTTTGACACTTAGCTAAGGACTGAGGAATAGAATGTCAAAGGCATGGATTCATTAAAGAGATCTAAACTAACGATATACAGGATATAAATCTAAATTTCGCTAATCATTAAGAGTGTTGCATAAGTACTGGAATTGAACATACTATAAACCATAAGTACATGAGTCATGAGCTGCATGATCTGAATTTGGAGTTCATAATTTAGGGAATATGACTCTGACTGCTGAGTGAACTGGAGTTCCTTATACTGGGAATTGGAAGTGTACATTTTTCTATAAGGTACATAAATTTGAACTTTGGTCATAGAGTTGACACGTAAGGCATGAGTAGATATCGTGATAACTGAAGTATAAAATTTTGTACTAAGGTGAGAATGGATCGGGCATCATCCTCCCTTATTTCTTTTCTACCTTACACTGACATCATTACTAGAATATGGAAGCCTAACTTGGCTAATCATTCTCCCATCTCCCCCTTAGCCTTAAGTCATTACTATAAGTCTGTGAGGCCTTTTACTAAACTATAATATAAACTGAAATCACTTTACTCTAGAGTCTAGGTATAATCAATACACATAAAACTAAACTTACCCTAAAGCACTGTATCTTAATGTGTAACACCCAATGCTAATACCTCCTTCTGAGATTCAACTCTTAGATTTCTATAGCCCCAAAAGTTATCATATAACAACTTAAACACACCAATTTAGATTATAACACTTAACATGAATATCTCCAATCCCTTGCTGAACCATACTAACGTCCTTCATACTCTACTAATATCACATCTCTAACTTATATTTTTCCTTACACCAACATCATCAACCTGTAACCCACAAGTTAACTGACAAGGACATCGTATACCACATAGCCTCATTCATGCCTATCAAATAAAGGGTACAACTAACCACACACAACACTTAATAACCTTTGAAAATAATATAGCCCCATATCACCTTTGGCACACCTCTACATCATACTTAATTAAGAATACATGAACTAACACATTTGCATGCACTGTTCCACCTTGATGATCATCCACTGTTCAAACTTAACGTCTAGTGCGAATTATGATTTACAACCCAACCTTACTAGAATATTTATTTTCCTTGTATTTTACCTTTGTTCTTGCACTTTGTCTTCTCTTCTCTTCTCTACACTACCATGAAAAAATATGAAAACTTTTCACCGCATCTTCTTCTTTTTTTCATATAATTAGACATTGTTTGCTCTTCTATACTAGAACTAAATGTTCTTTTATTGGGATCTTGAATGTGAAATTGGATTCTTTGTTTTTGAAAATTTTTTTTGAATTTTTTATTGCTTAATTTTTCATGCTAATCTGTAAAATCATGACTATTTTTGGTGATTTTCTAAAGTTGTGCATAAAAATTGTTTAATTCCCTTATGTTCCAACTATCTTCTGTATAAGGAATTGCAAAATCAATGTTTGTCATACAAACTTTTCTTATGGAAAGGGAATGGATATAAACTGTTTGAGGAATTAATGGACAATGAAGTACAATTTGTTGGTTTGGGAAAGAGAGTGGAGAGGGTATTTTAGTCATACAAAATATTTTTTATAAAAATTATACAACATATATTATTTTAATACATCAAACTAAACACTGCATAAGAAAAATACAAGCATAACTAACGCAGGTATAACTAACACAAGCATTACTAATACACCGTATTTTTCATTATTATTATACACTCTACCAAACGACCCCTTAAGGTATATATTCAAGCAACGAAAAAAAAACAACATACCAAGTGTATTCCCACCTAGTGGGGTCTAAGGAGAGTAGAGTATACGC
This sequence comes from Capsicum annuum, assembly GCF_002878395.1. Classification (NCBI taxonomy): domain Eukaryota; kingdom Viridiplantae; phylum Streptophyta; class Magnoliopsida; order Solanales; family Solanaceae; genus Capsicum; species Capsicum annuum. The sequence continues at coordinate 58,330,940 of NC_061119.1, read as the reverse complement.
AGACCATACTACTACCTCAAGAGAAGTAGAGAGGCTGTTTCCGATAGACCCACGACTTAGGACCAATAACAATATAACAACTATAAAAAGTAGGCGCATATAAACTAGTATAGTACACAAAACAAACTAATAGTATAACAAACACAAAAATATATGTATAATAAACTAGTACGGGATGCAAAAAAGCCAACACCCCTATCCCCAAACAATAGCCACAACACTACGAACCAGAAACTCCAGACCCAAAGGAGCACTCCCCTATTACAATCTATGTGCTCCCACCCCCTAACCCTCTACCCTAATTCGCGTCCTCCACACCTTTCTATCAAGGGTCATGTCCTCTGTAAGTTATAATTGCTCCATATCATGGCTAATCACCTCCCTCCAATATTTCTTTGGTCTACCTTTAGCCCGCCTAAAACCATACCTAGCCAGAGTCTCACACCTCCCTACTAGAGCATCAGGGCCCCTCTTCATCACCTTCCCAAACCAATATAGCCTCACTTCTCACAACTTATACTCCACCAAGGAAACTCCCACCTTCTCCCAATAATCTCATTCCTCACCCTATCTTTCTAGTATGTCCATACATCCATCGCAACATTGGCCTCTCCGCCACCTTTACCTTTTGGATGTGAGAGTTCTTAACTGGCCAACACTCTGCTCTATAAAGCATAGTCATCCGTACTACCACTCTTTAGAACTTATCTTTAAGCTTCAGGGGCACCTTCTTATCATAAAGGACTCCTGAAGCGAGCCTCCACTTCAACCACCCTGTCCCAATATGATGCGTGACATCCTCTTCAATCTTACTATTACCCTGAATTATAGACCCCAAATACTTGAAACTTTCTCTCTTATGGATGGACTAAAAGTCTAGCATCACAACCACCCCAGGTAAATATTCTAGCATATAATAAAAATATAGGTATAATGAAGGTTAAAAAAGTATTATCGGCAGAATATTCATTTTAGCTAGTTATTCAAAGAAAGGTACAAGTTTAGCTCTACCAAGTCTGTTTGCTAAAATCGTGAAATAAGGATCTCAAAAACTAACATAGAATTGAATAAAAAATGAAAACCCATAATAAAATGCCATCTTTATGATTTCCAAACCAAAAGTGAAATAAATTAAACACAAAATTGCTAAGTCCAAAATATAGAATACTCGTAAGATCAACGTAGAGTTCAATAAAAAATGCAATCTTAGAGCTTTCAAATTAGTTATTAACCCTAACTACTACACCCAACAAACTCCATAAAATGAAAACCGATGTATCCACAAAAGACCATATTCATAAACACGATTCGAAGGCAATAACTAACAACAAAATATAGCAACAAAACAAAACCACATATCCTAAACCCCAAAAAAGAGATGAAGAGAATACGGTGGAACTAGAAAGGCGAATTTGTACCTTTTTGGGGGCAAATTAGGACGACGAGCCTATGACGATGAAGTTTCTACCACCAAAATCTAATTCCACTCAATTGAGTTCAAACAAGTTCGTCAAAATTTTTGAGTTATCTTTTCGAATTCTTCGGTTACGTGGAATTAGAGAAATGCTCCTCCAAATCCCTAATTTTTCTCCAAAGAATTCTCCTCTTACCTCTAACCCATAATAGCTATTTATAGGATAAATAAGTAGGGTTTTTTTTTGTATTGTAAAACAAAAAGGGTAAACCAAAGAAACGGCTAGTTTGGACGATTATTGACTCATTGGTTATTATTGCTACAGCGTTGGTGGTTGTTTGCATTTGTACGACATTGTTGACTGAGTGAACAACATGGTTTGGTTGTTATGGTTACGTTGATATTGCTTTGTTGGAGTTGTATTGGTGTTGTTGGTTGTTTTAAGGTTATGGGGAAAGAAAATAGGTAAGTGTGTGGGTCGGGTCATTTTGCTTATATTGGGCCGGTGTTGTTGAAGTTGTTATGGGCTGGTGGTGAGAAGAAATAAGACAAAATTCAGAAATAGCATACTTATCCCCTTAATTATGAGCTTCATAGCAATAGTTTTATAATTAGATAATATAGCAAGTTTTATTTTGTATTTTTGCAAACTGTTGCTACAGAAATACAAATACATATGATTTTTACTGCCCTTATGATGATATGCAATTTGTATTTTTGCAAACTGTTGCTATAAAAATACAAATACATACAAATACATATGCAACAAAATGTAATTTGATAAAAGTATTGCTATTTTTTGTAATTTAATACTTAAGCATTCTACTTTATGTATTTTTCTGAAGAAATAAGGGTGGTGGACTGTTGACTAAGGAATTATATAGTTGTGGGCTGCTGGCTCAATTTTGGTCTGCTGGCCTAATTTAAAAGAAGGAAAGGTTATTTTACATTAATAAAATAGCCTTAATTGAGTAATATTTGTGTAAAGTCGATACGAAATTATCTTTCAATTAATTTAACAAATTTCTCAAATTTAATAATTTTAAAATAAATATTTAATGAAACACAATTTTATTTTATTTCCTTTTTCAATAATAATGATGATGATAATAATAATAATAATAATAATAATAATAATAATAATAAATAAATAATAAAAAACTAGTTAGGAATGAGGTTATCTGGGAAAAGGTGAGAGTGGATTCGGTAGAGGATAAGATGCGGGAAAGAAGGCTGAGATGGTTTGGGCATGTGATGAGGAGGGGCGGATGGCCCAGTTCATAGGTATGAGAGGCTAGCTTTAGATGGTTTCAGGAGGAGTATAGGTAGGCTGAAGAAATACTGGATGGAGGTGATTAGGCATGACATGGAGTAGCTTTAGCTTGCTGAGGACATGACCCTAGATAGGAAGGTGTAAAGGTCGCGGATAAGGGTAGAAGGATAGTATGAATGTGTGGGTTATAGAAGGTAGTCAGGAGAGATCTTGTGTAGCCAGGTTCATAACCCTAGGACTGTGTATATAGGTGTCGTTGGTATGTGAGGGTATGTTACGACTAGGTGGAGGGCCCATTTTCTTATTTCTTAGTTCCTATTTTCTTATTTAGTGTTGCCTTTATTTCTCGTATTTCATTTTTTCTCTGGTTTCATTTCCATAATTTCTTATTCCTGATTTTTTTAGTTGTGTCATCCATCCTCCTTGTTTATTATTCTTTATCTTGAGCTAGGGGTCTATCGAAAATAGCCCCTCTAGTTCTTCGGAGGTAGCGGTATGGACTACGTACATCTTACCCTCCCCAGACCCCACTTTATGGAAATACACTGGGTTTGTTGTTGTTGTAAAGAATAAAAAACTAATTATGTCATCAATTTCTTATTTTCAATCGATCTTGAAAAAGTAGAATATTTGTAATTGTACAAACTTCTTATTCTAAATATATTAATTTCGCCTAAATTCAAAAGGTAGGTTTAAAATTTAAAAAATTATTAAAAATAAATATATTAAAACTATTCAAAATTGAGAAATTCAAAAACTAATTTGAAATTTGCAGGGCAAAAATTAGGTGTCAAATAAATATAAACCTATCAAGGAAACCTTTAGCCAATGCCCTCTAACTAGTCTATTTTTTCAGTTCTTGAGATGTAAACCAATCCAAGGCTTCACTGCTTAAGCTCCGACTGAACTAGCGCATCAATAATGCCTTATTTTTTCCTACCCCAACCATTTCATCACAATACCTTCTCAGATGGGCCATTGGATTTCCAGTATCATCGAATACTTCAAATATAGGGACCTTGTATCCTTCTAGTAGATCTACTCCGGGGTGAACACATAGATCATCATAACCCAGACCATCATTGTCCCCCGCCCCATAAAATTTTTTAATCCTCATAATCTCTTTATTTATAGCCAATAACTTTATTTCATGCTCGGTCCTCTACTCTTTTTCCTTTTCCTTGTAATGGTCTTTCTTGAGATTGGGAAATAGATTGTATATGTCAGGAGATATGATGACAAAGGAAGGATTTAGAAGGGTAGCATAATTTTAAGGATGAGAGAAGGTTGGGTGGTAGGTAGGGAGGATGATTTGGAGATTGAAAAAGTTTTGTGAAATTTGAGAGTAGTTTGGTGGGATCTGAGAAGGATTTTGCAGATTCAACAATGGATTCTGTGGATTCAGGGATGGATTTGGTAGATTTGGGGCTGGATTTTGTAGATTTGAGAGCGAATTTTGTGGATTTAGAGATCGGTTTTGAGGGGTTAGGGATGGATTTTATAGATGGTAAGCATCTGGGTTATTTTCTCAAGTGGTATTTCGGACTAGTTGAGGAGCGAAGACGTACAATATGTTATCTGGTTGGTCCTTGAGAATGGGCATACTGAGAGAAGAGATCTGGAGTGGAGTCCCATGTCCTCCTAGAGCGGGATCATTGACAGTGATGGTTAGGTTAGCCAAACCTCGAGTACGATTCACCTCTTCCTGAAGCATTTCTAATTTTCTCGTGAGTTCAGCAATCATCTCGCTTTGTTCCGCTATTACATTATCCCTGATAGTCAATGCATTTTCATCGTCATTTCTAGTCATTTTTGAATGATGATCAGAGGATGGAATTTTATGCGCTTTTAACCGGGTGAAGTAAGGATGTTCTGCCAGCTTATATCAACATGGAGTGGTTTTCTATTATCTGTAAAGTAAAATAACTCAAAGGCAGATGTGTTAGTTTCCATATGTTATAAGTAATGCAAGATACTTAACAAGAAGTAACCACATAGAGTTGGTGGTGTCATAGACAAACTGATCCACGGGAGCATAGTGGATAAATTTGTCTTTGACTCAAATAAACACACATAAACACATAGAACAGTTATTTATATCACATAAACATTATAATAGCGTGTATCCTAACTGGGGTGACTTTTTTTGAGCCAAGGGTTTGGGCCTAATGAGTTTTGAAGAAAATATATGCCTATCCATCATCCCCCAACTTTCATAGATATATAAAAGGGCATAAATGCCTACAAAAGATAACAAAAAAGGGATACAATCTTTAGGGGGAAAGGGAGATAACATGAAAAAAGATAAGGTCCCACACAAGGGAATAGAAAAACTAGCTACTGGATGCTCCTTCGTTTGTTCTTGCCTTCTTAGCCTTGTTCACCTTCTGTGATATTTGATACCCGTTGATGATCAGATGACTCCCGCATAACTATGCCTTGTTGTCATAGGTCATTCTTTTTATACTATCAATCTGAAAAGCTATGCTATCATCCAAATCGATTAGTCACTGCCTAGCATTATCATCCTCCATCCTAGCTCACTTTAACTCTTTCCTCAATATATATATAGTCAAAGCATCCTTCATATGCATCTGTTGGTACGCGATTTCACTTTTTTTAAATTCATCTTGAAGCCTGTGGAGTTGTATCTGATGCTCTGACTCTATATCAACAACCCAAGTGGGTACATTCGGCCCTAGAATCAATGCTCCGGTGAGACTCTTCTTTAACCACTCCTTGTAAGTGTCCCTAACTTTGGGTTCATACTCGATACGGAAAGAGATTTCCTTCCACCTCTTCTTCTCCATCCATTTACCATGTAGTTTTTGAGCGGAGACTCGCCTTCATCATACTTAGTGAAGAATCTAAGCATAGACTCGATTTAGGGTATCCCCTGCTTGATCTCGAATTGCCTAAGAACTCTGCCAGGGTTGTAGGGACGGGTCCCCCTAAGACCTGGAGCGCTAGAAAAGGCCACTTACCCCTCCCCCCCCGAATGGTATATCTCCCTGAATGAAGATATTTGATGGACCATTGGACATCGTCATCCCTTAATTCTCCGAGAATCTTAAACCAAAATCCCAGAGATATTTCCCTTTTGATCTTGTGCAGGAACAACCACATGTCATGAGATGATAAAAGATCATCCGTCTTTTTGTGATCAGGTTGTACCGTTTTAGGATTTTTTACCAAATGCATCATCATCCACCAATGCAAGATAAAGTTACAACCCTGAAAAAAACGATCATCGGCTTGACACCTTCCCAAAGCTCGATATATGTCGGCTATAATCATGGGAGCTAAGTTATGGAATACCTTTTTAGAACCGTACTTCATTCCATAGAAGAGTGTGATGGTCACCGTGACAACCCTTGGATGAATTGTGTCATTTTTCCCTTATGGAAACACCATAGTTCCAAGTAGGCCTACCACAAATACAAAGTCTCTTGTCTCCTTCCATTTTTCTTCCAGCTCAAATTTTTGTTCGAACTTTTGAAAAGCATTAAATCTTCCAAACTGGCGATATAACTCACAAAAAGGATATTTTCCCCATCACGTTTCCCTAGCCAGGTGTTATCATTAGTTAAAAACACCTTCTTGATCTCTTGACGGTCCCACATAACTATACTAGAATGTTCTTATCAGATGTCTCTTTTCTCTTGAAACACATTTCAATACTCTCGTAACAAATCAACACCACTTCAATAGTGGGAGTCAATTCAACATCCCCGAAGCGAAACACCATATTCTGATCATCCCAAAAGTTTGTCAGTACATGGATCATTTCAAGCAAAACGTCCATCTCGATCAACGAAATCAAATGCCCAATATGTGTTCTAACAATATTTATTTCTTCTCCGCTCAAATAATCCCACCATAGTTTCAAGAAGTTGTCGGGTCCGGTAAACATCTTGAACTTTTTACGGGAATGTAGCTAAGTCATATCCTACACGAAAGCAGACAAAGATGAGCCTTCCCCCGACCTCAAAGGATAATAGATTGGATTAAACACACATACATTTTCTTCAACACATAAATATGATTCATCCGTAATTGACTCGAGGTTAATAGATGCAGGGAAGGTTTTCAAATGGGCCCTAAACCCCGCTCGAGTATTGGGTCGTCCTAGGCTCATGCCTAAAATAGGGTTTTGATTTCGATCTATCCTAGGTGTCTAAAGTGGGTTTGAACCAGGTTCCCAAGTGAACGACTAGGGTTTGAAAATACGAACAACCATCAGACGACTCACGTGCTAATAAACCGTCGTATTTTCAACAAGTTATTTGATATTGATAAATAGGGGCCGAGACATCCGCGAAACCCCAAAACAGTTTATATATCAGATGTGGAAGTATGCCATTAAATGCAACAATTTAAGTTTGACGAAAATTTAAATACATAAGCAACAAACAGTTCAAGTATTACAATCCAGATATTTAGTCAAACAAGTTAGTTCAAATAATTGGTTAGAACCTAGTTAATTCCCCAACAGAGTCATCATTTCTATTTTATCCCTTTCGGATTTTATTTTGGCGAGAAAAATGGTTTTGATCTTAAAACTATTTCAAGAAAATTTTGAAATAATTTTAAGAAAATTTATAGAGTCGCCACTTAATTTTTATAGAAAAAAAAAAAGAAAAAATTTAAAAGAGTTTTAAAGGTTCAAAAACAGAAATAAACCTTTAAATCTAGAGATTCTAGGTAAGGTTCAGTTAACGCCCTAAGAAGGTTTTTAAGGCACTTAGGAGCATCCGTTTAAAACGGTTTACCAAAAAGAAATTAACTTGATTAATTAAAGGTGGCTAATTTTGCAAAAGGTTGATTTTGTAGAAAAATTATTTATTAAAAAAACATTGAAAAATGATATTTAGTTATTCAAAAGAAAAAAATTCTAATTGAATTAAACTAAGTTGTAGTTTTTCGAACATAAAAAGGGAAATGGATTTTAATTTCGTAAATGAAGGGAATTATGGAATTATTTTCTTACTATTAATCGTTATAAAAAAAGTTGGATCATATTATAAATAATACCTTTGAAAAAATGTTAATAGAGTGTTGAATTAAAAACCCTTTATTAATTATGAAACGTTGAAATTTATAAGAAAATTTAGTTTCTTGAATTTAAAGAAAGTTATTTTAATTCAAATAGACTATTTAGTTATATGAACAACTCAAATATCATTTTGAAATAAAGTGCTTAATATTTAAAGACTTGCTATCAAAAGTCAAAGAAGCCGATTTAAATCATTTTAGATAAAATAAATTAGGTGAAGAAATTATAAATTAAGTGGAAGAAAAGAAAGATAAAATAAAAATGACAACACTTTTAAAGAATTTGTCTAGATTAATTAATTTACAAATATTAGCTAGCACAAATAAACAATACATGCTACAAGAAATAATGCAAGAATTAAAGTTGGGCCCTCAGTTGACCCATTAGAAGCTGCCCAGTTTTGGGCTTGAATTATGGACTTCAGTCCATTTTTCTGAAGTGTATATCAGCTGTATACTGACTGTATATCAGCCCTGTTGCCGCTGCATTTTTGTATACGCACTGCATATCTGTGTATAGACCTTGTATGCTCGCTTCCACTTTTAATATACTCCATTATCAGCTGCTTTCTAGTGTACACCAACTGTATCTAAGGGTATATCCCATGTGTATCAGTCCAGTTTTGGACTTTGGTAGAGGCTTGACTCGATATGAAAAATAGACGTAGGAAGAACGCAGTCCAAATAGTCTCACGCAGGGGAGTTCATGCGAAAGAAAGAAAAGAGAAGGATGTTATCAACTCTATTATAAGAGAGGAAAAAGAGCAATCATAATAGAGTTCAAATGAATCACAAAGCTACTGGCTACATAATCATCACCCAAAAAACTTCTACTAGTTTCTCGAGAGCACAAAAACCACTAGTGCTATTATATATAAGAAAAATGTTGTAATATAATCATCACATATCATCTTACGAACTTAAAATAATTTAACTAATTTGGCAAATTAACTAAACACACCAATAACAAAAATTCCACCAATAATTAACACGTTAGATTATATGCAGTTTGATATTGCTAAATATGCACATAGACACTATAAACATAACATTGTTACACTTAAAATAGTTAACTGTTTTCAATACACATGTGAGCAAATCAGATATAACTTGTGTATACAAGGATACCGCATATTTCTGTATATAACATGGATACACTTAAGGTAAATATTCAGGCATATAATAAAAATATAGGCATAATGAAGGTTAAAAAAGTATTACCGGCAGAATATTCATTTTAGCTAGTTATTCAAAGAAAGGTACAAGTTTAGCTCTACCAAGTCTCTTTGCTAAAATCGTGAAATGAGGATCTCAAAAACTAACATAGAATTGAATAAAAAATGAAAACCCACAAAAAAATGCCATCTTTATGATTTCCAAACCAAAAGTGAAATAAATTAAACACAAAATTGCTAAGTCCAAAATATAGAATACTCGAAAGATCAATGTAGAGTTCAATAAAAAATGCAATCTTAGAGCTTTCAAATGAGTTATTAACCATAAAACTACTAAACCCAACAATCTCCAAAATCAGCATAGAACTCAATAAAACGAAAACCCACGTGGGACAAAACAAAAGATACGTTGGACATTAATTTGTTACCGAAAATGGTGAACCAAAGACTGAGGGCGAGGAAAGTCGTCTGATTTTTAGACGAACATAGCGTCCAATAAGGGCAAAAGGGGTAAAACAAAGAAACGGCTAGTTCGGACGATTGCTGACTCGTTGGTCGCTGTTGCTACAGCGTTGGTGGTTATTTGCGTTTGTACGCCGCTGTTGGCTGAGTGTACAGCGTTGTTTGGTTGTTGTTGTTACGTTGATATTGCTGTGTTGGAGTTGTATTGCTGTTGCCGGTTGTTTTGAGGTTAAGGGGAAGGAAAATAGGTGTGTGTGGGCCGGGTCATTTTACTTGTATTGGGCCGGTGCTGTTGAAGTTGTTATGGGCTGGTGGTGAGAAGAAATAAGGGTGGTGGGCTGCTGACTTGGGAATTATATAGTTGTGGGCTGCTGGCTCAATTTTGGGCTGGTGGCTTAATTTAAAAGAAGGAAAGGTTATTTTACGTTAATAAAATAGCCTTAATTAAGTAATATTCAGGTAAAGTCGAGATGAAATTTTTTTAATGATAATAATAATAATAAATAAAGATTAAGAAACTAATTATGCCATCAATTTCTTATTTTCAATCGATCTTGAGGAAAGTAGAATATTTGTAATTGTTCAAACTTCTTATTCTAAAAATGTTAATTTCACCTAAATTCAAAAGGTAGGTTTGAAATTTAAAAATAAATATATTAAAACTATTCAAAATCGAGAAATTCAAAAACTAATTTGAAATGTGGAAGGCAAAAATTAGGTGTCAACAACATGCACAACTGAAGCATGATTACGTGACTGAAAGTACTGACAGACTGAGTTATCATACTAACATGCATGACTGTAGCATGACTGAGTTCTAAAAATATGGCACTTGACTGAGCAGTTTCATGAAGCTATGCATGATATGAGAATGTTATGCAACTGAACCGATAAAGAGTTGTAAAGGTAATCTAAGCATGGAATTGAATAAATTCAAGAAAAACTGTTACCTTGAGCTGAATCTGAGTTTGCGGATAAGAGGTGAAGATACTTGGTCCGCATCTACTTTTGTTTCCCAAGTAGCTCCTTCAATGGACTAATTCCGCCAAAGAACTTTGATTAGAGGAACCTCTTTATTGCTCAGTCTGCGAATCCTGATGATCGAAGATTTTTACTGGGATCTCTTTATAATAGAGACTGTTCTGAACAACTATACTCCCTATAGGGACCACAACTGCTGGGTCACCTATGCACTTCCTAAGCAAGGAGACGTGAAACACTGGATGTACTGAAGCTAAATTTGAAGGCAACTAAAGCTAGTAAGCTACCTTTTCGAAACGACTGAGAATTCTATAAGGGTCGATATACCAAGGATTGAGTTTTTCCCTTCTCGCCGAACCTCTTCACTCTCTTTATGGGAGAGATATTCAAGAATACGAACTCACTGATGTCAAACTCGAAATCATTTATTGGACATGCATGAACAGGAACATGAGAACATAGATGAGCCTGAAACGTGATACATGGACTGAATATCATGAACTAAACTGATTCCTTGGAATCATTCCATGACATAGGAATGGTCATACGGCTGAGATTGGAACAAGAGAGTCAACTTATAAGTACACATCACTCTAACTGAATCTTATTACGTGATGAGAAATTGGAAGGTTTAGGATATGAAAACTCGAGGGTTATAGTGCATCTCCCCCTTGGGACATTATATCCTCCGGAGAATACTGACTCGGCTGAGATATTGAGGAAAAATTGGGATGATGCACAGGGCACCTACGAATTGAATTGTGACTGGATATCTGGGATCTGAAACTGAGGCATGATACATGAACTGATTTGAACTTGTAACTACCAGAATTCTCTACTATGGAACGGTCAAACTCATAAGACTTCGAATAGGACGACTAGGTGGAAAGATGGGAAACCATATGAACTTGTCTGCCTGACTGCTAAACTGAATTGCTGGCTTTATAGACTAACTCATACTGAAAACTTATACTCAACTGGAGCATTTCTTTGACACTCTTTCTATAAAATTCTACTGATTTTAGGGAGCAAGGAAATCTTGGTATGGTCTAAATAAGACATTTGAATAAGAAATCACCACGTGGCTACAATTCTGTAATATGGAGCAAGGCCTACGAAACATCATCTAAGATAGAGTTACTAAGACTTATGCACTGCAACTACTAACTTGCAATCTTAGCCACGTTTCTCAACTATCTCCTCAACTGGAATTTCTACTTCGACACAGCATTTCACTTGAGGCTACTGAAATTATTTACATGGGCACTGAGCACGAATGCATAAACATACTAACTTGCCTGACTAACTGAATGGCTGATAGCTAAATACTGGTCATGTAGGATTAAACTATACTTAGTTTAGACTAAAACTATAGAGTATTACGCATATGAGGTGAGGACTGACTGAGCATGAATTTATGAAAGCTGTATTATTTGAGAATGCAAGACCAAGCGTATAGCATTATTCTGAAATAGCCTAGAAATTGAGGTACTAAAATATTGATAATTAAATAACCGATAACTGTACGCTATGGTCAAGCAAACCTAAAATTGAACTGAGTTACTGATCTGATTACTCGACTAAGGCTGTAACTGAGATAGTAACTAAGATTGTAACTGAAACTGAATACTAGGTTTTGATAACTATGTGATAGATACTGACATAAATCAAGGATCTGAATAGACACTCACACTTAGCATTTTCTCAACTTCTCATCTCTTGAAAAATTCTAATTTCTCTCCCTTCAACAACTAAATACAACTTCTTACTAGCCATTTACTTAGCTCACTCACCCAACATTCAGGCCTATTTTCATAACTACAGCCTCGTGTAAAACAAGCATACAAAAATCTTTCCTTATCATGAAACATTTACTCTCTCCCATCTAAGAAATTGTTCATCACTGCATCCTATCATAAGGAAAGTTTAATAAAGGGCTAAAACATGAGGACCCGAAGCATGAAATACTATGCTGAACTTGACACATAACTGAGGCTTGAGGAATAGAATATGAGCATTATGGATTTATCAAGAGATTTAAACTGAGGATCTACATGACATAATCTGAATTTAGGCGACTGTTTGGAGTGTAGCATGAGTCATGGGAACTGAGCATACTGTAAAGCATGAGTATATGAGTCATGAGCTGCATGACCTGAGTTTGGAGTTTCTGTATTCATAGAACATGATTCGTAACACTGAGTGAACTGGAACTCCTTATACTAGGAATGGTAAGCGTATATGTTTTTTTTAATCACATTCACGAATATGAGTTATGATCATAGAGCTGACATATACGGCGTGAATAAATATCGTGATAGCTGAAGTGCAAAACTTTGCACTGAGGTAAGGACGGGTTAGGCATCATCCCTTCCCACTGCTTTTCTATACATATTGACATTACAACTAAAAATTTGGAAGCCAGACTTGGTTGCATGTTCTACCATCTCCCCCTTAGCTTAAAGCCATTATTCTAAGTCTGTGAACCACTTAATAAACTTTAAATCAAACTGGAACCACTTTACTCTAGAGACTGATATATAACAATACTTATAAACACTAAGCTCATTCTGAAGGACTACACCTGATAATGTAAGGTCCACTGCTAGTACTTTTTTTTGATACATGATTCTTAGCTTTCTATTGCCCCAACAATTATCATATAGCAACATCAATATTGACTAACTTAGAATTCTCAACTATTCTTTCTACTAGTTCAACCAAAAAAAATTTGAGGTTAAATCGACTGAAACGGAGGTTCTACCTCTTCATTCAATGATTGGCCCATCAGGAAATTAGAAATGGATAATTTTGTTTCTGCAGTCAACAGAAGCATAGCATGGATGAAGCGAATCCATATTGAGAATGACATCAAAATATGTCATCTCTAATTCTACTGAGTCTGCTGAAGTGACTTTCTGAGATACCATAACCGGACAGTTCCTATTTACCCGTTGGGATATGATATGATAGATCTACCCACTGAAGCAGAGACTGAGAAGGGATCTTCTAGAATTTTAGGGCTGACTTCGAAGTCAATGGCTATATAAGGAGTTTCAAAGGACAAAGAAGTTCCTGGATCTAGCAAATCATAAACTTGTAAATAATAAACTTGTAACATACCAGTGACCACATCAGGAGAACTTTCCTGATCCTTTCAGGACTAAAGTACATAAAGCCTGCTTGGGCGTTGCCCACTAGTGGCACTGAAGGTAGCGCCCTGCTGATTCGGGCGACCAGATTGAGCTAAGGGACGGATATGCTGACTCCGCAAACCTGACTGAGGACAATCTCTGATTCAATGTACTGGCTTGCCATATCTAAAACACAACCCACTACCAACCCTACACATGCCCTGATGGTTTTTTCAATATTTTTGGCAAGGACGATTTGTTCGGACACTCTTTGGCCTTGTATTTTGGCCCTCTTATTCTTTCTCCCTCTTTTCTTACATCTCTTTACCTTACTCTGGGGAGCTTGATCTATAATCCGAGATAAGATAGTAGCCAACTGATTGTTCTGGGCTACTACTGAATAAGATAAGGCAGTGAAAGCAGTCTTGAGTTTGGAGTGAGACACATGCTCATTCAGGGGATATGCCTGAACGGGCGGAGGTGCTGTTGATTTTCATTCCTTATTCCATTAACTTTCTTGGGAGGTATGTTCTGTAGACTGAAGGAAGGGATGAATTAGACTGAGAATTTAACTTGAGCTTATGCTCACTTACACAATATAAATGCTGAAAGAAAGGAAACTTTTCCTAATATGCCTCATAGCCTCTTATCCATAAGTGTGGTGGGCTACACACCTATGCACAAGACTCTACTAGAGGTGACTTTTAGACTCCCTAGGACTTTGTTGAACCTTAGACTTTGATATCAAGTTTGTAACACCCTGAGTCTATACCCCAGATGCTACACGGTACTAGAAACCCCGAAGGACTACCATCCAAACCATGAGTGGTACCTGTTGTGAGCACTGTATAATAATAATACTGTAATAGCAACCTATCTGAAATAAATGCAAAATTGATGATGTAAATGCCATAAGGTTCATAACTTAAAACCAATACTGAATACTGATAATTAAATACTGAAACACATATTTAAAATACTCTAGTCTGAAAGCCTCTAACTGTCTGAATTATGGAGTTGATGGGACAAGCCCCTAACAAACTTTGACTACTGAAACTGTACTGAATACTAAAATAATATTCTATCCTTAAAATATGAGGACTCACCACTAAGTCTATTGCTGATAGGCTGAGCTGCTAAGTGTGGTCAGGAGCCCGTGCATCTGAACCTATGATATAAAACATCGTAGAACAAAAAAAGGTATGCATCAGTACTTTAAATGTATTGGTATGCTAAGTGAGGTAGGCTGATATACATGGGTTCATGTGCATGAACAATAACTGACCGAGTAACATGAACAGAACTGAATGAGAGAACATGCATGAATACATAATCTGTAACAGAGATTATGTTAACTCTGGTTACTAAGTTATGAATACTGATTAACTGATATCTAAGTTTATTGATACTATAATACTGATAACTGAGTCACTATTTCTGACAGTCTTGATTCATAACTGGGTGACTATTTCTGACAGTCTTGATTTATAACTGGGTGACTATTTCTAACAGTCCTGATTCTGTAGAACTGAACTAAGTTTTATACTGAGACTTAAAATGAAATTGAAACTATGGGAAATAATCATCTAATCGATATGTCCCTTTTTAAATTGATTGGGGTCCAACCTATAACCCTAGTTGGAAGGGTATCAATACCGTGCCACGGGTAAAGACAACTTGTAAGTTAACCCTCTCTAATAGGAAGCTCTTTCATCAATCCTTGCTGGCAGGAAAACTTGGACGATATGTATCAACCCTAGTCTGGTAGGAAAATATCTCAACCTATGCTAGCTACGCAGTTTTGTAATGCAGGGATAGCTACTAAGGATCAAACCCTAACTGGAAGGAATACCCCCATCCCTGGGTTCGCTCGGTGTGAATCCTTCTCCCAACTGAATAGACACTGAACTGATTTCTAGTCTATACTAGGATTGACTAAACTGTCATTGATCGTACTATCTAACTGAACTGAACAAAGTTCACTGGATTTCCCTAACTGATGGAGTACTACTAAATCTTGTTAACTGACTGAGTTCATTGTGTTTTGAATTGAATACTGAACTGAGACTGTGATTGATTACTGAGTACTATTAGTCATAACCCTACTAAGACTGTTCTGTAACTATTGTAGCTTTAGTTAAACAACTAAGTTTTCAGGTATTGAATACCCTCAAGACTCGATAGCATGAAAAGTAAAGCATATAGTAAACTTGGAAAGCATAACACTGTGCACTTGTTCATAACTCATCCATTGAGACATTTTCTCAAACACTTGTAAGGCATAAGTTTACACATATACTAGCATGTCATGGTTTTTCCTCATTTCGTTCACATAAGCACTTTAACAAACACTTGAGGAGCACCAATGGGAACATGATACTAAACAACATGTAGGCATCATAACATCAATTCTCAAATTCACAAATCCAATGGATTCAACATAAATTCACATGATACTACACACATGATAATCAATTCCACATGAAACTTGTAATAAACCATGGCTTAGAAATCCAATTAACATTATAATCATGAATACACTTAAATCCAATCATGAAATCAATTTACTTGAAGTTTAAAAAGAATTTCTTGGACTCCAAGGTGAAAGGAACCCTTGGATGAATACTTCACATACCTTGGTACTTGAATTAACTAAGTTTGATGGTGAGTTCCTGAATCTTGAACCTTGAATTAGAAGTCCTAGGATTTTGTTCTTGAGCAATTTTGAGAATAGTGAATGGATTTTGCCTCTAAAGTGGCTAAATCTCATATTTTGGGGGCTGATAGACTTGGAAAAATGACCCAAATACCCTTGAGGATACAAATTTTAATAACTAAAACTTGTCCTAGCGACACACAGACCAACACACCGCGTTAATGGGATCGATGCGATGGATGACGCACCGCATCGTATCCATGTCGATTCACTGGAAATTACACTGGGCACTGGGGGAAATATTTATTGATGTGATAAGCGATATGGCGCATCGAGATCTCGTCGATACACTGGTTTAGATTCCCAAACGTGCTTGAAATGAGGTTCGAAAAATCTGAAACTCATCCGAGAACATCTCCTAACATTCCTAATCATGAAGCAACTTAAAGATCAACATTTAATGGTCGTAAGGTTAGCAAAATAAGATCTCCAACTATGAAGGATAAAATAACTCTAAGTATGAACACTTAGCTAAATATTTCTAAGTCTGTACCCCTTAACAAGCTTTAAAGGACTAAATTAAGCTTAGAATTTTATGGGGTCTTACAACTTAGGTGATGGCCTATAAACTCCAGTTATCACTTGGAAGCTGATTTTAATGGCTCACTGGTTTGGCGTGACGACTTGGCTGATAGGTCATCACTTAGGTGATGTTCTATCAACTCAGTTCGTAAATGGGTTGACAGACAAACATGCTGAAGTAAAATAAGCATACTTTTTCATTTCGATATCGGATTAAGGTGAAGCTAAGTGCATTGGAAAGAAGACTCAAAGACCTTTCATTTGATATATAGTAACACTTATAACTCATTATATACAATAAGTTATGCTTGATGTAAGTTGACCCAAGTTGAGACATCCACTAACACTTAATCGATAGAAACGTTCTCAACTCGTCTTTGAGTTAGGAGATGTTTGTGACCTCAATTCATATCCAAAGATAATGATACACTATATAGTTGATCATCACACATATATTAACATAGAGTCATTAGGTTTGGGTCTATACGCATAGGAGCGATGGTTTGAATTCTTGTCCAAAAAATATGGGTTGTTACATTATCTCTCCCTTGGAATCATTCGTCCTCGAATGATGGGTAGGAAATTATTGAAACACTAAATGTATGAATAATGAATACATAACATGTATTCTAATGAAGGATATAGATGAGATGAAACTTTACAAAGTCTATCATGAAGCTGATTACTAAGCCGACTTGACTTCACTGACTATAGGGAACTGATTCATGCAGGGAGTTCAAAACTCAGGTGAAGTTTCCATGATACAATCATTAATATAGAATTGCAAATTACTAACTAATACATTAAAATTTCAAGAGTTACTAGGGATGGAGTAGATTATGCAACTTATCATTGAGGAATTACCCCTCAACAAGACACGTATAAGAATCAATGGAAATAGGCTTTATTGCATCGCCAATTACATTATGTAAGCACGAACCATGAGGTAACATGACCAAGGTCATACAAACGTATTATAATATCTGAGATGGAATACTTGGAAAATTGAGGTTATGCATTGAATACTTATGAACTGAGTCATGACTAAATAGCTAAATATGAAACTGATGCATGATGCATTAACTGAGATGAATTCGTAATTTGCATGAATGTAACCATTTAACCTCATAGAATGGCCTTACTCGTGAAACTTTGGGTAGTAAGACTAGATGAAAAGTTAGAAATCTATAGGAGCTTATCTGTGTGATTGCTAAACTGGATCACAGGCTCAATGAACTGGACCATACTGATTGCCCATACTCAAATAGAGTATTGCTCCAACACTTTTCTAAGAAATCCTAATAATATGGCATGATCTGAACAAGACATATAAATCATAAGCAAGGATAGAATTATTAGGACTTAGGCAATTCAAATTCTTGCTATCAAGTTTAGACACACTTCAAAATACTTCCTCAACTATACTATTCCCCTTAATTACCATACTCATCGATTCAGCTTATAATTCTTACATGGGCGTTGATACATCCATATACTAAAGTCTAAACTAAACTAAATTCTCTCACCATTATCAAGCCTAACTCAAAATCACAAGGTATAATACACCACACCATAATACTAGTCTAAGCCATATGATTCAATCTTCTATATCTCTTTTAGAAGTCACACCCTAAGCATATCATGCCTTACCACTTCAATGACTAACTCTGAACTCATACTATGGATTCACTAGCGCATATTGTATTCCTCCACTCACACCCCAACATGATATTCAATCCTATCATTATAACCATATATAAACTTTAAGACAACAACCCATAAAGCCATACATCTCATATTCTCTAAACCTCTATAAATAACAACTTTCTTATACTATGTATTAAGAAGACATACCCAAAATTCTCAACTAACTATGACATATACCAAAGATTTACCTCAATATTCCCTCATCCTCTAGCCTTAAATAGAAAAAAATAATTAATCTTCCTTAATGAGGGTCATCAACTCTCTCTCATCTAAACTATTACTTATCCATTATCTTCACCACTATCTTAACATAATAAGAGGTCACTGAAGGGCTAACATATGAGGACCTAAATCATGAAAGAATACTATACATATCTTTGACACTTAGATAAGGCTTAAGAAATAGAATGTCAATGAGGACTTACTGCTAACTCTGACTGCTGATATCTAGAATCTATTGATGCTCTGGAGCTTGTGTCTCTGAACCTATGACATAAGATATCATAGCGCAAATGCATCAGTACTTTAAATATACTGGTATGGATATGAGGTAGGTTGAATGCATGAGGTTTATGAGCATGAACAATACTGGCTAACTGACTAATAGGAACTTGAGAATACATGCATGCATACATAGTAACTATATCTGAAATTGTGATAACATGAGTATGCTGATGACTAACATGACTAATGACTGAATTCTGATAACTGATAACATGAGTGAGTGTATTTGATAGTCTTGAATCTGATGGAACTAGCTGAGTTTCGTACTGTATCTGATAGTCCAAAATTCTAAAGAACTGTCAGAGTTTTTTTACTAAGACTGATACTGAGATTGTGGGAGGTAGTCATCTAACTACATTCCCTAAATAATGCATTATAGCTGAATTGGGGTCCAATCTATTCTCTAATTGGAAGGGTGTTAATACCGCACCACTGGTAAGGATAACATGTGAGTGACCCTAATATAACAGGTAACTTTAGTGAGAATGGTGGGAACCCTCATATAGCAGGTTAAGCCATCTCATCTACCCTCATATAGCAAGCTATGATGTCTCAACCTATGTTGCCTACATAGTTCTAAAACGCAAGGATTACTTCTAAGAATCACACCCTCATATAACAGGTAAGTTTCCATCATTGGGTTTGCTCGGTGCTAATTTCTACTGCCATCTGAATAGACATTGAACATGATTTACTGAACTGAATATGGACCAAGTTACTAACTTTCGTTGACTGATGGAATACTACTGATATCTGACAACTGACTACGTTCATGAAATCATAGAGATTTCCTGAGTCATAAGACTGTCTGAAGTCTAAGGATCATAGTTTGACTGAGAGAATCGTGGAAACATAATATGGCTCTAGGCACACAGCTAATATTTTGGGTACAAGTACCCCCAAGAGTAGATAGAAAGAAACAAACAAAGCATGACCTTCTTGAACATATCACTAACATCATAATCCACAATAAATTTATTGAAGCATTTCATCAAATATGTGATCTGCATAAACTTGTACATATATGGGGATTTCATGATATCATGCTAGTTGGGTATTTTTCTTCATCTAGGCATTTAATCAAACACATGGTAGGCATAGTATGTGTAAACAACATTGTACAACAATTAAACATCATGATTCAATTCTAATTTCATCATTCAAGGGTTTAATTATAGGTTTACCTAAATCTACATCTATACTAATCAAATCCACATAAAATGTATCCCCCACCATCAAATAGAATTCAATTACACACTATCAACATAAACAAGAGCAGCCCAATCATAAAAATCATAAAGGAAATCCATAAAATTAAACTTTGAAAAGATATTCTTGGGCTTCATGGATGAAAGGAGTCCATGAATGAACACAATGCCTACCTGGGCTGAGCTTCTTGAAGTTCTTGAACTTGAAGAATTTGAATTTCTTAGTTCTTAAAGAAGATTTGGATTTTGTTCTTGGAGATTAATGTTAGAGAGAAAACCCTAATTTTATTGTTGTAGAAGAATAATGAATTTCTGAGCTTTGGTTAGATATAATTGGGTATATAAACGGGTGGTAAAAGACCAAAAATGCCCATTTTAAAAAATGACTTAAAATAACTGAATAGGACCTGCGATGGCTCATACGAAGGTTCGTCGCTGGCTCTATAGTCCATGATTCTGATCGTCGCACATGGACCTGAATAGGGTCTCATTGACTTAGCTGCGACGGCTTAGGCAACGGTCCATCGCAAGTTCGAAAGTCCGTCAACCTATCTGTCGCACCTTATCCAAAAGGTGGCCTCACTATTTTCTTTGTGATGGCCTAAGTGGCGGTCCGTCGCTAGTCCGACCATCCATCGGCCTGGGCCGTCCCTCCTAAGCAAAAGGTAGTCACACTTCCTTGCTATGACGGTCGCGGGCGATGGTCCTTCACTAGTCCAACAGTCCATCGGCCTCACTATCACACCTGGGCGGTTTTACTGCCTTCTGTGTTTTGGCCATAAATTTCTCCACCAATGTGTGATTTTGACGAAATTGGTATCATTGGAAAACTAATTCAATTTTCCACGTGACAAAAAGTGAAAATATTAAAAATATCACATGTAAAAAAGTGGATTCAGCTTTGAAAGAAAGCTTCTAACATTCTTAAGATGATTTCAAGCTAGAAAAAAGTATAGGGTATTACAGTACATGATTTTTCTATAAGGTACATAAATATGAACTGTGGTCATGGAGCTGACATGTAAGGTATGAATAGATATCATGATAACTGAAGTATAAAACTTTGTACTGAGATGAGAATGGGTCTGGCATCATCCTCCCTTATTGCTTTTCTACAGTACATTAGCATCATTACTAGAATATGGAAGCATGACTTGTTAAATCATTCTACCATCTCCCCCTTAGATTTAAGTCATCACTTTAAGTCTGTGGGGCCTTTTACTAAACTATAATATAAACTAAAATCACTTTACTCTAGAATCTGGGGTATAATCAATACACATAAAACTAAATTTACCCCGAAGGACTATATCTTAACGTGTAACACCCAATTCTAATACCTCCTTCTGAGATTCAACTCTTAGATTTCTACAACCCCAAAAGTCATCATATAACAACTTAAACACTCACCAATTTAGATTCTAACACTTAATATGGATATCTCCAAACCTTTGCTGAACCATACTAACTTTCTTCATACTTTACGAATATCATATCTCTAACTTATATTTTTCCTTACACCAACATCATCAACCTATAACCCATAAGTTAACTGACAAGGACATCGTATACCATATAGCCTTATTCATACTTATCAATTTAAGGGTACAACTAACCACACACAACACTTAATAACCTTCAAAAATAATGCAGCCCCATATCACCTTGGGCATACCTCTACATCATACTTAATTATGAATACATGAATTTAAACTCTTGCATACATTTTTCAAGCCTACTAGATCACTCTCATGTAACTAGCATCACTAACTACACCATCATTACTTCCATCTTGATGATCATCCACTGTTTAAACTTAACTTGTAATGCTAAAAATGATTTACAACCCAACCTCATATACTATTCTCTCTTGGAAGCTATAAAACATAGCATCAAGAAACACTAGTACACTAGAATCTCATAACAAGGACAATCAATCATAATCCTATTTCATACCTTATTAAAACCTGTTAACATATCCTTCTTCTATATATTATGACTGTTCACCCATTTATACACCTAAATATCTTTCATAGCTCTATAAGCGTAAATTCACAATACTCAACTACCTAATACTTTCATCAATAGCTTATAATTTTCTAACACAACAAATACCATCAATGACTCTTTTCATACTTCAAGCAAATAAGAATTCACCTTAACTAATAACTCCTTCTCTTCCTTACACTAAACTAATACACAGGGATAAATCACTTCACTACTAGCTCAATCATATGAAAAAATTCAGCTTTATACATTCAATAAAATGCCCTTAACACCTTTCTAATCACTACACTTCTAAACCCATACTTCCAACTATAAGAAGGTTCTACTACTTATCATAACACTCTAGGTTGCAATATCTCTCGAATACAAACTCTATTTAATAATCTAGGTTCATACTATCTCATCTCATGAGAACTCTCTGGGTTGAAGGGTTAATAAAGAATTTGAATACTTATCTTATTCTGCCTTAACTAAATGAATCATAAATATGAGGACATAACTTTTAACTTGAGGAACTTATAACAGACTAGCGAGCTCTTCTCAAGCCCTTTGTGTGACTCCTAAAACTTCTGCTAGTAAATCTAAGAGCATTATATGGGGAGGAAATTAGAACTTGATAATCATGTTATCTTAAGAATAAGTAATAGATGAAGAATTTTGGGGTAACACACGAATAGACAGTAGATTCCTAGAGAATAACTTTACTATATGATCTAGAGTAGAAAAGAGGGGAAATTTTCCTTAAATGCCCTATAGACTCTCGAAGAAAAATACAAACGTCTTCATACCATTCCGCAAGACTTTACTAGACACGGCTTCATAGACACTCTAGGATACTTGAACTTTGTGTTCTGATACCAAGTTTGTAACGCCCCGAGACTACCCCCTAGTCGTCACACGGTGCTTAGGATCATAAGTGATCTTAAGCTAACGCTTGTACTGGAATACCTCATGAACAATTGAATAAAACACATAAATCTGAAGAAAAATATTGAAGCTAAATCTTTTTTGAACTTGATCAGTACAAAGCTATGTTAAAATGATCACAACTCTACTTTTACAAAACAAAACTGAAACTAAATACATCAACTATACTGACTGTCTATGAAGCCTCTACTATACTGACTATAGATAGCTGGGATGTGACTCCCACTACCATTAATCAATACATATGAGTAAGAAACTAAGGTACATGAATAACATCTATCTGAAGTCCCCGAAGTAGGTAGACTCATCATCTGTGGGTAGGAATCTGCAACTGTCTGATTATGATGTGCATTCTACAATTGGTACCTACATTATTAAATAATGTATCACACAGACGAATATGTGGATCAACACTTTTGGGATGTACTGAGCATGTGGGGGTGAATGCATAAGTAAAACAATAAGGCAATATTCAAATAAACTTTCAAAACTACATGCTAAATGTGAGTGACTCACCTTGGCTTGAATAATCTAAAATGTCAAATGATAAGACATGAGTAATAAAGAATAAAAGTAATTCTTGTAAGCCAACACACTTTGTTCTAAAAAGCTGTACTCTTATTTTGTTTTCAAATCACACAGGCTAAGTGTAGAAAGGTCTCACCTTTATTATCAGAAAATTGAAAGTTGAAATCTAATAACTGATGTGTTATGTGAGATAATATCTGAGTAAAACTGTGATCCTTTACACTTAGTTTCTAAAATCTTTTCTGTTATTATTTTTCTATTAGGGAGGTTCTTCTAACCGACATAAACCATTTGAGCTATCATGGAGTCCAACGTCTCTTACCCACATTGGTAGAGTTGTTCTACCCTTTCCATCAAAATAGAACCTAGCTAGAGTGATCACTATACTGAACCCACTATGGGTATTAAAAGCTATGGTGGCATATAGTTCTGGGGCATGAGACCTTGATATCATACCTAACTTGGTTCTAAATACTACTTCCTTACTTAAAAGCTCATTTTGTAGGAAATCATCCTTAAAATAGCATAAGGGTTTACAATAAAAACCAGTTACACATCAGTCTATTTTAAACTGTAAACAAAGATAAATGTGTGGATTTCATATCTTAGCTGAGGATCAAAAGATCAAATGTTGCTTAAAATCTGAATATATGCTTATCAAAGAATGTTTAAACATCATCTTTCTTGAAATATCAAGACTGAAACTTAGGGCTTATAACCCATGCTTGGAAATTATATCAAATTACAACAACTTCATACTCGACAATAAAAATCTTGAAATACTTTAACAATTCTAGTCAAGATAATGAAATTCAATTCTCGATATATAAAATCATGTCACATGTATAAACAATGTAGAAATAGCTATGCAATTCAACACTTAAATCACTTGTGACTTCATAAACTTCAAATACTGATAATTAGGTCTGAACCCTAAATTGTGAAAGGAGTTTCCTTGTTCATAACCTCACATACCTTATTTGGCTGGATTCAATGAAAGAAGTAGACCTTGGAATCCTTGAGAGCGTTTTTGAAGGCTTTTCTTGAAGTTCTTGGCTTATGAACCTTAAGTTCTTGATTATCTTGAAGATAATGTAATGGATTCTTGAAGTTCTTAGAAGATGGACTTAAGGAGAAACCTAAATCTTGTTCTTGTGAATAAAGAGGATTACCGATTTTCAAAACTGATTTTTGTTAGCCATGTACATGATTTTGGTGATTTAGGTCGTGGGAGGTGAGGGAAAAGACCAAAATACGCCTTCGAAACTGAATGGGAATTGCTGAGTTTTAAGGATAACGACTTGGGCTGATAGGTTATTACTTAGGTGATAGCCTATCAACTCAGGTCAACACTTGGAAGCTGATTTTATGAGTTGCTGGTCTTAGGTGATGACTTGGGCTTATAGGTCATCACTTAGGTGAGGGCCTATCAACTCAGGTCATCACTTGGAAGTTGATTTTAATGGCTCACTGGTTTAGGGTGATGACTTGGCTGATAGGTCGTCACTTAGGTGATGGCCTATCAACTCAGGTCGTCACTTGGTTGACAGACAAACATGATGAAATAAAATGAGCATAACTTTTTGTTCCGATAGCAGATTAAGTTGAAACCAAGTGCGTTACAAAGAAGACTCAAATACCTTTAACTCGTTATATATAAGAAGTTATGTTTGATGTAAGTTGACCCAAGTTGAGACATTCACTAAAACTTAATCAATAGAAACGTTCTCAACTTGTCTTTGAGTTAGGAGATATTTGTGACCTCAATTAATATCCAAAGGTAATCACACATTATATAATTGATCATTACACATATATTAACATAGAATCATTGGGTTTGGGTTTACACGTAGAGGAGCGATGGTTTGAATTCTAGCCCAAAAAATATGGGGTGTGATATTATCCCTCCCTTGGAATCATTCATCCTCGAATGATGGGTAGGAAGTTATTGAAACACTAAAAGTATGGATTAATGAAGAAATGACATATATGTTAATGAAGGATATAGCTAATATGAAACTTTACAAAGTCTATCATGAAGCTAATTACTAAGCTGACTAGACTTTACTGACTATAAGGAACTGATTTATGCTGGGAGTTCAGAACTACGTGAAGTTTCCATGATACAATCATTAATATAGAACTACGAATTACTAACTGATACATTAAAATTCCAAGAGTTACTAGGGATGGAATAGTGTATGCAATGTCTCATTTAAGAATTACCCCTCAACAAGACACTTATAAGAATCAATGGAAAGAGGCTTCATTGCATCGCCAAGTACATTATGTATGCATGAATCATGAGGTAACAATACCAAGGTCGTACAAATGAATTGCAATATCTGAGATGGAATACTTAGAAAACTGAGGTTATGCACTGAACACTTATGAATTGAGTCATGACTAAATAGCTGAATCTAAAAATGATGCATGATGTATTAATTGAGATGAATTCGTAACTTGCATGAATGCAAATATTTTACCTTATGGAATGGCCTTACTCATGAAACTTCGGGTAGTAAGACTAAATGGAACTTTAGAAATCTATAGGATCTTATCTGTGTGATTACTAAAATGGATCACAAGCTCAAAGAACTGGGCCATACTGACTGCCCATACTTAAATGGAGCATTTATCCAACACTCTTATAAGAAATTCTAATAATATGGCATGATCTGAACAAGACATATAAATCATAATGTAGGATAGAATTACTAGGACTTAGGCAATTTAACTTCTTGCTATCGAGCTTAGACGCACTTCAAAATACTCCCTCAAATATACTATTCCCCTTAATTACCATACTCATCGATTTGGCTTATAATTCTCACATGGGCGTTGATACATCAATCTACTAAAGTCTAAACTGAACTACATTCTCTCAACATGATCAAGGCTAACTCTAAATCACAAGGTACAACATGCCACACCATAATACTAGTCTAAGCCACATGATTCAATTTTCTATGTCTCTTTTAGAAGTCACACCCAAAGAAAATCATGCCTTACCACTTCATTGACTAACTCTAACTCTTACTATGGATTCACTAGCGCATATTGCATTCCTTTGTTTACCTACCACATGACATTCAAGCCTATCATTATAAACACATATGAACTTCAAGACAACCACCTATGTAGGCACATTTCTCATATTCTATTAACCTCTATCAACAACAACTTTCTAGTACTATGCATTAAGAAGACATACCCAAAATTCTCAACTAACTATAACATATACCAAAGATTTACCTCAATATTCTCTTATCCTCTAGCCTTATATATAAAATAATAATTAATCTTTCTTAATGAGGTTCATCAACTACCTCTCATCTAAACCATTTCTTATCCATTAACATCACTACTATCTTAACATAACAAGAGGTCACTGAAGGGCTAACATCACTATAAGGCTTGAGGAATAGAATGTCAAAGGCATGGATTCATTAAAGAGATCTAAACTTAGGACATACATGATATAAATTTGAATTTCACTGATCATAAAGAGTGTTGCAAGAGTACTGGAACTGAACATACTATAAAGCATGAGTGATCAGTGCAAGAGTACTCTGACTGCTAAGTGAGTATAAAGCATACATGATTTTTGCAAGAGTGAATTTCACTTATCATTAAGAGTGTAGCAAGAGTGTATAATATGACTCTTACTTCTAAGTGAACTTGACTTCCTTATACTAGAAATTGGAAGCGTACATGATTTGTTTATAAGGTACACAAATATGAACTATGGTCTGAAGTATAAAACTTTGTACTGAGATGAGAATAGGTCGGGAATCATCCTCTCTTATTGCTTTTATACACTACACTGGCATCATTACTAGAATATGGAAGCCTAACTTTGTTAATAATTCTACCATCTCCCCCTTAGCTTTAAGTTATCACTCCAAGTCTATGGGGCCTTTTACTAAACTATAATATAAACTGAAATCACTTTACTCTAGAATCTGGGGTATAATCAATACACATAAAACTAAATTTATCCTGTAGGACAGTATCTTAACGTGTAACACCCAATGCTAATACCTCCTTCTGAGATTCAACTCTTAGATTTCTATAGCCCCAAAAGTCATCATATAACAACTTAAACACTCACCAATTTAGATTCTAACACTTAACATGGATATCTCCAAACCCTTCCTAAACCATACTAACTTTCTTCATACTCTACTGATATCACATCTCTAACTTATATTTTTCCTTACACCAACATTATCAACCTGTAACCCAATAGTTAACTGACAAGACATCATATACCATATAGCCTCATTCATACTTATTAATTCAACGGTACAACTAACCACACACAACACTTAATAACCTTCAAAAATAATGCAGCCCATATCACCTTGGGAATACCTCTACATCATACTTAATTATGAATACATGAACTTATACTCTTGCATATACTGTTCAAGCCTACTAGATCACTCTTATATAACTAACATCACTAACTACGCAATCATTTCTTCCACCTTGATTCATTAAAGCCTAATCAAATGAGATTGATATTACAATATCTCCCCCTTGAGAATAGTTGTCCTCAAATAAGACTGATTAAAATGGAAGAAACGATAAGCTGAAGTTCATACTAAACATGAACAATGGAAACATGACTACCTGTCTGACATTACTGAGATTCATGCTGAGTATGCATATCTGATATCATGATTTTATGACTGAGCTGATGCATGAATGTATGACTGAGAGTACTGATAAGCTGATCACGCATATTTGATGTGTGAATATATGACTGAACCGACTCATGAACATGTGACTAAAAATGTAAGGGTAAAGATACTAAGTGAAATGAAAACTAAGCATGGAATTGAATACCATATTTGTAACTAAAATCTAAGCATAAAACTGGATAACCTTAAGAAAAGCTATTGCCTTGGGCTGAGTTTGAGTTTAACTAATTAATATGCATGAGCGAAAATATGAGAATGTAACTGGGTAGCGTAAACTGAACTGAGCCATTAAGCACATGGATTACGACTGATATTGGAGTTAGAGGGTCAACCTATGAGTACCCCCTACTCCTAAACTGGATTCCTTACGCGAAGAATGAATGGGATGTTCTTGTCATGAAAGTGTAGGGGTTCATAGTGTATCTATTGGGACACTATGTCCCTCGAAGAATACTGACTTGGTTGAGTCACTGAGGAAACTAAAGCGATGCACAAGGCATCTACGAGTTGAGTCTTAATTGAATATTTAGGATTTGAAACTAAAGCTTGATACATGGACCAAGTTGAACATGCAACTACCTAGTTAGTCCATCTTAGAATGATCACATTCATGAGATTCTGAATAGTGTGATTAGATGGAAAGATGGGGAAACCACACCATTTGAACTTATCCATTGTGACTGCTAAATTGAAGTACTGTCTTTGCGTACTAACTCATGCTGAAACTTATGCTCGATTGGAGCATTTCTATGAAACCTTTCTATAGAGTTCTAATGACTATAGAGAGAAAACGAATCTTGGCCAGGTATGAGTAGGACATCTGAATGGAAGATCGCTATATGGCTGGGGTTCTTTTATTAGGAGGAAAGGCATATGAAATATCATCTATGATAAAGTGACCAAACCTTATGCACTGCAACTGAGACTGCTAAAAAGGTTCACATGGCGTTGAGCAGGAATGCATAAATATACTAACTGATTCGATTAACTGAATAACTTATAGATAAATGCTGGCATATAAGACTGAACTGTACTTAGTCTGAATGACTAGCCTGAGGCTATAGAGTATTATGCATAGGAGGTAAGGACTAACTGAGTGACATAAGGTGATTGGGCATGGATTTATGAAAACTGTGTTACTTGAAATTGCGAGACCAAGTGTATGACATAATTTAGAAACATTCTATAACTGAGGTACTGAAATACTAATGACTGAGTAACTTATAGCTATATGCTATGGTTGGGTAATCCTAAAAGAGAACTGGGTTTTTGATCTGGCTGAACTAGGACTGGGACTGAGATTGGAGCTAAGACGATAATTAAGACTATAATCGTAACTAAGACTGTAACTGGGACTGAATACTGGTTTCTGACAACTAAGGTTTATACTGATACTGAAGTGCTTAATTCTGAGACTAAACATTGATTAATAAGTACTGAACACAGAAACTACAACTAAGACAGCAACTAAATTCTGATAGTTACACGACGGGGAATGATACAAGTCAAGGATCCGAATGCACACTCACACTCTGTACTTTCCTAACTTCTAAATACAACCTCTTGCTAGCCATTTACTTGCACACTAATATGACATTCAAGCCTATCTTCACCACTACACCCTCATGTAAAATAAACATGCAACAATCTTGTCTTAACATGAAATATCCACTCTCTCCCTTCTAAGCAACTGCTCTCCACTACACTATTTTCATAAAGAGAGCTTACTAAAGGGTTATATCAGGAGGAAATGAAGCAAGAATGGAACTGAGATGTAAAGCATGCATATGCATCATGTTGACTGAAATACCAAACTTTACACTGAGATATGGATAAGTGAGGGAATCGTCTTCCCCTTACTGCTTTTCTATATGTACAGACACTACTACTAGGAGCTGAGAGCCTATTCGGTCACTTGATCTATCATCTCCACCTTAGATTTAATCCATCATTATAAGTATGTGAGCACTTTACTAAACTCTAAACTAAACTGCAATCATTGTCACCTACTAATACTCTGTTCGACACATGCTTACCTTACTAAACACATTATCTGCTTTTGTTTCTTCATAGACTACTAATACCACATCACCTTAATAACATCCACACCTTCATATTTAGTATCAAATTAATAACTTAAGAGCTAGCTTGCACTGTTAAAGCCTACTAATTTACTCTGGTACATCTATCCCCATGAATACATAATCTGTTCAACTTGGATAATGTTATTCCAACTTTACTACTGCTAAACTCCTTAGTTCATACTTCTAATTCTAGGTCATATTCTATCATAGAATTCTAATAAGGGATCTGATGACATATGAGTTCTCATGATCATGAATAAGATTTGTATAACTTTGGAGCATAACTGAATTGATGGGATAATTTTGAGCTTGTGGGCAATTCCATACTAACTGTCTGCAGGGATTGTCTGAGAAAGCCCTATCTCTAGGACTTTGAACTTCACCATTTCTGTTACCTTGAAAGTAAGGTGAAGTTTTCATAAGTGAAGCATGAGAAGAATCTACATGAGTTTCTTAGAGAACCTTTTTATAGCATGACCCGAGACATGAAAGAAGGGAAAACTGTTCCTAAAGTATCTCATAGCCTCCTACACATAAGTGTGGTGCACAACACACCCTTGTACAAGACTCTACTAGATGCAGTTTTTCAGACTTCCTAGGACATTTTTGAACCTTAGGCTCTGATACCAAGTTTGTAACGCCCCAAATCTGGTACTTGGAACATT
Source organism: Capsicum annuum (assembly GCF_002878395.1). Taxonomy (NCBI): domain Eukaryota; kingdom Viridiplantae; phylum Streptophyta; class Magnoliopsida; order Solanales; family Solanaceae; genus Capsicum; species Capsicum annuum. The sequence goes on along the minus strand of NC_061119.1, from coordinate 58,299,869 downwards.
ACACAGTGCTCATGACCCCAAAGGACCGCAAGCTAACCCATGACTGATATTTGTAACTAAGCACTGAATAATATACTGTAAATATGTAGAATTAAGATGTAAGGCCATAAGGTTCAAAACTAAACTAATAGTGAATATAGAACAATGTCTGAAATGGGGTATTAAAATACCCAAAAATTGAAATAAACTATCTAAAAACATGCTGTAGTCTGAAAGCCTATAAACTGTCTAAAAACTCTGAAGTTGATGGGATATGTCCCCAACTATGGTATAAGATACCATAGCGCAAATGTGTCAGTACTTTGAATGTACTAGTATGCAAGTGAGGTAGGTTGAATACAAAAGGGTTCATATACATGGACAACACTAACTGATTGAATGACATGAACGTGGGTATACATGCATAAATATGTAACTGTAACTGAGATCGTGATAGGACTGAATACTAAGTTCTGACTACTGAGTCTACTTATAATATAGATTTATAGACATCTGAGTTTACTGATGTTGGGATATTGAATATTGAGGGACTGATACTACATTACGGATACATAAATAACTATTTTTCGATAGTTCTAGTTATGAAGAACTGGTTTGATTAATTGTATCTGACAGTCCTAAAACTAAATACTAAAAACATGGATTTTGTATAATTAATATACTATTAACTGAGTTTGTGATAACATGATTACTAAGTCTGAATACTGATAACATGAGTGACTATATCTGAAACTCCTGATACTGATAGAACTAGCTGGGTTCCGCACTGTACTGATTTGATTGTATATGATAGTCCTAGATTTCTGTAGAACTAAACTAATTTCTATTACTGAAACTGGATCTGAAACTGAGACTATGGGATGTAATCATCTAACCGACATGCCCCAAAACTGAACTGGTGGGGTCCAACCTATAACCCCAGCTGGAAGGAATCAATACCATACGATAGGTAAAGACAAGTTATGAGTATACCCTCTCTGATAGGGAGCACTTCCATCAACCCCTCCCAGTAGAAAACTCAAATGAGATAAATAAATCCCTAAACGCGTAGGGTGTATCTCAACCTACACTGGTTACGTAGTTCTGGAACACAAGGATTGCTTCTAATGATCACACCCTCCACTGAATAACAGGTGATTCCCCATTCTTTGGTTCACTCGGTGCTGAATCCTACTCCCAACTGAATAGACACTGAAACAAACTGATACTAATGGTCTTGTTTAGCTGAGCTAAATTGAGTTCACTGAGTTTCGTTCACTGGTGGAATTCTACTGAGATCTAAAGACTGATGGAGAGTACTGAAGTTACTGAGACTACTAAGGTCATTGAGATTACTAAGTAGGACTATACTGATACTGAACTTACTGAGTTTTCTTGAGTTATGAGACTGACTGAATTCTAAGGATCATGGCTTGACTGAGAGTATCGTGAAAAATGACACTGGCTCTAGCTACACTGCTAAATTATCAGGTACAAGTACCCCGAGGACTCGATAGCATGAAACTGGCAGGATATGACACTTCTTGAACATGTGACCAATATCAATAATTCATAATACATTAATTTTGGGATTTCATGAAGCACATGGTTATCATAGTCTTGTACATGAATGGAATTACATATAAACATATTATACTTTCATCAACCTAATCTTATGGACATTCCCTCAACCATTCATAATGCACACAATATCATGGAAGTTATTCATAGTCATAGGGTAAAGTATACACTTATCACTTGGATCACAATTAAGATATAATGTATCATTTCTATTCTCTTAGGCATTTTATTAAACACCTAGGATGCATGACTTAGGGAATTGGCACGACCATTAGATTAATACAACAAAACTCCATATTTCAACTCAATTTCACATGTTTCATACCAAATACTATCATAGGTTCATGAACCACACATAAAGATTCCAACTTGGGAATCATACAATCATAATCACATGAACATAATCAACCTACAATAAAATATTCATAATACAAGATTTAAATCTTGATTCTTGGGCTTCATGGATGAAAGGAATCTATGAATGAACACTGCGCATACCTTAGTTCTTGATTCTATGAAGATTGACAGAGAGATTCTTGAATTTGAGCCTTGAATATGAATCCCCAATTAAAAACCCTAGCTTGTTCTTAAGAGAAACCCTATATTTTTTTTTATAAAATATGGTTGAATCACGTGTTATTGGGTTTATATAAGGTTGAGAAATTGACCCTTTCAACCCTTGGATGCGTATTTTATTTTTGAGAAAATTTTCTGATTTAGCAGGCTAGTGCGACGTAGTGCTATCACGTCGTGTCACTGGAAATTGCCAACTAGGAATTGGGCTGACAGCGAACACGGTGAAATTGCATTGCAATACTGGATGAGACCTGGAAGTTCACCACGATGCAGTGGTATCGCGCTGAGACACTAGAAAAAAGACTTCAGAATTTGAGCCCTGGAACGACGTGTCATAATCGCGGAGGCTCACTGGATTTTGATGATTGCCATTTTGACCTGCTTTGCAATGCGCTGATGGCTCAGGTAATACACTGTCTCACTAAAAAAGGCTCAAACTCTTGGCCCGGGTGACGAATTTGGGCAAATTTAGTATCGATGGAAAGCTTATTGAATTTTACAAATGAAAAAGGTGAAAATCTTGAAAATACCATATGCATAAAAGTGGATTCATCTTTGAAAAAAGTCTTTAATATTTTTGGGATGAATTTAAGCAAGGTAGAAGTACGGGGTATTACATGGGTTTTGCTGTGAGGGGAAAAATCGATGCTTCAAGTATGGTTAACCCGGTTAAATACAACGGTATTGTCCTTCCGTCAGTGTTGCTACTGGAAATAATAAGATTCTGGTTGCTAGATCTTTGGTTTTTGCACCAAGGGGTGCTACTTATGACACTTGCACTGGCGAAAATTATCTTTGTACTCTTGCTACCCTCCAGGAGTCTGAAGCATCACTAGATTGCATTTCTGGTATGTTACAACTCTTTCTTTATATGTGTATTGCTTTTTTGATCCGTTGTCTACTCTCTCTTATGCGATCCTTATATGGCTGTTCATTTTGGTTTTGATCCTGAGTATATTTTAAATTAATTTTCTGTGTCCTTCTCGATGGGTGACTCTATTGCGGCTAGAACGGTCTATAGAGGTTGTGTGATATCGGTCCATGGTAGGGAGACCTTGGTAGATCTAATAGAGTCAGACATGGTAGACTTTGATGTGATTTTAGGGATAGATTAGTTGTATTCATTGTCAGACCCGTAGGGTATGTTTCCATTTCCTAAATGAGCCGGTGATTGAATGGAAAGGTAATTCCCTAATGCCATCTCCAAAAGGGTGCCTCTATCATCTAGTGCATGCTAAGGATTCTATATTTGAAGGTGCTTCTTTGCACTATGTCCCTCTGGTTTGTGAATTTTCTAAGGTGTTCCTTCAGATAGGAAATGGATTTTTGGGATTGATCTCCTTCCGAACACTCATCCTATCTCTATCCCTTCTTACGCAATGGCTCAGACTTAGTTGAAATAAATTAAAGAAAAGTTGAAAGATCTTCTTGATAAGGGTTTGTGACACGACTCAAACTAGGGCCGAGTCGTGTTGGGTGCCTCAAGCCCATTTGGGACCGAAGACCAGCCCAATACCCAACCAGAACCGCCCTGTACCCTATGTCGAATGAATTTCAAACATATAACAAGATAGAACAATTATTACTGAAAGGCAATTAATGAAGTTCATAACCATAACTATCCATATATCCAACCAAGCATCCAACCAATGTCAGCCCCAAAACTAATATCAATGCCAAGGATGACACCAATATCGACACTGCTCATGCCCATAATAATCATATAAAGCCTCTAACTAAAATTCAAGAACATCCTATCGAGGCATGCCCCCGACCATTACAAAAACCAAAGTACAAGAAATAAAAAAAGTATGAAGAAAAGTCCATAGCATGAAATAGAGTCTTCTAGAGTATGGAAGCTCACCACTTTAGTCCAACACAAAGTTGTTTTTGAATCCAAGATCACTGAGTAGGAGGAGTAGTATGGACGGGTCCTACATCGTATGAGGATACAACACCCGAAGATGGGTTAGAGGGTGAATACTAGCATGTACTCAGGAGTAACGATAAAATAATGCCATTATTCAAAACCGAAGTAAATAGTCATATACAATCATATACATACACACACACACACACACATACCATGTTGGGAAAGGGAATCGGGTTTAGCATGCATTTAAAACCTTTAACCTGGTTATATAGCTTTACCGTCATAATCCATCCACGGGTAATATAGGTATACTGTTACCCCCTGAATGGACCCCGATGCGTTTAGCCGCACGAACCAGAGATATCATAGGGGCAGGGGATTCCCGTGTACCTTTTTCCCTCCATGATATATTTATACAAGTATAACCTGGGTATTTTCGTGTACCCCACAAGTATATGGTCACCATGACCAACCTTCATATCGGCACACATGAGTTTCTAATGCCCATCCATCAGACTCACACCTTCACGGTTAGCTATTATAACCCACCATTATTGCCTAATTAAAACATTTAGCACATAACCAAAACACCAATTCCAAGAGTCAATTATCAAGAGATTATCAAGTGGTATCGTCATACCAACTATATCTTGCAAGAAATGTCATTAGCCAAGTCTTAGGGGATTCCCATGTACCCCACAAGATTTGTAATTAAACCAAGGACATGGCCATCAAGGACTTACCAATACATTTAAAACTATTTTAAAAAAATTTGATTCCCTTACCATCTTATGCAATGCAAGTTTATCAATAATAGTGAAACTATGTAAAAAAAATCATTCTCATAGGCATTTTAACAAACATGTTGAGGGCATATAGTTTCCAAAGCCAAAATCAAGTACCAACTGATCATTCGTATGCAACCATGTTCAAACCACAATTATAACATAAAAAAAATAAGAAAACATGGGAAGACATTATCCAACCATAAACAATTAAACCCCCCAACATATACTTCAAAACCCAAAATAATTCAACAATAATTCCATGAAAATTATCCATGAAAACATGGTTTTGGTTTGAACTAACAATAAGGGAGGAGTAAAATGCCTTAGATTACAAGGAAGACAGAGAGAAACCACCCTTAAGAGCCTTAATTGGTCACCTTGAAGAAATCCTAGCCTTTTCTTGACCCAAGAGCTTGAGAGATATTTGAGAGTGTTTGATTGTGAATAATAGGTTAAAGAAACCTCCAAAGCTGTTTTATGTCATGGGGTCAAAAGGAGTTATAGGGGGAAATATCCAAAATACCCCGAACTTAAACTGTAAAAATTTCTGTAGGTGGGTACGATTTGGACCCCTCACTCGTGCCCACATCATATGACCTTCTACTCGTACCTTGATCAGAAAGTTGTACATCACATTCTGTTCAACATACGACTTTTTAGCCTAACTCATACCCTAACCATACAACTAGTACCCTTCAATTCGTACCCTAAGCAAAAAATCTTGGCTAGACACTCGACAATATACGGTTGGACCCTACCTCTCGTATCATATACATATGACTTGTATGGAGTCTTTTTGTACCAAGAATAGAACATGGCAACATCACACTGGCCAATTTACTACTAGAGTCCCTCGACCCGTACCCACACCATAAGAGTAGTATGGTGAGTCGTATAATCAACAAAAGGCTCAAACTCACGAAATCTTGCAAGGACCAGAACCAGAGGTGTTTCAAGTCTCCCCACTTGGATCATTCATCCTCAAATGATGGAACAAGGCAGTACAAGCATGATTAAACCCCCAAACGTCTCTACCCTTACCTTTAACCAAGTTACAAAAAAAAGATACCAAGGAAGTCAATATTTTCTTTAACACAGTTTGAAAATAAAGACGTTCTGAAGAACACATACCTTCCGCATGAATTTCTGGAGCAGAAAATAGGAATAGATACTTGGACTTCATGTCCTCTTCTGCTTACCAAGTAGCCTCTTTGACCTTTTGGTTCCTCCATAGAACCTTTACCGAGGCCACATCCTTAGTCCATAACCGATGAACCTAACGATCCAAGATCTCAACTAGGATCTCTTCAGAAGATAGGGAATCCGAGATACCAATATCCTTGATAGGTACAATTTGTGATGGATCACATATACATTTCCTCAACATAGAGACATGGAATACTGGGTGAATAGATCTTAAACTAGAAGGCAATTCCAACTCATATGCAGTATTGCCAACCCTCCTTAAAATCACATAAGGACTCACATATCGGGGACTAAACTTCCTTTTTTTCCCAAACCGCATTACTCCCTTCATAGGAGACACATTCAGGAACACTCTATCCCTAACCTCAAACTCCAAGTCCCTCCACCTAACATATCTACATAGGACTTTTGGTTCCTTAAGCCTATCCTAAATCACCTTCACCTTCTCCATAGCTTGGTGAGCCAAATCTAGACAAAACATATCAGCCTCACCAAGATCGAACCATACAATAGGGGACCTACACCTCCTACCGCATAATTTCAAATGGAGCCATCCCAATGCTAAAGTGGTAGCTATTGTTGTAAGTAAACTTTAAAGAGCCAAGTACTCAACCCAACTACAACCATAGTCAATCACTTAAGCCTGAAGTATATCCTCCAATGTCTGAATAGTTCTTTCTTCTTGTCCATCCGACTGTAGGTGAAAAAAAGTACTTAGACTTACCTTGGTCCCCAAATTTTTTTAAAAAGACTACAAAACATGAGATAAAAACTACATACCACGATCAAAGATGATAGAAACAGTCCATGCAACTTCACAATCTCTTCGAGGTACAATCTTACATAATCCTCAGCCGAGAAGTTAGTCCTCACTGGAAAATAGTGAGCCAACTTTGTCATCCTATCCATGATGACCAAAATTGAATAAAATTAATTACGAGACCAAGGAAGACCGATAACAAAATCTATGTTGATCACTTCCCACATCCATTCAGGTAGCTCAATTTATTAATACAATCCTCTGAGTCTCATATGCTCAACTTTAACTTATTGCCACACCATGTACTTGGCCACACAATTAGCCATATACCTTTTCATATTATTCCACCAATACATATCCTTTAGGTCATGATATATTTTTGTTGAACCACGATGAACAACATAGTTCGACATATGCACTTCAGTCAAGATCCGCTCTCATAAACCATGTACATAAGAACACATGATCTCACTTGGTACCCTAAAGTACCATGACCACTAATCTCGATGGCCATCACCTTCGGCACACCGTTATCACCCTTGATCCTTATCAAGACAGGATCTAACACATACTTCTCCTTGATTTCAATACTAAGAGACGACTGGGACACTTCCTGTACCAACACACCATTATCATCAGAGTCCAATAGGCTAACTCTAAGGTTAGCCAAATGGTGAATATACTTCACCAACTGCTACTTTTGTTTACACACATAAGATAGACTCCCTATAGATAACCTGCTAAGAGCAACATCAACACGTTATCTTTACCTGGGTAGTAGAAAAGACTCATATCATAGTCCTTGAGAAGCTCAAAGTCATCTCCTTTGTCTGAGGTTAAGATATATTTGAGTAAACACATACTTCATGCTCTTTTGATTAGAAAAGATATCCATATGCACCCCATACAAATAGTGACGCCAGATTTTTTATGCGAATACCACAGCTAACAGTTCCAAGTCATGAGTTGGATAATTCCTCCCAAGCACCTTAACTTCCTAGAAGCATAAGCTATCACTTTTCTATGCTGCATCAGAACATAGCTAAGTCCCACACGGGATGCATTATAGTAGACCACAAATCCATCAGTACCTTCAGGCAAATTTAAGACTGGAGCCAAAGTTAGCTTATCCTTTAGCTTCTCGAAACTCCTCTCATAAGAATCACCACAAGAACTTTACTTTTTTCTGAGTCAACTTAGTTAATGGGGTAGTAATAGTAAAAAAACTTCCACAAATCTCCCATAGTAACAAACTAAACCCAAGAAACTCAGAATATCGAGTTGAGTCATGGGTCTAGGTCACTTCTTCACAACTGCAAATTTTTACGGATCCATCATGATCCCTTTACTAGAAATGATATGACCCAGAAAAGTAACAGCGTTCAACTAGAATTCACATTATGAAAATTTGGATACTACTGCTACTCTTTTAAGGTCTGCAACACAATGCGGAGGTGATCGGTATAATCCACATCACTCTTAGAGTACACCAAAATGTCATCTATAAAAACAATGACAAACATATCCAAAAACTAATGGAAGACCCAATTCATCAAATCCATGAAAGACACAGGGGCATTGGTCAATTCGAAGACAAAACTAGAAACTCAAAGTGCCCATACTAGGTACGGAAAGATGTCTTAGGCATATTCACTTCCTTAATCATTAACTATTGGTAACAAGATCAAAGATTAATCTTGGAAAAAAACTTGGCACTTTTCAACTGATCAAACAAATCATCTATCCTTGGTAGAGGATACTTATTCTTTATCATTACCTTGTTTAACTACCGATAATCAATGCACATCCAAAGGAAACCATCCTTTTTATACATAAATAACACCGGTGTACCCCACGGGGACATACTAGGATGGATGAAACCCTTATCTAAAAGATCCTTGGGTTTCTCTTTAAGTTCTTTCAACTCGGATGGAGCTATTCTATATGGAGGAATAGAAATTGGACGAGTGTCTGAAATAAGATAAATCACAAACTAATCTCCCTATTAGGAGGAACACTAGGAAGGTCATCAGGGAAGACCACTAGAAATTTATTCACCACCGAAATAGAATACAAAGAAGGATCATCAGAGTTAGAATCTTTAGCATGGACTAGATAATAGAGACACCACTTGGAGATTAATTTCTGAGCTCTAAGATATGATATGAACTTCCCTTGAGAGCTAGGGAACCACCCTCTCACTCAATAATTGGCTCATTAGGGAATTTTAGGATGACCTTACGAGTTCGATAGTCTAGAGAAGCATAGCATGAGTGCAACCAATCCAACCTCAATATGACATCAAAATCTAATATATCTAATTCAAATAGGTCCACCACAATGTCTTTACTACCAAAAGATACCACATACCCTGATAGACTCTTCTAGCAATCACAGAGTAACCTATCAGGGTAGAAATAGAAAAAGGGTCCGAAACACACCCAAGACCAAAACCAAAATGCACAACCACAAATAAGGTCCATAAGACAAAGTGGACCTCAAATTAAATAAATAGTACACATAATGGGAAAAGAGTTTCAACATACCAAACACGAGATCAGGCAATGCCTCAAACTACTGTCATGTAGTGAGAGCATAAATATGGTTTCGACCAGTGCTAGAACTAGATGGTGCACCCTTTGGTGTCGGAGCTAAAGAAGAGGAAATTGGAACATTTTTTCCCCAGAAGCATCCTTAACAATAGGACAGTTTCTAAGCATGTTCCCTGCCTAATTGTAGTTAAGGCACTTGTCCATCCCCTTATCACAGAAAACCTAATGCAATCTACCATAAAACCTGCAAGAAGGATATGATGAAGATGAATGGGCCCCACTAGCCTTAGATTAGGCACCCTATGACCAAAATTTATTTCCACCTTAGAAACGCCTGTCACCCGACGACTTTGGGTAAGGAGCACTAGCTGTTGAGTGTAACACAAAATTTCCCTACTTCTTTTGGGGTCACTTACCATAATCCCTACCACTCTACTATTAGCCGCTACCTTGCTTAGAGAACCTAAACTTCTTGCCTTGCCTCTTTTCTATCTCATCCTAGTTTTTTTTCTCTTCCTTTACCTACTGCATATACATAACCAAACTGGAGATATCTATGTCCTTGATCTACAAGGTATCCTTACTCTTTAAATATTAAATCTTTGGACAACCTGGAAGAGAAATTCCTCATTCTATCTCTCATGGTAGAAACCATCTCTAGAGTATACCGAGATAACTGGTGAAACTTTAAGGCATACTCCTTGATGGACATCTTGCCTTGCCTCAAATTTAACAACTCTTTCGCCTTTTGCTTCCCTTAACTATTGATGAAAAAAGCAATCTAGGAAAGCATTAGAGAAATCCTCCTATAGAGATGACTTAGTATTGTCACCCCTCGATTGATCCCATTACTCAAAAATTGGTATGCCATATCATTCATCTGGTAGGTGGCAAACTCCACGCCCTCCACATTCGTGGCATGCATAACATGAAAGATCTTTTATATTTCATCTAGAAAACTCTGAGGATCTTTCTCTACCCTAGCACTAGTAAAGGTCAGAGGATTTAACCTCATAAATTGGCCAACCCTTGTGGCCTCAGAAGAAAGAGTAACAGAAGTACCACACTCAGCTTGAGAAGCTACCAACTGTGCCAACAAATGAATAAACTAACAAAACTCATTATTCATCATATTATCCTGAGGAGTCGAGAAGGACTAAAGGAAACTAATGGAAATCCAAGAGGACAATCAGTAACTGGACCTCTAGACCAGGTCTGGACCCTATATGCAAAATGAGTCCCATCAGTATTATTCACAGATGGGATAGAGGAGTTTCTATGAGTATCAGATCATCGGGGAAACATGATTTAAAAATTAAAAAATAGGGATTAGAGGAGAATTCAGGACCTTAGACGCTACATATTGACAACAGAACACAAGTAAGAGAAATATTCCTAAATGGCTCATAGTCTCTCCCTTATTAATGTGGCATGCTATACACCCTTAAAAGAGACTCTACTCAATATGACTTTTTGGACTCTTAAGTGACCATAAACCTAGGGCTCCGATACTAATCTGACATGACCCAAACCAGGGCTAAGTCTTTTTGGGTGCCTCAAGCCCATTAGATAATGGAAACTACCCCTACTACCCAACCATAACCGTTGTGCACCCTATGTCAGATGAATTCTGAATATATAACAAAATAGAACAATTATAACTGAAAGACATTTAATAAAATTCATAACCATACCAATCCAAACATCCAACAAAGCATCCAACTGGTATTATCTCTAATAACAATATCAATGCAAAGGCTGACACCAATACCGATACCATTCATGCCTATAGTAGTCATACAAAGCATCTAACTAAAATCCAAGAACATTAAGTTAGGACATGCCTCAACCATATCTAAAACCAAAGTCCAAAAAATAAAAAAAAGTATGAAAAAAAGTCCATAGCATGAATGGAGTCTTTCAAAGTATGAAAGGTCACTACTTTAGTACAACACAAAGTTGTTCCAATATCCAAGACTACTGAGCAGGAGGAGTAGTATGGCTGATTCCTGCATCACGGAGGGATACATTACTTGAAAACGGGTTAGCGGATGAATGCTAGCATGTACTCAGGAGCAAGGAAAAAATAATACCATTATTCAAAATTGAGGTAAATAGTCAAATGCAATCACATACATGCATATATATACCATAATTGGAAATTGAACCAGGTTTAGTATGCATTTAAAACCTTTAACTTGGGTTGTATAGCTTTATAGTCATAATCCACCCATGGGCTATATGGGTACAGTATTACCCCTTGACCGGGCCCCAGTATTTATAGCCACATGAATCAGAGGTATCATAGGGGTCGGGGATTCATATGTACCTTTCGCCCTCCATGATACATATACACAAATATAACTTGGGGGATTCTTGTGTACCCCACAAGTATATGCCCACCATAACCAACCCTCATGTCGGTAAACATACATTTTAAATGTCCATCCATTGGACTCACACCTTCACGGTTAGATATTACAACCCATCATTATTGGCCAATTAAAATATTTAGCACATAACCAAACCACCAATTCCAAGAGTCAATTATCAAGCCATTGTCAAGTGGTATCGTCATACCTACTATAGCTTGCAAGCAATGTCATTAGCCAAGTCTTAGGGGATTCCCATGTACCCCACAAGATTTTCAATTAAACCAAAGCCATGGACACTAAGGACTTCCCAATCCATTTAAAACTATTTAAACCAATTTATGTTCCCTTACCATCTTATGCAGTGCATAGTTTTCAATAATAGTCAAACTATGTAACAAAATTATTCTCATAGGTATTTTGATAAAAATAGTGAGGGCATATAGTATCCAAAGCCAAAACCAAGTACCAATTGACCATTTCTATGAAACTATATGTTCAAACCATAATTATAACAGGAAAACCATAAGTAAACATATGAAGAAATTATCCAATCATAAACAACCAAAATCCCCAACATATACTTCAAAATCTAAAATAATACAATAATAATACCATGGAAATCATCCATAAAATATGATTTTCATTTGAAGTAACAATGAGGAAGGATTAACATGCCTTTGATAACCAGGAAAATGGAGAAAAACCACCCTTGAGAGCTTTAGTTGGTCACCTTGAAAAAACCTAGACTTTTCTTAACCCAAGAGCTTGAGAGAGATTTCAGAGTATTTGATATTGAATATAGATTAAGGAAGCCTCCAAATATGTTTTATGTCATGGGGTCAAAAGGATTTATTAAGGGAAATATCCCAAATACCCCCAACTAAAACTGTACAAATTTCTATAGGTGGGTACGATTTAGATCCCTCACTCATACCCACATCATACGAGTGGTACCTTTAAATCATACCTTGATCAAAAAGTTTGACATCATATTATATCCAACATAGGACTCCTTAGCCTAACTCGTACCCTAACCATACAACTAGTATCTTTCAAGTCGTACCCTAAGTAGAAATATCTAGGTTAGACACTGGAAAACATACAATTAGACCTACCTCTTATATTATGCACATACAACTTGTATGGAGTCTTTTCATACCAAGAACATAACATGGCCAACATCATACTGACCAACATACGACTAGGGTCCCTAAACTCGTACCCACACCATACGACTAGTACGGTGAGCTATATGAAAAATTAAAGGCTCAAACTCATGAAATTTTGCAAGGATCAGAACCTAGGGTGTTTTAGTTTGTCATCCCTAGTATTTCTCCATGAAGTGATTCCATTCTTTTATGCATAGGGAGGATGGTTTCCTCCAGATCGGTATAGGTTATCGACACGCTAATATGAAATTTAGGGTGACGTCCCTATGGAGTAGATTAAATATATGCATATATTACGTGAGATACTCTATTAGTGGTTAAAACACCTTGGGTTTTTCTCTAAGAATTTTCTTGAGTTTGAGCATTCTGGACATCATATGACTTATGCTTACTAGTCGTATGATGTGGGTATAGTTTAGGTGTTTTGGTCATATGATAATCAGACTAATCTAGGTTATATTCTGTCCAAGGTACGAGTGGACATATTAATAATCGTATGATGATGGTATGAGATAGGTTATGGACTCGTATGATTTTTAGTGTGTCAAGCCCTTAGTAGGCTTCTTAAGGTATGATATATGAGTACCAATCATATGATCAGATATGGGTTGGTCCTTGTGGTCATATGTTGGGCAGGATTGGATTCTAATATTCTATCTATGGTATGAGTGGTGGGTACCACTTGTATGTTGTGTGTACGAGTCAGGGGGGTCGTACCCTCCTGTGCATATTTTTTAGCTTTTAATCTGAGGACATTTTAGATATTTCCCATCCCAAAACCCTTAAGAACCCATGTATTGAAACATATAGTAGCCTCTCATAACATACTTTGAACTATCAAAACACTCCTAAAATACTCTCAAATCTCTCTCAAGGCTTCTTGCTCAAGAAAGGCTAAGATTTTACCAATACAATTAATTTGGGGCTTACAAGGGTGGTTTCTCTTTGTCTTCTTCATTATCTAAGACATGTTATTCCTCTCTCATTATTATATTAACTAAATTCATGTTTTAATGAATGGTTTTCATGATTTAATTAAGGGTATTATTTGGTTTTGAATTGTATCATGGGGGTTTTGATTGTTAATGGATGAATATTCTTTTCCCACTTTTTTTATTATGGTTTCATGTTAAAATTGTGGAATTGAATATGTGGTTTCATGGGAATGCTCAATTATTCTTGGTTTTGGTTTTGAAAACTACATGCCCTTAATATGTTTGTTAAAATGCCTATAAGAATAGTTTTGTCACATAGTTTGACTTTTATTAAAACTATTGCATTACAAATATGGTTATGGAACCTAAATTGGTTTAAATGGTTTTAAATGATTTTGGTAAGGCCTTGGTGTCAATGGTTTTGCTTTAAACTGAAATCATGTTGGGTACGTAGGAACTGCCTAAGTGTTGGTTATTAACATTGCTTGCAAGCTATAGTTGATTTGACGATACCACTTCCTAATGCCATGGTAAATAACTTCTGGAATTAGTTGGTAGGTTATGTGCTAATGGTTTTAATTAGGCAATAATAGCAGGTTGTGATATCTTATTATAAAGGTATGGGTTCGATGGACGAACATTGCAAACTCATATTTACTGACACGAGGGTTGGTCATGACGACCTTATACTTATAGGGTACATGGTAATAACATTAGTTTATACTTGTATATATGTATCATAGAGGGCGAAGGGTACACGGGAATCCTCGGACCTTGTGATATCTCTAGTTTGTGTAACTACACATACTTAGGCCTGTTCAGGGGGTAACACTGGACCCATATAGCTTGTGGGTGGATTATAATGGTAAAGCTACACAAACCCAGGTTAAAGGTTATAAATTCATGCTAAACCTGGTTCCCTTTCCCAGACATAGATTATATATATATATATATATATATGAATAGATGTAATTGTATATGGTTATTTACTTGTTTTTATATATTGACATTATTTTATCCTTACTCTTGAGTACATGCTAGCATTTACCTTCTAGCTCATCTTTGGGTTTTGTATCCTTACGTGATGCAAAAAACTAGCTGTACTACTTCTCTTGCTTAGTAACTTGGATTCGGGAATAATTTTATATCAGATTAAAGTGGTGAGCTTCCATACTCTAGAAGGATCTATTTCATAATATGGACTTCTTTACATACTGTTGTTATTTCTTAGACTTTGATTTTTAGCTATGGTTGGGGGCATGTCCCGACCAGATATTGTTTTGATTTCGGATAGAGGCTTTGTGAGACTACTTTAGATTAGCATTGGTTATGTCAATATTGGTGTCAGCCTTGGCATTAGTATTGGTATTAGAGCTTACATCATTTTACTGTATTTGATTTATGATTGTTCCATCTTGTTATGTTTCATAATTAAAATTCATCTGATATCAGATATAGGATGGTTATGGTTGGGTATAGGGGGTGGTCTCTAGTGTCGATTGGGTTTGAGGCACCTGACACAACTAGGCCTTAGTTTGGGTTACCTCATATATGTATCATAGCCTTAGGTTTATGGTCATTTAGGAGTCCATAAAGCCGTGTTGAGTAAAGTCTCTTTTAAAGGTGTGTAGCACGCCATACTCGAAGAGGCTACAAGGCATTTAGGAGTATTTTTCTTTCTTGTGTTTTGTTTTTAAGCTATAGAGTCTAAGTCCTGAATTCTTCTCTAAATCCCATTTGTTTGCTTTTTAGATCATGCCTCCATGATCTAAAGTTCACGAAAATTCCTCTATCCTAGATGGGGAAATATTGATAGGACACACTCTACTCATGGGAACTATACTCGGTCTAGGGGTCTAGTTCCTAATTGACCTAGAGTTCCATAGGTTCCCTCTAGTCCTTCTTAGACTTCTTGGGATGAAGTGACGAATGTTGAATTTTGTTAGTCCATCCATATGTTGGAATAGTTGGTAGCTACTATGTTTGAATATAGTATTCTTGTTACTCCATCTTTTGAGGCCACAAGGGTTGGCCAATCTATAAGGTTGAATACTCTGACCTTTACTGGTGTTAAGGTTGAGGAAGATCATCAAGGTTTTCGGGATGAGATGGTGAAAATTTTTTGTGTTATGCATGCCATAAATATGAAGGGCTGGAGTTTTCCGCCTATCAATTGAAAGATATGGCATACTAGTGGTATGAGAAATGGGATCAGGCAAAGGTGACAATGTTGAGTCATCACTGTGGGAGTATTCTCTAATGCTTTTTTGGATCGCTTCTTTTCTCAGGAGTTAAGAGAGTCTAAGGTAGATGAGTATGTTAATCTGAAGCAGGGTAAGATATCAGTCAAAGAGTATGCCTTGAAGTTTTAGCAATTGTCTTGGTAAGCTCTAGAGATGGTTTCTAGCGTGAAGGTCCAAATGAGAAAGTTTGCTTCGAGACTGTCTCGTGGGTTAACTCGTGGGTTAATCCTTAAAAGTAAAGCTGCTTTGTTAATTAAGGAAATAGATATCTCTAGGTTGGTTGTGTACATACAATAGGTAGAGAAAGAGAAGAAGAAACAGGTTGAGTTAAGTAAGAGATGGGAAAAGAAGTTCAAATTTTTTGAGCAAGATGGTGGTTAATAACAGAGTGGCAGGGATGGTGGGAAGTGGCCCAAGAAAAAGTAGGGCAATTTTGGGTCTTACTCAATGGCTAGTGCTCCCTACCCAAAGCTATTAGCTAATTAGTGTTTCCATGGAAACGAAAACTTTAGGGCACAGAGTGTCCAATCTCAGGCTAGTAGGGCTCAGTCAACTCCATTATATCCTCTTTGTAGATTTTATGGCCGCTTGCATCGAGGATTCTGTGATAAAAAAAGGGACAGGTGCTTTGGCTGTGGTTAGCCCGAGCACATACTTAGAAATTATCTTATTGTTAAGGTTGCCTCTAGTGTAAACAAGGTTCCTATTGCATCTTTGTTATCTTCAGCACCAAAAGGTGCACCATCTGGCTCCGGCACTGGTTGGAATCGTCTTTATACTCTCACTACTCGTTAGGAGTCTGAGGCATCACCTAATGTCTTGACTGGTATGTTGAAACTCTTTTCCCATGATATGTACTATTTACTTGATCTAGGGTCCACTCTTAATTATATGACCCCATTTGTGGCTGTGTATTTTGGATTTGATCCGGAGTGTATTACAGACCTTTTTTCTATTTCTATCTCGATAGGTGACTCTATGATTGCTCGAAGAGTCTATAGGAGGTGAGTGGTATCTTTTGGTAGTAAAGAAACTATAGTGGATCTATTTGAATTAGATATGGTGGATTTTGATATCATATTAGGGATGGATTAGTTGCAGTTGTGCTATGCTTCCCTAGACTGTCAGACCCATAAGGTTGTATTTAAATTCCCCAATGAGCCAGTTATTAAGTGGGATGGTGGTTCCCAAGCTCCTAAGGGAAGGTTTATATCATATCTTAGAGCTCGGATATTAATCTCCAAGGGAATCTCTATCATCTAGTCTGAGTTAAAGATTCCAACTCAAAGGGACATTTTTTGTAATCTATCCCAGTTGTGAATGGACTTCTTGAGGTCTTCCCTGATGACCTTTCTAGTGTTCCTCTAGATAAGGAGATTGAGTTTGGGATTGACCTTATTTTGGTCTAATTTCTATTCCTTCATATAGGATGGAAGCAACTAAGTTGAAGAAACTTGAGGAGCAACTAAAGGATCTCTTACATAAGAGTTTCATCCATTCTAGTATGTTCCCATGGGGGTGCACCGGTGTTATTCTTATGTAAGAAGGATGGTTCCCTTTAGATGTGTATTGATTATCGATAGTTGAATAAACTGATGGCAAAGAACAAGTATCCTCTCCCGAGGATAGATGACTTATTTGCTCAGTTGTAGGGTGCTAAGTTTTCCTCCAAAATTGATCTTCAATCTAGGTATCACCAGCTTTAGATTAGGGAGGTGGACATCCCTAAGACTTCTTTCCATACCGGTATGGGCATTTTGAGTTTTTGGTTATGATTTTTGGGTTGACCAATGCCACAACGACATTTATGGATTTGATAAATAGGGTCTTCCATCAGTTTCTAAACTTCTTTACATTTTATTCATAGATGATATTTTTGTGTACTTGAGGAGTGAATTGGATTATGCCAATCACCTCCGTATTGTATTACAGACCTTGAAGGAGAAACAGTTGTATGCCAAATATTCAAAATTGTGAATTTTGGTTGAACACTATCACTCTTCTGGGTCATATTATTTCTAGTGAATGGATCATGATGGCTCTGTAGAAAGTTGCAATAGTTAAGAAATGGCCTAAATTGACGACTCCAACTGACATTCGAAGCTTCTTGGGTTTAGGTAGTTACAACTAGAGGTTTGTGGAGAGTTTTTTTAATATAGCTTCCTCGTTGACTAAATTGACTTAGAAAAAAGTAATGTTCTTGTGGTTGGATGCTTGTGAGGGTAGTTTCGAAAAGCTGAAGGATAAGCTAACTTTGGCTCCAGTTTTGACTTTTCCTAAAGCCACTGATTGGTTTGTAGATTATTGTGATACGCCTCGTGTGAGGCTTAGGTGTGTTTTGATGTAGCATGTTAAGGTGATAGCTTATGCCTTTAAATAGTTAAAGGTGCATAAGATGAATTATCTGACTCGTGATTTGGAATTATTAGCTGTGGTATTTGTGTTGAAAATTTGGCATCACTGTTTGTATAGAGTGCATGTGGATATCTTTTCTGATCATAAAAGTCTGCAATATGTGTTTACTTAGAAAGATCTTAACCTCAGGCAAAGGAGATGGGTTGAGCTGCTCAAGGATTATAACATGAGTCTTCACTACCATCCAGGTAAAGCTAATGTGGTTTGTGATACTCTTAGCAGGTTATCCATGGGGAGTCTATCTCATGTAGATAAGGAGAAGTGTGAGTTGGTGAAGTACATTCACCGTTTAGCTAACATTGGAGTTCATCTCTTTGACTCTAAGAATGGTGGTATGTTCGTTTAGAAAGTAGTGTTGCCATCTCTAGGTGCTGAGATCAAGGAGAAGTAGATGTTAGATCTGGGCTTGATTAGGGGTGATGGACTTCTAGATTAGGGGTGATGGACTTCTAGATTAGGGGTAATAGTACCTTATGGTACCAAGGGAGGTTATGTGTTCCCGACATCGATGGTTTATAAGAGAGGATCTTTGTTAAGGCGCATAATTCACGCTATGTTGTTCATATCGATTCAATAAAAATATATCATGACATTAAGGAGATGTATTGGTAGAACAATATGAAGAGGTATGTAGCTAATTTTATGGCCAAGTGTATGATGTGTCATAAGTGAAAGTTGAGCACATGAGGCCCGAGGGTTTGTATCAAGAAATTGAGTTTCCAAAGTGAAAGTGGGAAGTGATAAATAAGGATTTCATTACTGGCATTCCTTGATCGTCAATTTGATTCTGTTTGGTTCATCTTGGATAGGATGACAAAGTCAAATCACTTCTTGCCAGTAAGGACTAACTTCTTGACTGAGGATTATGCGAGATTGTATCTTCATGAGATTGTGAAGTAGCATGGGGTACATATTTCTATCATCTCTAATCGTGGTACATAGTTTACATCTCATTTTTGGCGGTTATTCCAAAAAAGATTGGGGATTAAGGTTAGTCTTAGTACCGATTTTCACCCACAGTCGCATGTCCAAGTAGAAAGGACTATTATGACATTAGAAGACATGTTTTGTGCTTGCATGATGGATTATGGTGGTAGTTGGGTTGAGCACTTGTCTCTTATGGAGTTTACCTATAATAATAGCTACCAATCTAGCATTAGGATGGCTCCATTTGAAGAGTTGTATGGTAGGAGGTGTAGGTCTCCTATTAGGTGGTTTGAGGTTAGTGCGGCAGAGAAGTTTGGTTCAGATTTGGTTCACCAAGTCATGAAGAAGGTGAAGATGATTTAGGATAGACTTAAGATACCCAAAATTGCCAAAAGCCCTATGCAGAAATGAGCTAAAGAGAGTTAGAGTTTGAGGTTAGGGATAAGGTGTTCCTAAAGGTGTCTCCCATAGAGGAAGAGATGTGGTTTGGGAAGAAGAAGAAACTCAATCCCCGATATGTTAGTTTGAACTCAATTTTGAGGAAGGTTGGAAATATTGTGTATGAGTTGGAGTTACCCTCTAGTTTGAGCTCCAATCATTTGGTATTCCATGTTTCTTATGTTAAGAAAGTGTATGGGGGATCTATCTCAAAGTGTGCATGTCAAGGATATTGGTATTTCAGATTCCTTGTCTTATAAGGAGGTCCCGATTGGGATCTTGGATCAGCAATTTTGTCAGTTATGGACCAAGATGTTGCTTAGGTCAAGGTTCTTTGGAGAAACCACAAGGTTGAAGAAGCTAATTGGGAAGCGGAAGAGGACATGAAGTCCAAGTATCTATTCCTTTTTATACTATGGTAATTTGTACAGAAGGCATGTGTTCTTCATCACATCTTGTTCTCTAACTTAGTTAAAGAAAAGATTGATTTCCTTGCATCTTTTTTTCTACCTTAGTTAAAGGTTAGAGTTGAGGTGGTGGGGTGTAAATCATACTTGTACTGCATTGTTCCCTTATTCGAGGATGAATTATCCTAGTGGGGAAGAATTAAAACACCCTGGGTTTTTGCTAGTAGAATTTTTCTGAGTTTGAAAATTCTAGACATCATACGATTTGTGCTTACTACTTATATGATGTGGATACGATTTAGGGTCCCTTAATCGTATAATAATTAGTGTGATCTAGGTTGCATTAAATCCAAGTTGCAAGTGGAAATCATACTAGTCGTATGATGATGGCACGAGATAGGTTATGGACTCATATGATTTTTAGTGTGTCAATCCCTTGGTAGGCTGCCTAGGGTACAGTTTATGGGTATGAATCGTATGATTGGATACGAGTTGGTCCTTATGGTCATCTATTGGACAGGATTGGATTCCAACATTCTATCTAGGGTACGAGTGGTGGGTACCACTGGTATATTGTGTGTACGAGTCAGGGGGGTCGTACCCTCCTGCGCATATTTTTAACCTTTTAAGCTGAGGACATTTTAGATATTTCTCATGCCAAAAAACTTCAGAGCCCATATCTTAAAACATACAGTAGCCTCTCATAACACACTTTGAAAGATCAAAACACTCTTAAAACTCTCTCAAGGCTCTTGGTTCAAGAAAATCTAGGGTTTCTCCAATACAATTAATTTAGGGCTTACAAGGCTGGTTTTTCTCTATCTTTTTCAATATCTAAGGCATGTTACTGCTCTCTTATTTTTAGTTCAACTAAATTTATGTTTTAATGAATGGTTTTCATGATTTCATTATGGGTATTATTTGGTTTTGAATTGTACATTGGGGGTTTTGGGTGTTAATGGATGAATATTGTTTTCCCATGTTTTTATTATGGTTTTCGTGTTGAAATTGTGGAATTGAACACATGGTTTCATGGGAATGGTCAATTGGTTCTTGGTTTTGGTTTTGGAAACTATATGCCCTTAATATGTTTGTTAAAATGACTATCAGAATGGTTGTCACATAGTTTGACTTTTATTAAAACTATTGCGTTGCATAATATGGTTATGGAACCTAAATAGTTTTAAATAGTTTTAAATGATTTGGTAAGGCGTTGCTACCCATGGTTTTGGTTTAATTGGAAATCATGTACATGGGGATCCCCTAAGTGTTGGCTAATGACATTGATTACAAGTTATAATCTATGACTATACCACTTCCTAATGCCTTAGTAAACAAGTTCTGGAATTGGTTGGTTGGTTATGTGCTAATGGTTTTAATTGGGCTATAATAACGGGTTGTGATAGCTTACCGTGAAGGTGTGAGTCATTAGATGAAGTTGATGACTTTGGGAATACTGGAATGGGAAAGTTGTGATATGTAAGTTAGATATCCAGATTGGAACTGATGGATTGGGGGATAAGTCATTGGATGTATTAGGGTATGGAGTTCTTAAGATTATGATGAACCCCAAGTAGTATTTGGATAAATAAGGTTTTAAGTATAAGAGAGCCAAGTGTACCTAGTACATGTCAATAGTGATACCCTTTACAGCAAGGTATTGTTCTTATAGATGTAGTGAGATAGAGATTGAGGGCTAGTCTTAAATTTTCTCCTAGTGGTTGGCTTCAGGGGAGAGTCGGGGTGAATTTTCTCTTATTCTAATGATTCCCTCCTATTTTGGTTGAGAGGGCACTCTACTAGTGTCATAAATATTCTAATAGTGCTTATGCCTAAGGCCTGAATTCTACATACTGTGTATGTCTATACTCCAATCCCTGAACCAAAGGTAATAATGGTTCTCAGAAATTTAAGCTTCCAAATATTCAAGCTCTATGTCATAGCGCTCATGATCCATACATTCATGTCTTACGTTATGCCTAGTTCTAAGAAACAGTGGTTTCAAGCAGAAATCATTGCCTTGTTCCCTGAATATAAATCTCGACTTTATGTTATATTACCTATGATATATGAAGTCGTGTTTCTCCCAGTGCCCAGACCTAAGGAGTCGAGCTATGGTATGTTTAGGTCGGAACGACCCTCTATTTATAACCTAGGTGGTTGCTATAAAGTACTTCGTGCCTATTGTACCATGTCTTATTTCGCGAGTATCCCCTTAAGAAGTACAACAAGTAGGAGTCATGATTGAGAAGTAACCCCCTCATTCTTAATGCTTGTACTCTATTTCCTTAGTTACCATTCTTATGTTAGGATGGTAGTAGATATAGAAGCGTAGTAATGTTTTGGATGAGGGAGTAGATATCTTTATTGTAAAAATTTTGGGGTGACTACTCAGGCTAAAATTATAGATAAAGATAGAAGAGTAAGATGAACCTTTGTTATGTGAAATAGTTAAGAAGAAGACATGTGGTGAAATCCACTGTTATAGTGATTAAAGTTTCTAGTTTTGAGTGGGAGAACCACAAAGAGGGGGTAGAAACTCAAGCTTGAATATTGTGATTGATAGATACACAAACCATTGTGTTATGTGGTTAGTAATCCTTGATTAATACCTAAGGTTATTTTATTGTTGTGATAAGATCGAGTAGTACTATTGGAGTGGTGTAAAGTATATGGACACATGACTTACACTACCACTTTTAACTCCGAGTTAGGCTTTGATATGAGAGACGGATACAACAAATGCTTAAGTCATGTAGTTATATATTTTGCGAGGGAGTTAAGAGATTGAAATGGTGGAGTGTTGTATTCAAATTTGAAAGATTAGTGGAGAGTGTGGTCATATTTAAGGGGTGTTAGATGTATTGTTTGGTAGGAAGGTTCTATGTTGGAATCTAGAGAGGACATAAAATTCAAATATCCATTCTTGTTTCCCGCTCCTAATAATTGTTCTTGAGGTATGTGTATATCTTAACATCTTGGTTTTTTGTCTTTGTTAAAGGTAAGTGTGATTCTCTTGGAGTCTAATCGTGCTAATAAATGCCTTGTCCTATCATTCGAGGACGAATGATCCTAAGGGGGGAGTATGTAATGCCCTGGGTTTTTGGTACTTGGAAATTTTCTGAGTCTAAGATTTTTGCCCTAGCAACTACTAACCCGCGAGTCGTAATATGTCTTTACAGGTCATACGACCCAGTCATAAAGAGCCCAGAAGGATTTTCCTAAGTCACTGCCTTGATAACAACTAGACTAAATGAGCCGTATAGACTCCTAACGAGTCGTAATAAGGGTATTTCTTAAGTTGTCAAGTGTAGTGCCTCTATCGAAATAGTTGAGACTACGACTTGACCCTATGAGTTTTAGTGTCTCATTATGAGACGTACGATGCCAGTTGTAGAGTTTATAGTGAAGACCCCAATGGGGTTCTAATTTGGCTACGACTAGACAGTCTAAGTCGTAGGGTGACCCTACGAGTCGTAAGGTCACTCATAGTAACTGGGCGTTGTTTTTCAGCCTTTTGACTAAGGGTATTTTGTACATTTCCCTCATACCCTAAACATAAACCATAACCTATAAACACTTTTGAGAGTTTATTTTCATCCATAACTCATCAAAGCAAACACTATTCTCTCTCAAAAACTATCTCAAGTAACAATACTTAGGGTTTCCAAGAAGTAAGTCAACTAGAGCTTCCAAGGGCAAATTCTCTCCATCATCTTGGGTATTTAAGGCATGTTACTCTTCCCTCATTGTTTATTTGTTAAAATCACATGTTTTAAAGTATTGTTCTTGAGAGATTCATGTTGGTTTTATAACAAGAGTTAAGGGTTTTAATGTTTGTTATTAAACAATATTTTGCTATGGTTTATTTATGATTAATCATGCTTTAAATATGGTTTTAAAATTGGGGATTCATGGGTATGGTGAATGAACTAAAGAATAGTGATTTTCCAAAACTTATGATTTTTGAAGTGGTTATGACCCCAACCCCATAATGTGAAATTAGTTTTTAGTTATGAGAAATATAGAAATTGAACTATTCTTGAACTATTGCATTGTGATGTTGAATTGAACCTTATGGATTCGTGTTTTCACAAATTATTGAACTGAAGTGTTGTGAATTCCCCCAAGTGATGTAATTGTTTGGTCAAGTTGTTGATACCTTGCAAATGTAATTGGTATGACGATAAATACCTTAATGTGAAATATGGTTCAGTGAATGGGAATATGTGAAAAATATTTTTAATTGGACTTTAAAAGAAGGTTGTGTCGCTGAGTCTTGAAAGTGGAGGTACGAGTGACCGATACTTGGAATTGCGTTAGCCAGTTCGGGGTTGTTATAGCTTGAGGGTTTGAGTCTATAACGACCCGAGACTACCCCCTAGTCGCTACACGGTGCTTATAACCCTAAAAGACCACAAGCTAACCCATGACTGATATCTTCTGTTAGCACTGAAAGAATATACACAAATAAAAGCATATCCTCGATAGATGAGGACTCACTGCTAAATCTGTTAATGCTGGCTGAATCTGGCTAAGTGCAGTCAGGAACCTGAGCGTCCGTACTTATTATATGAAACATCATAGCGCAAGAAATGGGTATGCGATGAGTGCGTGGGAATGTACTGGTATGCTAAATGAGGTAAGGCTGAATGCATGCATTTATATGCATGATCAATAACTAACTAAATGATATGTAAGAGCTGGATTAGCATACATAGAGGATCTGTAACTACTGAACATACTGTGCATACTGTAACTAAGTATACTAAAACTAGATCTAATAACTGATAATTGAATATACTGATAATCTGAGATCACTAATAATCTGAATTACTGATAACTGGGTGACTGTATCTGATAGTCTTAATTCTGTAGAACTGAACTGAGTTCTATTCTGAAGACTGAGATCGAAATTGAAACTATAGGAGGTAATAATGTAATCGACATGCCCCAAATAAGATAAGATAACTAAGCTGGGGTCCAATCTGTAACCCTAATTGAAAGGGTGTCAGTACCGTGCCACGGGTAAAGACAAGCTAAAGAGTAACCCTCTACTGGAAGGTTTCCTAAATGAGAACAGTGGTACCCCCTACTACCAGGTAGATCACCTCATCATCCCTTAACTGGCAGGTTGTATGTCTTAACCTACGCTGGCTACGTAGTTCTGGAATGCAAGGATTGCTTCTAAGGATCACATAGTGATCCTCTACTTCCAGGTGATCCCTCATCCTTGGGCTCACTCAGTGCTGAATCCTACTCCCAACTGAAAGATATTGAAGTGTTATACTAGACTGAATTCACTAAGATTACTGAGTTTTTCCTAAGATCTATAGCTGACTGAATTATACTAAGTTCTGTAATGGACTAAGAGTACTACTGATCGTGACATGACTGATACTATTCATAACTAACATTGGATCTAAATAAATAGCTAAGTTGTCGTGTATTAAATACCCCCAAGACTTGATAGCATGAAAAGTAAAGAAAAGCATAATCTTGAATAACATAACAATGTTTACTTCATTATAATTCATTCATAGAGGCATTCCATCAAACACTTGTAATACATTAACTTGTACATGAATGGAGAATACATCTTAGCATGCTATAATGGCATTATTTTATTCTCATAGATAATTTATCAAACACATACGAAGCATACTTGGTTCATTAAATCATAAACACTTAGGGTTAACATGGCTACAATAATCAACTTGCAAATTGAAGGGTTTATCATGAATACTATGTAATTCAACACATACTAGAATCAATTCTTGGAACTCGAAATCTAAATCATGGATTAAAACTCAAACAACATCATGAACATGAATTCAATATAATTCAAACATGGAAATCATGAATCATAAATCTTGTATTTTGAAAAAGGATTCTTGAGCTCCATGGAAGGTAAGGATCCATAGATGAACATCTAACATACCTGAGAAGAAGAGTTCTTGAAGGTTATTGGAGAAATTCTTGAGGACTAACCTTGATTCTTGAATTAGGGTTTTTGTCTCTTGAGAGAGAATGATTAAATTTGGGAAAAAATTTGATGAATAATGAAGTAACAAGGTTAATTAGGGTTGATTTTTGTTTTAAAGGCTGGCTAGGGCCGTGGAAAAAGACTCAAATACCCCTATAATGATTTAAAAGCACAGAATTTAAAACTGGAAATTAACTGAAAAATTCTGATCTGGGCCCTTGGCGTGATGCGGTGCTATCATGTTGTGTCACTGTAAAAAGGACAACTAGGAAATTTCTTAGTGGCGCAACGCGGTGGTATCGCATTGCCACTTAGTTTGTGAACTGGAAGTGCACCGCGACACGATGGAATCACGTTGGTACACTAAAAATTGGCATTTGTGAATTGGGTCTATGGCACAATGCGCTAATATCGTGGAGAAACACTAGAAATTGACATTTGTTATTTTGACACACTCCACGATGCAGTACTGGCCAGAGCGATGATGTTTAATGACTGAAACATAAAATCGCCATAACTTCTTATTCGGTTATTGGATTTAGGAAACTTTCATATCGTGGAAAGCTAATTGAATTTCCTACTCAATGAAAAGTTAAAATTTTGAAAATTCCAGATGTATAAAAGTGTATTCATCTTTAAAGTAAGTCTTTGACATTTTTGGGACGAATTTAAGCTAGGTAAAAGTATGGGGTGTTACAGAGTCCGCTTGCTTGTGACCAGGTTGTTTAAGTCCACCTTATTGATATTATTATGATTGTAGGGTTTGAATTCCCCATATCATATTTCATAATCGAGTGATTAAGCCACCTTAGTAAATGATTGGGAGGTTCTAATTCCCCATGCATATATATATGATCTTTCTCTGGTTTATACGGCTACACGCACTGGGGCTCATCCAAGGGGTGAGAGTTGGGGCCTATATATCCTGTGGGGAATATTATATAATGGTTGTGCTACACAATCTAGGCGAAATTTGTAATGTACACGTTAAACCTTGTTTCCTATCCCGGCATGTGATATATATACATGTATATGCATTTGATTATGTGTATTGGATTTTGAAGGAGTTTGAAACTATTGATCATGGAATTATGTTATCCTTATCCCTGAGTTACATACTAGAATTCACCTGTTAACCATCTTCAGATGCTGTATCCCCACACGATGCAAGAATTGACCATACTTCTACCACTCCTGCACAGTGATTCAGATTTGGGGTTAGTTCGTGAGTTGACATTGAAGTGATGAGCTTTCATACACTGGAAGTCTACATTTCATGTTTCAGTCTCTTATTTCTTAGATCATTTATACTTGATTTGGCTATAGTCGGAGGCATGTCCTGACACTTCATTGGTATTCAGTTTTGCTCCTTTAGTTAGAAGGATTTGTTGAATTACTATGGGCCTGGGTGTTGTTGGTAGGTTATTTGGATGGTTTTTAGTTGATGGATTATAGTTATGTTTTAAATACCTTTAAGCTTATCCTTATGTTATCTTGTCATATGATCTGAATTCATCCGACATTGCGGATATTGTGTTTGGTTAGTTAGGTGAAAGGGGGTGATCTTCGGTCCCCGGTAGACTTGAGATACCCATCACGGCCAGGCCCTAGTTTGGGTCGCGACACTAGTCCTAGATAAGGACTCAAACCACAACTTAACCCCAAACCCAATAAGTCATCATAAAGTTCATCAGACCGATTCTATAATTTTTTAGATGATTTTAAAAGGGTTATTTGGTCCTTTCCCACTCTTTTAACCCTAAAACTAGGTCGTTTAAGCTATCCAAGGGCTGAATAATAATTCTAAGACACCCCCAAGTCTCCTATTCCTCATAATCTACTAGACATTTAGAAATTTTAGAGAGAAGGGGCAATTTTTCTTCTTCAACAGGTGTCATTAAGGTTTTCAACCTCAGGTATATTGGATTTAATAAATGGGTTCCCTTTGCCTATTAAATCCAAAGACTTCTCAAATTTAATTCACCTTCAAGTTTGGGTTTCTATGAAAAGTGTAAATTCTTTTAGTTTTTAGTTTCTTGCTTTGAAAAAACCATGAATATATGTTTTCCTATAAATTTGATCATCTCTCCATACTCATGACTATGAAATCTCATTATTTTGATAAATTCTTGATTCTAGGCTTGAGTTATAAAATTTCTTATTACATTCAAATTGTAGTATTGCTATTATTAGTTGCATTCTCAGAGATGGTGGTTTATCAACACACGATGACCTAGGATTTCATGCATACACTTATGAGTGTTAAATCCTCCAACTTACATGTTATTGAATAATTTTGGATAATGCACTTATTTTCACTTTTTAGAATATTACTATTATTGAGAATTTTTAGTTACTAGTGTCATTCAGTTGGGTGTAGTACAAAGTACTGAGCGAACGCCGGGAAAAAGGCTCACCGGTCAGTTAGGCTGACCTTTGGTAGAAGTCTGTAAGTCCTAGAACTATGGTGTCACCATAGGTTCCAAGTCTATAAGTCCTAGAACTATGGTGTCACCATAGGTTCCAAAGAGTCACCTATCAGGCCAGGCTTGATACCTTAGTCCTTTTGGACATCAGTTTAGTGGATCTACTTCCGTTAGTGTTAATACCCTTGGTACAGTACTAAACACCCATCCAACTGGGGTTATAGGTTAGACCCCAGTTAACTTAATGGTAGCTCCCAAAGTTCAAAGTTCATAGTTTAGATTTAGATACTTGTATGACCTGGTATCTAATTGTTTAACTTATCATACCATATATGTTTATTAATTGGTCTTTCATTAGTTTACCATGTCACATACAACTTATGCAGCCGATATCATTTATTTCCCATCTCACATACTTAGTATATTCAAAGTACTTATTGCATACTCTCTTTGGTGCTATATTGTCTTTTAATATAGGTTCTGACGTTCAACATCTAAATTATGCTTAGTATAATTTTGTACCATATCAGCAATAATGTTTGGTGAGTCCTCATCATTTGAGGGTCAGGAATCAACATTTCTTTTTCAGTATTATTCTAGTTTTAGCTATTTGGAGTTAGTGGGGACTTGTCCCAACAACGCATATGATTTAGAGGCTTTCAAAGAAATAATTATATTTTCAGTATGTTGATTATGTTAGATAGTCTCAATTTTAGAATCCAGTATTGATTTTTCTATTATTATGATCATGTCATTTTTGGTTAGTTTTTTCCCTAAATATCTCTTCATTTTCTTCAGTATTCTTAGTGTTTTTCCAAGCCATGAGTTAGCTTGGGGTCACTTGTGGCTCTGAGCACCGTGTTAGAACTAGGGGTAGTCTCAGGTCGTTATAGGTATAGGTGATTCTTAGGTGAAATTCACTTTGTTCATTCACTTCGTGCATTGAGTCTATGTTGGTTCCTAAAATTCACAATATTTTCATCCTTTTGCAGAGGGTCAGGATGCTAGTTGCAACGACTGCAGATGAGGACCCTGAGTCTGTGACTAAGGCTCTTGCTAGAGGTTGTGGTTGAGATAGGGGTAGAGGTTAGAAAAAAGATGCATCCCTAGCTAGGGTTATGAATAAGGAGCCTGCCCAAATTTTTGTTATTGCTTCCATGCCCAAGGTTCCTCCACCCCATCCATTGATAGGACAGAAGGCAGCCCAAGCTCCACTGGGTTTTATTTCTTTCTCACTGCTCACAAATACCTTGGTTCAATCAATAGGTTTGGTTTGTTGTGCACGATCTAATAGTGCTCAGTCTATATATCAGAGTGGTACAGATGTAAGGGTTCAACAAATTACGGTTCCAAGAGTTGAGGTTCCTCCCACATTGGTAGTTTCTCAGTCGGTAGCCTCCCAACCAGCTATGTTTGTTGAGGAGCAAAAGATGTTGGGAAGATTCCTGATATTGACTGCACATATATTTGCAGGGGCATCGGTGTTGCATCTTAATGCACATGCAATTGTATATGGCGATGCAAGCAATACGATGGCCCTTTTGAGCTGAATGTCAATCCCTCAGGGACTTGATTTTTAGCAAGCAATCCAATTCTAGCATTACTAATAAGATTAAAGAAGTGCGAGTTGTAAACAAGAAAGACTAATATTTGAGAATTTAAAAGTAACAATAAACAATAATGAGAATATCAAGTATTTGAAACAATGATTTGGAGAAATCAAGGGTCGAGGCAATTTTAATAATCCTAAAATGCTACAAATTTTGGTTGGTTAATTTAACTATAATGGTTGTTGATTCACGAGGTTAATAACATGATTACAGTCTTACAAGCCTCTAATAATCTATCTAAATTGGCCCCACAACTAGAACCGATTCAAATACATTTGTATGTTATCTCGTATTTGAACTAATTAGGGTGAATTAGGTATATTACTATCCAAATCGTGAATCCTATTTTTAATTCTTTTAAAGAATAAGAACCCACTCCATATTTTACACGTTCTAGTATAATGTTTCTTCTTTCAGACTCACAATAGAAATATAAATGTATTCTAAAGGTCGCGAATTAGTAGAATAGTAATAACATGAACATATGAACAATCAAATATGATAATCAACAATTAAACAACTTGATTGTATGCTAAGTATTCATGTAAGTATCCTCAAAAATAGAATTAAGGTGTATATAAAATCATTGTCTCACAAAGAACCACTATATATGAGTTCATAAGGTAAAACTATAAGAAAGTAAAGTTAATGAACAAAGAACCCTAATTTGATCCCCTTGATGACTTGTCTCCTCTTGAATTTTTATATTGATCCAAATATGGGATGAAATTTTGAATAAGTGATCCTTTTATAGTGTTTAAGGTATTCCATGGGTACCCCAACACTAAATATTTGCATTGATAACATTGCCCCTCACTTAAAATGCTTAAAAATCAACTTTGGACGCCCCAAGAGTTGCCTAATGTTACAATGCCAAAGGACAATCTTTGGGGTTGTGGAGCCCAACCAAAAAAAGAATAATTAATTTAATGTTTGGATAGGGGTGTAGAACACACCCCATATCCAGATTTTGGGGTGCGGCGCAAGGCACCCCCACAAAGAGGAGGATTCACTCTGTTTAAGCTCCTATCTTAGCGTACGATTGCTCCTTATTTTCCCAGATCTTAGGACTTGTTTGTAAGATTTAACTATATTTAAAAACACCTAAATGGTCTTATTCAACATCAAATAACAATCATTAGTTCATACAACACAAAAGAGTTCATCAAAGTACACTAGAATCAAGCATAGCTCAAGCTAGCACAACTAGTTTTCTCGCCTAAACTCTATTGAATCATTTTGATTCTTAAATTGTTTAAAATGCACCATAATCACTCCAAAAAAAAAACTCAATGCTAAATACACAATTAAACTCTTAATACCCTATTAAGAACATCAAGAAGTCCTCAAAACTAAGCTAAGTACGCATAGATAATGACACTTAGGTGTATAAATACATCTGAGATCATCACCTCACACTTAAAGCCTTGTTCATTCTTGGAAAATTCTATACATTAAGCACAATCAAGGGAAAATCTAACATCACTACTATAACTAAGACACTAAAGGTAGAACTACAATGACTATATGCATAGAAAGTTCCACTTTAAGCATGTGATATTGCCATTGAAAAACTCATAAACACTACTTCAAAACTTCTTAACCTAAAGAATCAAATCTACTAAGTTGGGGGAAACTCATGCATATTACTCAACAAAGAGATCCTACAAATCACCTAACCATCATTTAATATTAGACCTTACCATAAGAGAGTCACCCATACTCACTCATATGCAATTGATCACAAGAATGGGTGTAAAAATCAAATTTCCCCCACTCTCGCAAAGAATTCACATGTCACATAAGATGAATAAAAACCTTGTGCTTAGTGTAATACTCCACTAATACCAAAATATTGAGGTTCAATATCAAGTAGGACTTTACAGGTTGTAACATAGGCTAAAGAACGGTAGGATCTATTCTGGTTGGTAATAGTGACTATGTTCCCTAAGAGCTTTAATACATCACACTTTACATTAGACTCCTCTCTGACCAACCAACTTTTCTACCACTTTTACCTTCCTTTCTCTCTTTTGTTTTGCCCCATCTCGTTAAGCTAGTTCACACATCTTTAGTAGGGAGTATTTTCTATCAACACATGATTCAATTTTGTTGAATTTTTATTTTCATTATATTCCTCCCACCCACAACACATGAACTATTTTTAACACACCAATAGCTAGTATTTTGGGGCTTCATTTTCACTTTTCCTTTCTTAAATTCTACACTCTTTAACATCTCAATATTTCAACTAAAATGCTTAAGATCTTTGGGTTAAATTATAGTCAATCAAAAGAAAAGAAATAAGCTACATAGGCTACCAAAGAATACTTTAAAGGATAAATGAGGCTAACAAGTATCATGCAATAATGGTAGATAAAGAGGGTATAAACATGGATATAAAATAAATGCCTATATTATCTTCTTATTCCAACACTCTTTGTTTCTCTTTTCACACACACCAACAAGTTCTAGATATCACTATGCAAATATACACACACACCAGCAAGTTCTAGACATTATTATGCAAATATGAAATATAACAAAATACCTTACTCACACATGGAACATGCTCAAATCAAGAAGGATCTCTATAGGCTCTCAACGAAGAAATAACATAAATTCAAAATTAAGCCAACATCACACAAGAGTCATATAAATGAGCCTTGGTGTCTCAAAAGAATAGTCAGTCAACTAACTATACATGATTTCCCCTTCAAAACCAACTTGCATCATGTAATCATGTATAGAATTTAGAAATAACATCTAATTATTTCCTAATAAAAAAATTTAAAATTACTCCTAAAAATAAAAAAGGGATACTGGGTTCAAAGAGCGCCTCCTCAAAAAAGAACTAAAAAACCAAGGGATAGGTAAAGTGTGTTTTTACTAATTATAAACCAACAAAAACTAAAAATAAAGAAAGCTAAAAATTTTTTGTAATTGTTTTAAATTTAGCCAAAAACTAGAAAATAATTAAAAATAAAAATTCTATAGAAACACTTACTATATAATTGGAAGATTCCCCAACCCAAACTGAAAATCACACTTTGTACCTAAAGTATAAACTAAAAATAAGGATGCAAATACTATTTGAGGCCTCTAGGCCTAGCTAGTTGCATTATGATCACCAAAGAGGTCCGGAGGACCCCATACTCAGTCTGTTCCATGCTCCTTAGATCAGATACCTAGTACTCAGACTTCCCTTCAACTTGTTGACTCAAATATAACAAAATAAAGGTTATATAAAGAAAAACTATTAAATAAAATACCTACTTTAATATGGGTTGCCTCCCAAGCAGCGCCTAATTTATTATCGCGGTATGACTCATATCACAACTCTCAACCATATTATTTTATCCTCTTTCTCCTACTCGTATCCCATATTATTATTTTTTTTTAAACTTTTGAATACTTACACTCAAGGTATTCAACTTTTTACACACATACCTTTTTAGGTTCCTCTCCATACTTCCCAATTTAAAGCTTAATTATTGATGTAGATAGCTCAGTGAGAGTGTCTGAAGAGGTCATTGGATTTTTAATCTCCTCCACCCCATACTTATCTTCTTATATCACTATGATCATACATAAATATTTGTAGTATGAAGGCGTATTGTGTGCTTTATACACTATGAAGACCATTTTTCATCATTCAATCTCATTATGAAAAATCCCTCTCTCACATCTATTAGTGCTTCTCTAGTTGCCAAGAATGGACGTCCTAATATGATTACCACCCTATCATATACATCATAGTCAAGAACAATAAAATTAGTAGGAATAATAAACGTACTGGCCCTAATAAGAACATCTACTATGATTACTTTGGGAACCACTTTTATTCTGTCTGCCATTTGGAGCACAATAGAACATAGCCTCGATTTTCCTAAGCCCAGAGTGATAAACACTGAAAGCAGCATCAAGTTTGATACTTTACCCTAAATCACTCAAAGAGTGGACTACACCATTATTACTAATTTGTATGGAGAAGACGAAACTCCCAGGGTCCTTGAGCTTCTTGGGCATCTTGCTTATCACTACTAAACTGTACTCCACAATATGTGCTACCATCTCAATGTCACCCAACTTTATATTACTATTCACCACATTCTTCAAGTGCTTAACATACTTAGGCACTTCCTACAAAACATCTATCAAAAGGAATATTAATGTGAAGTTCTATGAATGTGTCAAAGAACTTCTTAAAAATACAACCTCTTTAGCCTTTTAAATCTTCTAAGGAAATGATAATGGTGGTCTCTCTGGAGTTTGCTCAACTGCCTTTTCTTTTGAGTACTTAGACTTTGCCAAATTTTTAGCATTTTTGGATACAACTTTCTTCTCATCTACTTTTTGTAGGACCAAATCTGCTTGTACCTTATGATTTTTATTTGGAGACCTGTAAATGAGGTCTCTACCACTCCTTAAGGCAATTTCCATCACTTGCTTCAAATTTTTTGTATCACAAGGTAAAACTCCTTGAGGTCTTGTATTTTATTCCTGAGGTAACTGCCCAACTGTGTATCTAAATTCTTCTAAGCTATATTCTGATTTTTGATATCTACAGCCATTTGTTCTTGGTTGGATAGGATCTTTTTCAAAGTTTCTTCTATATTACTAGCCTGAATATTATTTTGAATGCTCCACTGTTGAGTTTGAGACTAATTATTTCCCTATGAGTAATTTCGCTGAATCTGCCAATTGCGATTATAGGTATTACTAGAATTTTGATTTCCCTTTTATGCATTGCCCACAAAATTAACCAACTTTAAATTTTCTCCAAAAGACTATAGAGTGCCCATTATTTCCAAAAATCTCACACCAAGTCTAGGCCTACTGAGCTGTATTTACTTGAGCCTGAAGTTGATTCACACTTAACTTTCTAAACTGTGTCATTATTTGGTTCTAAAATGAGGCCAACTAAGCAGCCAATGATGAGACACTATCTACCTCTATCATAATTGCAGGCTTTTTCACCATGCCTTTGGAAATATCACTATGCCATCAGGATTACCTTGTGCATTTTGATTCATGAGAGTATATATCTCATCATATATTTTCTCCAAACCTTGACTACTTGCAGCTGAATCTAGGAAAAATTTTGTTTTATGGTCAAAAGCTTAAACAAAAGTATGAGCTAACACCTTATTGGTTTGTTAGTGATGGGGAAAATCCCTGAGAAGAGGATTGAATCTATTCCATTCATGATAAAGATTTTTATTTGGCTCTTTTTTTGTAACTCAGGAACTCACTCCACTACCTTGCAGTTTTTCCAAAAGGAAAAATCAGATAAGAAACTTTTTTTTCCAAGTTTTCCCAGGTTGTAATGATGTTTGAAGGTTATGCCTTTAACTATTTCTTTTCTTCCCTTAGTAGTGAAAAGGGTAAAAGAGTGAGTCTCACACAATCTATGGAGACTTTAGTAGGAATAAAAGTATCATTGATCTCCAAAAACTTCTGTATATGAACCTGTGAATCCTCATGTGATAGGCCCATGAACTTCCCACTACTATGAAACAATTTTACCATATTCTTATTTAGATCAAATCTACCAACAGGCTTCGGTCTACAGATGTTGGAGATGACAGTAGTTGCGAGTGGGATTACCACTTCGTGTACTGTTCTGCGGGCTAGTTTTCTTCAAGCTTGATTGTAGGATTGGCTTCTCCTTATTAAACTTGTAGGATAGGATAAAGAAGTGTTGCTTCTCATGTTAATTGATGCAAGTGTCACTCAGGTTGGGATATGGTTCAATAAAATCCCTTTCCTTTGCCATCTTACTTGAGATTAAGACCTATGCTTGCAAGTTTAGTAGCTAAAACTTGGTTGTTAGCACTTATCAAACAAAAATAGCAAAACTATAAATCAGAAGGTTGTCAATTTTAAAGTCCCTGACAATGGAACTAAAAACATTTTCTTTCTACCACAAACTCAAATGTACATGTAAGTAATACAATGCCCCTTATGAGACAAATATCGATCCCTCAAGGACTTGGATTTTAGAAAGAAATTCAATTCTAGTGTTACTAATAATATTAAATAAGTGCAAGTTATAACCAATAATGTCTAATATATGAGAATTTAAAAGTAACAAAAACAATAACAAGAATAATAAGTGTTAGAAACAATGATTTGGAGAAATCTAGGGTCGAGGCAATTTGAACAATCTAACAAAGCTACACAATTTTGACTCATAACCTATTTCAAATTATCCTATCTTTTATTCATTTAATGAATAACAACCCACTTCATATGTTCCATTTTATAATCTAATGTTCCTCTTCTCAGGATTATAATAGAAATATAAATGTATTCTAAAGGTCATGAGTCAATAGAATAGTAATAACAAGAATATTTGAACAACCAAATATTATAATCAACTTTAAACAAACTTGATTGAATTTTAAGTATTCATGTTTGTATACTCAACCCTCTAATGAGGGTGTTTATCCACTCATACTATTATAAAGAATCACCATAGATGAATTCATAAGGTAAAATTATATGAAAGTAAAGTCAAAGAACAAAGAACCCTAAGTTGAGCCCATAAATGCCTTATCTTCTTTCCAATTCATGTATTGATCCAAATATGGGATGAAAGTGTAACTAAGTGATTCTTTTATAGTGTTTTAGGTCGTCCATGGGTATCCCAACACAAAATATATGCATTAACAACATTGGCCATCACTTAAAATGCTTAAAAATCAACTTTTGGACGCCTTGGGAATTGCCTCACATTGCAAGGACAAAGGACAAGCTTTTAGGGTGTGGAGGCAACACAAAGCAAGGACAAAACACTGAACGGTCTCCCTATTTTTGCGTCACACACCCCATAGCTAGATTTGGGGGGTACGGCGCAAGGCACTCCCACAAAGGGGAGAATTCACTCTTTTTAAGCACCTATCTTGGTGTACGTTTGTTCCTTGTTTTCCCACTTCATAGGACTTGTTTGTAGTATTAAACTATCTTTCAAAACACCTAACATGGTCTCCTAAACATCAAATAATATGCATTAGTTCAAACAGCACAATAAAGTTCATCAAATTACACTAGAACTAAGCATAGCTAAAGTTATCACAACTAGTTTTTTGTCTAAACTATATGATCATTTTGATTCATAACTTGTTTCAAATGCACCATAAGCACTCTAAAAATGAAACTTAACACATAAATAAGCAATTACACCCTTAATAACTTATTAAAGACATCAAAAAGTCCTCATAACTAAGATAAATGAAAATAGATAATGACACTTAGGTGTATAAATACGCCTAAGATAAACTAGGTGAGGATTTATTTGAGTTATTGATTTCTTTTAATGATAGGATCCATAATTTTGGCCTAGTTGAGACTTGTTGGGTTAACTATACTTCTTCTTAGTAGGACTTAGAAGCTAGACATAAGTGATAGCTTATCTTGATTCTAGACCAGTTAGATCTCCTCCATTAACATGGACTCAGTTCTTTGAGGTATTCTTAGGTAAGTATAAGCCTCACAGCCTTTGAGAGCATTTAAGATACTAGTTCTCTAGATTGGATCATGGTTTTATGATCATTCTAGAGTATGAGGCATGGTTCTATGAGTTGGTCAAATATGTTACTGTTATCTTACCAACTAAGAGTGAGCGGGTTTGGTACTTTTGTTAGAGATATGTGACTTTCTCTTCGTATATAAACTAATAATTTAGTTAAATCCGGTAGATCTTTTTATGAGGTTTCCAATTATGCCTAGACTATAGAGGAAATGCTTGTAAGGCCCAAGGGAGGCCATGTCACCAGGATAGTTTCAGTGGGAGCCACAGTGGCTCACCATTCAAAGGTAGGGGTTCTTAGATTAGGTACCCTCTATGTCATTCTTATAAGCATTAGGCCATTCTAGTAGACTTGTTCATGATGTACTTTAGGTTATTGACGTGGGTCAGCCCATCTAGAGTGATTACAGGGGCAAAGTAGCAATTTATCTTTGAGAGGCGCACATTTTAGGTTTTTTAGCTGAGGTGGCTATTTCGGGTCATCTAGATATTTTGGTCAAAGTAAATTGTTATGACATGCTATGATCACAGGAAATTTGACCATTATCTAGAGAGTATCCCTATCGTAGGGTAGTTTTGTCTACAATGATGTGTTCAACCGATTAGGGCAGTGCCACCTCTAGCTATAAGTAGCATGCAGGGTCTTAGGGATAGTCCCTAAGGTTCTCGAGGAGGTCCTTAAGCAGATGAGGAAAGTGGTCGGTCAAGAACCTAACCACATTATGGTCTACTTATTTGTCTATTGTACCTTGAACACTGGAGGTAGAGTCTTCACATATTGTTATTACTTGTACAATTTCATTATGTCAATAGCCAACTATTGATTTATTTGATTAGAGATCCACTTATTTATATCTGTCTATGCATTATGTTTAAAGTTATTTTGGGAGTCTTTATCTATTCCATTATGAGTATCTACTTTTGTGGGTGATTTCTTAGTAGTGGATCGAGTATATAGATCAAGTGTACTTACCATTCGAGAGTTTGATACTCAAGCTAATTTTATTATGCTCTATATGTTAGACTTTGATATAATTATGAACCAGTTATCCCTTTATCATGCAGTCTTGGATTGTATTGCCAAGACCGTTACCTTCGTCATGCCTGTCATACCTTTAATTATATGGCAGGTTTCTATTAGCCATACACCGATAGGGATTATTTCTTTTGTTCTAGAAAGAAGACTCATATTGATAAGTTGTAAGTCATATCATACTTATATTTGTTATTTTAGTGCATAGAGTCCTTTGCTTAGTTCCATCTCTATAGTCCATGATTTTTTTGATGTTTTTCCTACTGACCTATTTAGCTTTCCTCCTGAGCTGGGCACCCTTCCTATAGTACCTTATTGCATGGATCCTTCTAAACTTAAGGACTTGAATTCCTAACTTTAGGATCTTCTTGATAAGGGTTTTATAAGTCCGAGTGTACCAACTTGGAGTGCTCCTATTTTGTTTATGAAAAAAAATGGTTATATGCTTAAGTGTAGTGACTACAAGCAGTTTAATAATGACAATGAAGAATAGGTACCCTATGCATCATATTGATGACTTGTTTGACCATCTTTAGGGAGTGGCAATGTTCTATAAGATTCACTTCAGAATTGATTACCAACAATTGAGGATCCGGGCAGAGGACATCCTTATGACAACTTTCAAGACTCGTTATGGCTATTTTATATTTTTGGTGTTATCTTTTGGATTAACCAATTTCCTAGCCACATTTATGGATTTAATGAACCAAGTGTTTTGACCCTATTTAGACTCATTTTTTAATTATTTTCATTAATGTGATCCTTATGTATTCAAGGAGTAGGGAGAAGCACGAGCAGCATTCCAGGATTGTGCTTCAAAGATTGAGAGATAATAGGATTTATGTTAAATTCTTAAAGAAAGAGTATTGGATTGATTACATTACGTTCCTAAGACACGTGATGTCTAAGGATTGGATTATGGTGGATCCAGCAAAAGCTGAGGCTATTCAGGTTTGGGCCAGACATAAATCTCCAGCCATATTTCATAGCTTTATTAGTTTGGTTGCTTAAAACAAGTGGTTGATTGAAGGTTTTGCTACTATTACTGCACTGATGACTAGGTTGACTAGAAAAAAAGTTCCTCTTCAATGGTCCAGGGAGTGTGAGTTTAGCTTTTTAAAGCTTAAGAATTGTTCATTTTAGCTCCTATTTTGACTCTTTTTGTTACGAGCTAAGGATTTACCATATATTGTGATGCTTTTAGTGTTGGTTTAGAATGTGCTTTGATGCAGTAGGGTCAAGTTATTGCTTATGTATCGAGGCAATTGAAGGTGCACGAGCATAATACCCCATGTATTATTTAGAGTTGGCAGAGTTAGTTTATGATTTAGAGGCACTAACTGTATGGAATTTATTATGAGATTTATTCTGACTATCTTCAAAACATTATGACATAGCGGGACCTTAATTCTAGACAACACAGATGGATCGAGTTGTTAAAGGTCTCTGGCATCTCTATTCTATATCACCAGAGAAGGTGAATGCGACAGCATATGCCTTAAGACAAAATGCGGTAAGAATGGGTAGCTTGGCCTTTATTTCAGTTTAAAGCAGCCATTATCTTAGGATGTTCAGTCCTTATCCAACTTGATGATTTTATTGATATTTTAGACTCTAGGAGGATCCTTGATAATTTTAAGGCTAGGTTTACCTTGCTTAAGAAGATACAGAGTCACCAGTTTGAGTATAGTAAGCTTTGTGGCATTTGTGATCAGGTTGCGGGGTGAGTCTAGGAGGGACACCTTAGATTCATAGAGTATTCTTAGATATGATGACTATATTTGTCTTTTGAGGGTTGGAGACTTAACTGATACTGCAAGAGGTTGACAGCTTCAATATTATATTCACCCTGGTATGACTAAAATATATAGAGATTTAAGGCAGCATTACTGGTGGAGTGGCATAAAGAGAGATGTAATAGACTTTGTAGTGTGTTGTCTATGTTGTTAGATTGTAATCCAAGCATTAAAGACCTAATGGCCTGATTCAGAGGCTACCTATTCTAGAGTAGAAATGGGAGAGAATCACCATCGACTTTGTTTGTGGGTTGCCTCACACTTTACATGGTTTCAAAGAAATTTAGGCATTGTAGATTAGTTGACCAAATTGACATATTTTCTTCCTATTCAAATGTCTTTCATTTTTTAGATGTTCACTATATCTATGTTCGAGAGATATTTTGCCTGCATAGAGTACCTATGTCTATTATTTTAGAAAGAAATACAATTCTAGCTTCTGGAGGACTTTTCAAAAGGAGTTAGATAGTTGGGTTGACCACAGTACATCTTTTCACCCTCAAACCAATGGGTAATTAGAGCCGACTATTCAGGTTTTTGAGTATATGCTCCCCACTTATGTTATGGACTTTGTAGGTTAGTGGAATCAACACTTAACCTTAGCGGAGTTTGCTTATAATAATAACTACAATTTGAGCATTGAGATGATACTATTTAAGGCAATATAGGGTAGGCATTGGTGATATCATATAGGATGATTTGAGACCTTCGAGGTTAGGTCCAGCCATACCAACTTGCTTTATTAGTTATTGGATAGAGTCTGGGTGATTCAAGATAAGTTAAGGGCAACTCAGAGTAAATAGAAGAGTTATGCTGATTGTAAACTTTGTACCTTGAGGTTTGTAGTTGGTGATGGGTTTTCCTATAAGTGTATCCCATGAAAGGCATGTTGAGGTTTGAGAAGAGGGACAAGCTCATCCCCAGGTATATTGGGCTATTTAAGATACTTTTAATAATTGGAGAGGTAGCTTACGAGTTGGCCCTGCCTCCAAACTTTGCAACTGTTCACCAGTTTTATATGTCTCTATGGTGCGTAGTTATATCCTATATATGTATCACATGCTTTGATAGGAATTGGTATAGTTGGATGAGAGGTTGAACTTCATAGAGGAGTCAGTTCTCATATTGGCCATGGATGTCAGTCCGTAGCACACTAGAGAGATTTTGGTGGTTAAGGTTCAACGGACACATCGAATAATTGAGGTGACCACCTGGGAGATCGAGAGTGATATCCAGTCCTAGTATCCACACCTATTTGAGCCTTCAGGTACACCTTGATTCTTTACTTTTGCATATGAAAGTCTTTTTGATAGTTGATATTATAATGACCCTTGGTACAAGCTTCAGTTGGTTTAGGCCAAAAATAAACTTCGCATTTGTGAGGCCCTTGGATGCATTTACGAAGACCAAGTTGAACGACTAACTCAATCATGATGACCTTGGTTACGTTTGTAAAGGTTAATCTTATTAGCTACTGCGATCATGAGGTGGTCTCTGCGTTCTCGAAGGCTAATTCAAGATGAGGGTCGCATTTGTGACAAACTCCCCGCGATCGCAATGAAGGTATCCCTAGCAGTATATATATCTATCAAACCTAATTTTTCTCTTATTTTACAAGTCTCAACTTCTAGTCAAAGCCCTATATAGCTAAGAGAGTGATAGAATCGATTCATGGGTGTTTGGGGAGAGTTAGAGAGTTAGTGGGGATATTTTCTCATCATGAATTATCTTAAGATTCCTTTAATTTGTTATTTAATCCTCCATTTTTAATCTCAAAATCCCTAATCCTTTGCTCGCTGATTTGAGGGTGTAATTGTGCTCGGATTTCATCCATTTTGAGGGTAAATAATCCTTGAACCTAGAGAGATGTTTTGGTTGTTTGAAAGTTGTGATTCTGCAAGCGAGCCTCACATAGTCATATTTTTAGATTGATTTTGAACTCAAGGAATTTGCATACAATATGGGTATTTTTACTATTATATTAATGTGAGATCATTATTTTGATAGTCTATCATCGTGTAGAGGCTTCTTCAAAGGGAAAATCTTCAATTTAGAAGACTTTCTTGGGCATTTGTCGGCGTCCAGGTAGCATAGGCTTACTTTTCTCAAACATTAAGCTATATTATGGTATTGGTATGGTATTATGCTAGATTTGGGTTGGAAATTATGACTTGATTGTATGTAAAGTGAAATTTGAAATGTTTAGCCAATTAATGAGCCATTTTTAGGTAGAATTGACACATTCATCCTTTCTTTGGATTAAACTGTGACTTAGGAGAATAATTTGACAACTAGTAGTAAAAATTGGAAGCCTTAGTTTATCTTTGGATAGAAATTACCTGAGTATGAACGTTGGGGGCTTAAAAGCGTGCCCCGCCATCCCTCTTTAAGGTTAGATATCTTAATTAGCTCCTTGTAGATCTAAGAGGCCTTATTTTTTCATTTTACTCATTTTCTTATGTCACGGCCTGATTCACTAATCATGATGGCACCTAATTTATCATGCCAATAGGTACGCCAAACCATAGCCCAGAGCTATGAGCAATGAGCTAATTTGGTAAAAAATGGCCCAAAAGTTGAAATAGACAATTTAAGATTTATAATAACAATAAGACAATCATAATAGTCTAATAGATAGATAAAATATCAACAATTATCCCATGTCCTAAGAGTTTTGCTACTACAATGGAACATAAGTACTGAAATAGTCAAATACAATTTGTCTCAAAAATGAAAGACTAGACTTAGACAATAGATAGAAAAAGAGGTGACTTCAGCTTCGAGAGCTCACCCTATCTTCAAAATCTACTCGGCATGAATGTCACACCACCAGCAACTAATAGTACTCAAATCTACATAAAAAAGGTATAGAAGTGTATTATGAGTACAAAAACCAAGGGTACTCTATAGGCATCATTGGCCGATTGATCTAAATCATGAAATAAATAAGATAAGATACAACATAAACTAAGCTAAGTAAAGACAATAGGGAAAACCTGGAAATAAGCTCCAATACTATTGTACATAAGTAAATAAATAAATTCAAAAGAGCAGTTGTAATACCCCATAATATTTTTAGCTCAATTCATCCTATAGTACATGTACAAGAGGCTTAGAACCTGAA
This sequence comes from Capsicum annuum, assembly GCF_002878395.1. Classification (NCBI taxonomy): domain Eukaryota; kingdom Viridiplantae; phylum Streptophyta; class Magnoliopsida; order Solanales; family Solanaceae; genus Capsicum; species Capsicum annuum. The sequence goes on along the minus strand of NC_061119.1, from coordinate 58,256,136 downwards.
AATTTGGCTAAGTGTTGGAGACATAGTTTCATTTTTTGGCCTCTTAACCTCGTTGATTTTTAAAGTGACCTTCCAGACCCTGAGATGTAAGTTTTTGAGTTGATTCATATTCAAGGATGTAAGTAGCATGTCTTGGGTAAGTTTTATATTTTTCTGGCGAGGTTTGGACCATATTTGGATATCTAAAACAAAAGCTCACCGCGATCGTAACACGTCATGGTGGCTATAGTGGTGGTTATTTCATCACGTCGTGGTGAATTTCCAAAGGAAAATTGTTAGATTCTAGAAAGTCACCGCGATTGCACCACGCTGTGGTGGAATCGCGATGACAGCCTTGGCGCATCGTGGTGAAAGCCCAATCAGCGTCCCAGTTCCAAATTTTAATTTCCCAAGGGCAGTCTTGCCATTTTCCCTCACTAAACTCAATCAAAAATACAAAATTAAGACCCTAAAGAGGCAATATATGCCCCATTATTCATAATTTATCTCCAAGAAAGTAATTCTCTCTCAAGTACAAACCCTAGCCCCTTCAAGATTCAAGCTCAAGCTTCAATAAAACCATCAAGAACATTCACAAATTCTTCAATTAAGGTATGTTAAAAGTTCATCCATGGGTAGTTTTCACCCATGGAGTCCAAGAACCCAATTTCAAGTTTTAAAGTTATGGTTTTTACATGTTATCATGAATTTTACCCATGAATTTCCATGAATCTCAATTTTATGTCATGTTTACATACAATTGTTGTTGTTATTAAACCTTACACGTTTTGAATGGTGCTTGTTCACTTTTTAAGACTTAATTGGTTATTTTAGTATTGAAACCATGCTATTTTTACATGTTAAAAACTATCCCTATGTTTACACCATGAATTGCAAGTGTTTGAAGAAATGCCCAAAGGAATGAGTTTTGAATAATGACTACTTATCATGTCCTTAAGGTTTTAGCATGGTTTGGTTGTTATTTCTATTGAGTCCTGGAGGTTATGAATACCCAAAATTAGTTGTTTACTTAGTCTTAGTACTTTCAGAATGGTTCTTAGACATATATGACTATTATTAGTTCAGTTAGCTATCCTATCAATCAAATTTAAATCAATTCACTATTTTGAGTCAGTTAAGTTGAGAGTAGGATTTAGCATCGAGTGAACCCAGGAATGGGGGCTCACCTTCCAGTTAAGGTTGTGACCTTTAGAAGTAGTCCCTGCGTTTAAGAACTACATAGCCAGCGTAGGATAGAGATGTTAACCTACCATTTGAGGGTTAACATATATCTCTCTAGAGCACCTGCCAGTCGAGGTTAACTCATTAGTCCTTCGGGACTTTATTTCAGTGGATCAACATAGCCATTGTTAGTATCCATGGCATAGTACTTACACCCTTCCAACAAGGTTCACAGGTTGGATCCCAATTAGCTCATATTGGGGCATGTCAGTTAGATGATAGCTCCCATATTCTCAGTCTAGTATTTAATTCAGAGTTCAATTTTCAGGCTTACTTGACCATGGCATATAGTTATTAGTTTTTAAGTACCAGTATTTCAGTATTTTAGTTTATAGAATATCGCAACATCATGTCATATGCTTGGTCATACATTCTTATATTTTACAGCTTTCTCGTATACTATACATCAGTTATCTCATGCTATTCATTCAGCCAGTATTATTCATACATATGAGCCATGCATATCATCCTAACCTCATCAATCAAACCAGTACATTTAAAGTACTAATTGTATACTCGTTTCTTGCACTATGATGTCTCATATCATTGGTTCGGACGCTCTGGTTTTCGACTGCACCTAGACATCCCAGCGCACTAGCAGCAATAGTAGTGAGTCCTCATATTCTGAGGACCATTTATGTTTATTTTATTTTGCCTTATCAGTTCAGTATTTTTATTCAGTTGGAGTTAGTTGAGGGTTTGTCCCATCAATTCTACATTCAGTCAGTTTAGAGGATTTCAGACTAGTATAGATAGAAAGTCAATTTTTTGTCGCTATTATCAGTTGTTTTATCAGTATTGACAGCATGTTTTAGACATTTAAAAATATGATGTAGTATTGATTTTTTAGTTTTTAAAACCTTATGGCATTTTTTAGTTAAATTCCGCACATTTCTTTGTTATTTTATTCGGTGCTCACATCAGATATCAGCTCATGGGTTAGCTCGTGGTCCTTCAAGGCCATAAGTATCATGTAGAGTCCAGGGTGTACTCTTAGGGTATTACAAACTTGGTATCAGGGCCTAAGGTTTTAAAGTTTCCTAGGGAGTCTAAATTTCGTATTGAGTAGAGTCTTGTGCATGGGTGTGAAGCACGCCACACTTATGGTATAATGGCTACAAGACATCTTAGGAAAGGTTTCCCTTCTTTTAGTATTCATGTCATGTGAATAAGCATGAACTCAATTTAAACCCTCTTCCTAACTCAAGCTTCTTTCCATTTACAAAACATAGCTCCTAGAAAGAATAATGGAAGGAGAAACGGGAATCATCCTGCACCTCCACCTATTCAGGAAGATCCCCTGAATGAGCGTATCTCTCATGCAAAATTTAGAGCTACATTCACTACTTTAGATCACTTAGTAGCAGCCCAAAATAATCAAACGACTACCGTCCCAGTTGTTTCGATGGCTAATACAACTACATCTAGGGTTTCTCTTTTTGGGATCTAAGTTTGATGAGGATCAGCAGGAGTTCTTCGACATGGTTCATAAGGTAACTGATATTATTGGTGTGACTTTAGTGAGAGTGCATATTTGGGTGCTTACAAGTTGCAGGATATTTCTCACACCTGGTATAAGCAGTAGAAGGGAGATAGGGGCAGAGGCAGGGCCTATTGAATGGGAAGAGTTCACAATGGACTTTTTAGATAGGTTCTTTTCTTAGAGTTAAAAGAAGTTAAGGTGCAGGAGTTTATTAATTTGAGGCAGGGAAACATGAGTGTGAAGGAGTATTCTCTTAAGTTTACTCGAGTATCTAGGTATGCTCCTAATGTGGTGTCTAATGACTGGTCTAGGATGAGTAAGTTTGTCTTTGGTGTAGCTGATAGTGTGGTTAAGGAGTGTAGGACTGTAATGTTGATTAAGGAGATGGACTTGTCTAGGTTGATGTTCTATGCTCAACAGATTAAGGAGCAAAAGTGTAAGGAAAAAAAAAGAGAATAAGAGATCCAAAATGGGTAACTTTAGTTTTGCTCAGCAGAGGTCGGAGGGTGGTAACCATCCTCAATTCTATTAGAAATCTTTATCCCTAGATCCATCTTCAGCTAGTACGCCAGCACCAAAGTTCAAAAATGATAATCGGGATAGGGCGCCAGGCCCTAAGCCCCAGGGAAATATGAACAGTGGTCGCATAAATCCTTTTTGCTAGAAATATGGTAGAAACCATAAGGGTGTGCATAGAGCTGGTAGTGATGTATGCTTTTGGTGTGGCATGCCAAGCCACAGGGTTAGAGATTTCCCATAGAGTGGTCAGCAGGGTCAGTCCAGTCGTCCCCCAATTCCACCCAATCGCCAGACTTAGTAGGGTGCTATTTACAGTGCCACCATTGATCAATACCCAAATAGATTGTATGCTCTTTAGTCTCAACTGGATCAAGAATGTTAACTTGATGTGGTTACGAGTACGTTACAGGTCTTTTATTTACATATTTGTGCTTTATTAGCCCTGGAGCTTCTCTTTTTTTGTAACTCCCTACATAACTATTAATTTTGGTGTCAGTCTTGGGACTTTAGCAAAACCCTTTTCAGTGTCCACCCTAGTATGTGACTTTATTATAACCAGGCAGGTATACAGGAACTGTCCAATCATCATATCCCATAAAGTAATCTCAGTTGATTTTGTGGAGGTAGAAATGACTAATTTTGATGTTATTCTCAGCATGGATTGGCTCCACTCATGCTATTCCTCAGTTGATTGTAAAAACAGAGTTGTTCATTTTTAGTTTTAGAATGAACCAGTCCTTGAATGGAGGAGTAGTACTTCAGCACTTAGGGTTAGTTTGTCTCGTACCTTAGAGCAAGAAAAATGATATCCAATGGGTGTGTCTACCATCTTGTTTGAGTTAAAGACTCCAATTCCAAGACTCCTAGTCTCGAGTCAATTTTAGTAGTGAGGGAATTCCTAGATGTGTTCACTGAAGATCTTCCCAGAGTCCCTCCCGAAAGGGAAATTAACTTTGGAATAAACCTTCTTCCAAATACCCATCCTATCTCTATTAATCTCTACAGAATGGCTCCAGTAGAGTTTAGAGATCTAAAGGAACAGTTGAAACGTCTCTTAGATAAGGGATTCATTACGCCTAGTGTTTCCCCATGGGGCGCTCTAGTCCTCTTCATGCGTAAGAAAGATAGTTATCTTAGAATGTGCATCGATTACAGTCAATTGAACAAAGTCACTATCAAGAATAAGTACCCACTCCCCCGAATCGATGACTTGTCCCACCAACTATAGGGTGACAGTTATTTCTCTAATATAGACCTCAGATCCGGCTATCACCAGCTCATAGTCAGAGAATGCAAAATTCTGAAAACAGCTTTTAGAACCCGGTATTGTCACTTTGAGTTCCTAATTATGTCTTTTGGTCTTACAAATACCCCAGCAGCTTTCATGGACCTGATGAACTGAGTTTTTAAGCAGTACTTGGACATGTTCATCATAATTTTCATTAATGACATCCCTGTTTATTCCCGTAATAAAAATGATCATGCAGACCATCTCAAAATAGTATTGCAGACTCTTAGAGCCCATCAGTTGTTTGCCAAATTCAGTAAGTGCAAATTTTAGAAAAGATCAGCAGCTTTCCTTGGCCATATTATTTCTGGTGAAGGCATTAGAACTGACCCTAAAAAGACTGAAGTAGTGAGAAACTGGCCCAGAACTATTTCTCCATCAGACATCAGGATTTTCTTAGGTTTGGCTATCTATTACAGATGATTTTTGAATGGTTTTCATCTATTATGTCCCCCATTTCCATATTGACTCAGAAGAAAGCCAAATTTCAATGGTCAGATGCATAACTAAAAATATGATTCAGCCCATAGTACATGTACAAGAGGCTTAGAACCTAAAAATTTGGCTAAGTATTGGAGACTTAGTTTCATTTTTTGGCCTCTTAACCTTGTTGATTTTTAAAGTGACCATCCATATCCAGAGACGTAAGTTTTTGAGTTGATTCATGTTCAGGGGTCTAAGTATCATGTGTCAGGTAAGTTTTGGATTTTTGGATGAGTTTTGGACCATGTTTGGATTTCCAAAATAGCAGCTCACCGCGATTGTGGTGCATCATGATGGATATAGCGGTGGTATTTCACCACATTGTGGTGAAGTTCAAAATGACAATTGTTAGATTCCAGCAAGTCATCGCGATTGCACTGCATCGCGGTGGAATCGCGAAGATAGCCTTGGAGCATCACGGTAAAGGCCTAATTGGTGTTCCAGTTATGAATTTTAATTTCCCAAGGGTAGTCTTGTCATTTTCCCTGACCCAAATTTGTCTAAAAAACAAAATTAAAACCCCAAAGTGGCATTATATGCCCCATTATTCATGATTTCTCTCCAAGTAAGTAATTATCTCTCAAGAACAAACCCTAGCCCCTTCAAGATTCAAGCTCAAGTTTTAAGAAAACCACCAAGAACCTTCACGAATTCTTTAATTAAGGTATGTTAAATGTTCACCCATGGGTCCTTTTCACCCATGGAGTCCAAGAACCCAATTTCAAGTTTTAAAGCTATGGGTTTTACATGTTATCATGAATTTTATCCATGAATCTCAATTTTATGTCATGTTTACATGTAATTGTTGTTGTTATTAAACCTTACACGTTTTGAATGGTGCTTGTTCGCTGATTTAAGCCTTAATTGGTGATTTTAGTATTGAAACCATGTTATCTTTACATGTTAAAAACTATCCCCATGTTTAAACCATGAATTGCAAGTTTTTGATGAAATGCCGAAAGGAATGAGTTTTGAATAATGACTACTTATCATGTCCTTAAGGTTTTAGCACGGTCTTATTGTTATTTCTATAAGTCTTGGGGGTTATGAATACCCAATATTTAGTTGTTTACTTAGTCTTAGTACTTTCAGAATGGTTTTTAGGCATATACGATTATTATTAGTTCAGTCAATTATCCTATAAGTCAAGTTTAGATCAGTTTACTTTTCTGAGTCGGTTCAGTCAGGAGTTGGATTTAGCATCGAGCGAACCCTAGGATGGGGGCTCACCTATTAGTTGAGGGTGTAACCTTTAATAGCAGTCCCTATGTTCTAGAACTACGTAGTCAGCATAGGTTAGATATGTTAACCTGCTAGTTGAGGGTTGACATATATCTCTCTAGAGCACCTGCCAGTAGAGGGTGACTTATTAGTCCTTTGGGACTTTATTTTGGTATATCCACATAGCTAGTGTAAGTACCCGTGGTACGGTACTTACACTCCAACCCCAATTAACTCATATTGGGGCATGTCAGTTAGATAATAGCTCCCACAGTCTTAGTCCAGTATGTAGTTCAGAGTTCAGTTTTCAGGCTTGCTTGACCATGGCATATAGTTATTAGTTGTTCAGTATTAGTATTTTAATATTTTAGTTTATAGACTATCCTAGCATCATGTCAAATGCTTGGTTATGCTTTCTTAGATTTTACAGCTTCCTACATCAGTTATCTTATGCTATTCATTCAGTTATTATTATTCATGTATATGGGCCATGCATATCAGCCTATCCTCATATAGCATTCTAGTATATTCAAAATACTCACTGCATACTCATTTCTTACTCTATGATGTCTCATATCATAGGTTCGGATGCTCAGGCTCCCGACCGTGCCTAGACATCCCAGCGCACCAGCAATAGTAGCAGTGGTGAGTCCTCATATTTTGAGGACTGTTTATGTTTATTTCAGCTTCCCTTATCAGTTCAGTATTTTTATTCAGTCGGATTTAATTGGGGGTTTGTCCATCACCTCCACATTCAGTCAGTTTAGAGGCTTTCAGACTAGTACAGACAGATAGTCAGTTTTTAGTCGCTATTATTAGTTGTTTTATCAGTATTGATAGTAAGTTTATGATGTTTTCAAAAGATGATGTAGTATTTATTATTCAGTTATTAAAACCTTATGGCATTTTTTAGTTAAATTCTACATGTCTTTGTTATTTTATTCAGAGCTAACAGTAGGTGTTAGCTCATAGGTTAGCTTGTGGTCCGTTGGGGCTGTAAGCATCGTTTGGTGTGTAGAGTGTACTTTCAGAGCATGACAGTAGCGTAAATATCACACAATAATAACTACTAAATTGGCACCCATAAGACAATAAGTGTAGAAAATAAATAGACCAACGTGGGGGCCCATAAGCCCGGAGTGTTCAAATTAAGAAAAATAAATTATCAAAGATCCATAACATTACTGAACATCAGTTATAACCATCAAACCATCCAAATAGCATCATAGCATACCCAACTCTCTGTGTCAAGCTCTAACTAGAACTCATACCATAATCATCAAACCATCCTCAATAGTATCAACATTATTTGTCGGACTTGAACTGAAACTTATAGTATCAATAACATCATCAATTGTCAGACTTATATCAAAACTCATAGTATAAATATCATCATCAATTATTGGACTTGAACTGGAACTCATATTATCAATACCATTATCAATTGCCGAACTTGAATTGGAACTCATATCAATAAATCATATCAATAAACCATAGTAATTAACTATATCAATAGACGTCGGGTTTATATATAATTAGCACCAACTCCCAATACCAAACTAGCATAATCATAAAGTATTTAATCTTCATAAAGTCATAAAAGTAAGCATTTCAAAGGGTATATCATGTGTATATAAGTCAACAAAAGATAACACAAGTCTTGGCCTAAGGTGGGCTAGGAGGGCCCACTTCTAATCCCCATAATCCATTTTAGGCATACTCTATTCTAGACTAGGATAAGGTATATAAATTTACTTTTAGATGTCAAATACGTCATAACTTTCCCTAATATAGCAATTCCACCCTAAACATAAGCAACTAAGTTAATTACACCTAAATTACGGTTTCAAGATAGCCTAAACAGTCCAAATGAGACCTATCAAACCAATCATGCTTCCAATACCTCAACCGCATCCCATATCTAGTATAATACATAATTTATACTATGAATTATATTAATTTATGAAGAAGGTAAATCTAACCTACCTGGATGCCGAAGAAAAGCTTGAAGAAGCCACTAAACCGGTAATTTTCCTTTTTGAGAGCTTCCACAAGATGCCATGCTATCAAATTCACAATCTACTCACCAAAATGTGAAAAATTTTACCCTTATTGTACTATTGTTATTTGGATCCAAAATTTCATAAAAACCCATGTGGGGCCCTTTTATGGAATTGCTCTTTTCCAACCATCCAAACATCTCTATATGCTCAATAAAAATTTACCCTCAAAATGGGTGAATTTTGAACTCTGATGGTGCTATAATCATCCCATAAATTTAGGCATTTTAGAAAAATATGGAAAATTAAATTAAGAAATTGATGGAAGCTTAGCATAAATTCAAAGAAGAAATGCGTAGATTAACTTCACCAAAGTTCCAAAATCACCAAAAAATGATTCTCCCAAGTATTTCCATTTTTTTAGGAAACAATATAAGTGAGAATTGATGAAAAATAGGGAAATTAGGCTATATGGGGTTTTTATTCCCTTCCCAAGTATATGGGTGTTGTTTCATGACAAAAGTAGCCTCATCATATGTAGCGTAAGCGACACTGGTATTGCTTAAGTGGCTTTTCCATACACAATTGATGTAACAGCCTAAAATTATGATGAAATATGTGTTTTTGTATGATTTGACTATTTTACCACTACCGATAGTTGCATTGTGGTATTTCTGCAGTGTGGGGGTGATTGGCATAGTTTCTGATGTATTTTGAAGCCATTTACATGATATTATGATTTTTGGTGGCTTCAGGACCCTTATTCTAGAATTCTATGGTTATATTTTGATTCGTATGACAAATCATTAAATGAACAGCACCAACAGATCTGAAACATTGATTTTAGGATGGTAACATATTTGGTGTAGTTTTATGGTTTTTAAATCTCATTTCAATCCTCGGTTTGGAAAGTTATGATTTTGAATTTTGGGGGTCAATATTGTGAAAATGATATTTTTTTGAATATCGAATATAGCCATTGAGTCCAGAGCATTGAATTTGATAGTGTTGCATAGTTCGTTTGTGTTCATGGGATTTTGGATGAGTCTCGAGGGGCCCGAAAGGACTTGGATTGAACTAATTCCCCTACTAGTGCACCCATTTTTTGGTGGACCCACGATCGCGAACTAAGTGTTGCAATCACGATTGGGCTAGCAGAGGTGATATTGCGATTAAGACTTAGCCAATAGAGATGATACTTCAATCGCAACCCTTGTCCACAATCTGGACACCTCCGTCTATTGAGGTACTGCAATCGTGACTCGATGTCTGGGATTGCGGAACCTGGGAATATATATATATACCTGGTTTACTCATTTTTCACCATTTTTTAGACTTGGAGCTTAGGATTTTGTGGTTTTGAGCAACTTTCTTTATTTCTAAGCTTGGGTAAACTCCATTACGCTCATTTAAACTAATTTCTTCAATCTTTATCATTAGATTGTTTTAATTCAAATTTCAAAGTGGAAATCAGGGGGTTTGGTCCCCAAGGCCCAAAATTGTATTTCTTCATTTTAAATCCCAAATTCACTCCTTTTCACTTGAATAATGTTCCTAATCCTATAAATACTAGTTTTTCCTCAATTTCATCTTCAAAACAACTTCAAACCTTATTTTAAAATGGATTACAAAGGTTTTATCCTATAAAGATTAAAAATGATTTTTCTTTGATTTGAACTTCATTTTTAACTCATTTTTGTTGGGGATTTTATCTTTAGACACCTAAAAATATGGGGAACATATTTTTAAAATAAAATTACAATTTTGTCCTTCTTTTTCAAAAATCCATTTTGGGGGTCCATTTTAATACCGACTTAAAAATAGGTAATATGGGTGTCGTTGGCTTTTTTTAAATATGTAGATTCTATATTTTGATGTTTTATTTGATTTTGGGTCCGTTCATAAGGAGTAGGTCTTCAAGATCCAAGTGTAGAAGACCAATTTTGGCACTCGAAGTAGGTTATGGCTTAACTCTATTCGACTGGGCTGGGTAGTTAACTTTTATACAAAATTCATATTAAAGGAGTGGGAACCAATTAGGAATTTAGCTATCTCAATGTGTTGAGCCCGTGTGGAGGTCCATATGTGGTATATTTATTGATTTACAGACAATATATGATATATGTGGCCATGTGGGGTCTTTTGCAAAGTTAATAGCCTTATACACATATGAATAGTTGTATCTTAATTATGAAAAAGAGTATTTTAGTACCATTTTTATATTGTGATGTTTCATACTTTATTGGCATATCAAATATGTGGAAGTTCAGGGATGGTTAGAAATAATAAATGGATATTGGCTCAGGTGGTTGTGGAAATGTATCATTGTGTTTGGTTATGGAAATATATCATGTGATTGGTTGTGTAAATACTCAATGTAAAAGATTGTCAACATTACATCCTTATAGCATACTCATTTATAAAACATTTGTACCATCGTATCAACACCAAATAAAACTTGCAACACCTTTTTAAAACCCTTCCCAAGGGATATGTCGGGGATAAGATATTTTGACACATTATAAAACCCTGCTCGAGGGATGTGCCAGGGAGGAGATATGATATATGGATCATATACGGGTTGATGAACCCCTATGGGTCCTCCGTTAGGAAGATTTATCTCTGTATGTGTATACAGAGATTGTTAGACTATCATGAAGGTTGTGCAACAACCTCATGCATTATCAACATCATCATCATTCTCATTATATTTACTTCATTATGCTTGTGATGTGATTATATTTTTGTTTTGACTTATTACTTATCTATTTGTTCTATCTTCCTATACTTGTATTTGATAATCTTGTATGTATTATTATCCTTCTTTGTCTACTTGTATGTGTTAAATCCTTTACTTGTGATTCTTTATGGTTTGTGCAATATATGTGATACTATAGAACTTTAGTGCAAGTGGTGTGGGCTACTATTGTGGGATATTTTTTAATTGTAGGTGACATATCCTTAGTGTGTATTCTGTATGTATTATTTTCTACTTTGCTTGATCGGACTATGATACCCACTAAGTACAAGTAGACCGTACTAATTCTAACTGTACCCTTGTAGTGCAAATTTAGGTTTGGATGTGCCTTACATTTGTTGACTCGAGCGATTATTGGAGCTTTCAAGGTAGTGGATGATTTTTAGGCGTCCAGATGTCTTCTACTATCCTTCTCTATCATTAGACTATGTCTTTACAAGTTTTCACAGATAGAGTTGTATCTATTGGATTTCTTATGTATTTTATTTGGATTTGAGTGATACTAGATACATTCTTATACTGTTGACATTACGTTTTGGGTGTTATGGTTGTATTATTGATTATATTTTTTTTGCATTTGTTATTCTTATATGGTTTGGCTTTATTCTAGAATCCCTAACTTAGGGTTATTATTGTCTTTTCCCCCTTGTGTATCAGCTTAGATGATAGGCATACTTGTTCAGGTTCACCATGATAAGTGCCATCATGACCCTTGAATTTTGGGTCATAATAAATTAGTCCTAGAGCTGCCAGGTTCATTAGTCTCAGAAGTGTAAAAATAGGATATCTAATAGAGTCTCGCATATTGGTATATAGATGTTCGTATCTATCTTCTAGAGGCTATAGGATGTCTTTAAGAATCTTCCCTCATTTTATCTCTTATCATGCAAATTTATTTTATACTTTTTGTTCTGAGTTGTGTCTCACTCTTTCTACACAGATGGTGTTGACTTGGTACCGCGATTGTAGAGGTGTAAAGCCTTTATTCAATAAGAGAGCCTCGAGTCATATATAAATTCGAAGGGATGGATGGGCCATAGATTATCCCTGTCTAGAAGGAGTAGTAGGGGACTCTCCCCTAAGCCTCACATTGAGTATGTCAGGGGTGCAATTTCAATTCTAATTCCTCAGAGTTTGTCAGCCCCAATTTTTGAAGGGTTGTTGGTGAATTTGCTGACCTGCTTAAAAGGTTCTCCTTTTGTTACTTTGGGTGTTCCTCCAGTTCTGAGTGTGGATCCTTCAGTTGCACCTGCTTTGATTTTGAGTACTTCTCAGAACCAAGTACTATTCCTATTTTAGCATTGAAATCTTTGTATTTTGTTCTAGGATAGAGAGTTCAGCCTTCATCTACGTTACCTCCCCAGATGGGATCTCAGCCTACTAGATTCACTATGCCTTATTTTGTTGTGAGTACTATTATGTCTCCTAAAGATCAGAAGAGGTTTAAGAATTTACCCATTTGGGTCCTCCTAGATTCAGTGGGGCAGTTGATGAAGATGCTTATGAGTTCTTAATTTATTATCGAAAGAATTTGCATAATTTGGGTTTGCTTGAGTCCCATGGAGTTGCTTATACTACTTATCAGTTGAGAGATACTGCTAGAGATTAGTGGATGTCACTTATTGGTTATAAACCTCTTTATTCTCCTAAGATAATGCGGGATTAGTTTGTCGATGCCTTCTTAGTTGGATTTGTTCCTTACAGTCTGAGGGATCAGATGCGAGATAAGTTTGATCATATGGAGTAGGGCTCTATGACTATTGCAAAGTACGAGCCACGCTTCCATGCATGTCTAGATATTTTTATGCTAGTATTTCCACTGATTTTAAGAAGATTTAGAAGTTTGTGATGAGATTAGATTTATCCATTTAGTTGGTGACGTCTTAGATGGTGATTTGGAGCATCTTTCCAGAGTATATATGATCATGCTAAGATAACCGAGTGTATTCTGCGAGCATCTCAAGGAGGCACCAAGAAGGTGCATTGTTTTGGTGAGTTCAAAGGTAAGGCTTCTTGAGGTAGGGATTTCAGAGGTTCTTATAGGTATCATGGTAAACTAGTGCAGGTAACCTTATAGAGTTCAGGCAGTGAGTCTACTGGTCCAGTATTTTAGGGTAGTTGTCTAAACTTAGTGGTACCTTCTCCTATTAAGTTGGGGTATAGAAGTTGCTTTATGTGTGATAAGAATCGTCATCTGGACAAGAACTGTCCCCTTTGTATAATTAGAGCTACTCTTATTTTAGTTGTGAGAGATAGGGGTTCTTCTAGAGGTATAAGAAGAAGAAGTAGTGGATCCTGTGGTGGTGGTCGTGGTACTACTTATCCAGTTGGTGGTCGTGGTCAGTGTTATACTATACCCACTAGACTAGAGATACAGGTACTACTTATCCAGTTGGTGGTCGTGGTCAGTGTTATACTATACCCACTAGGCTAGAGATGCAGGCTTTAGATACTGTGATCACAGGTATCATTCCCGTTTATTTCAGATCTGCATCTATGTTATTTGATCTATGGTCATCTTTCTCCTATGTGTATGAATGTATTGTGTTGATTTTTGATTTTCTTAGTGAACCTCTTGCCATGCCTATTCATGTATCTATACCAATAGAAGATTCTTTAGTGGTTGACCGGATATACGATCCTGTGTTGTGACTTTTTGGGGGCATGAGACTTGGGTAGACTTGCTTGTGTTAGATATGGTTAATTTTGATGTTATATTGGGTATGGACTGGTTTGATCCTTATCATATTGTCCTAGATTATTTTGCTACAACTGTGACTTTAGTTATGCCAGGTGTTCCGAGAATAGCTTGGAAGGGTGCACTTCATTTAGGTCCTAAGAGAATAATATCTTATGTTTAGGCTAGTAGATTGGTTGAGAGGGGATGTTTATCTTACTTGGATCATATTCATGATACTAGTGTTATTTTACCTCCTTTTCTTATTTTTATGTGTTTTGTTCATGAGTTTATAGATGTGTTCCCTAGGGATTTGCCTGGTATATCTTTGGATCATGATATTAATTTTGCTGTTGATGTTAAGTGGGGCACCAAGCCTATTTCTATTCCTTCTCATGGGATAGCCACAACCGAGTTAAAAAAATTGAAGGATCAGTTACAGGAGTTGTTGGATAAGGGACTTATCCAACATAGTGTATCGCCTTGGGGTGCGCCTATCTTGTTTGTGAAGAAGAAAGATAGGTATATATGTATGTGTATTCATTATTGGCAATTAAATAAGGTGACGATTAAGAATAAGTAGCCTCTTCCTTGTATTGATGATTTATATGATCAGTTTTAGGGTGCCACGGTATTTTTGAAGATTAATTTGAGATTCGGATATCACTAATTGAGGATTAGATCTTTGAATATTCCAAATACAGCATTTCAGACTTGATATGGTCATTATGAGTTCTTGGTTATGTCCTTTGGGTTGACCAATGCCCCATATGAGTTTATGGAGTTAATAAACTGGGTTTTTTTTACCGTTTCTTGACTCTTTTATTATTGTATTTGAAAATGATATCTTTGTTTATTCTAAGAGTGAGGTTGAGCATGAGAAGTATTTGTGGATTGTGCTTTAGAGATTAAGGAATGAGAAGTTGTATGGCAAGTTTTCCAAGTGTGAGTTTTAGTTGGAGTTTTTTTTTTGGGTCACGTGGTGACTAAGAAAGGTATTATGGTTGATCCAACCAAGGTTGCAACAGTTCATAATTGGACTAAACCTACTTCGCGTTCTGAGATTTGGAGTTTCGTCGTGATTTGAGGTAGCATTACTGATGGTGTAGTATGAGGAAGGATGTAGCGGATTTTGTAGCTTGTTGCCTTTGTTGACAGTAGGTGAAGACTGAGCATTTAAGGCTTGGTGGATTGCTTCAGCGGTTACCCATTCTCGAGTGGAACTGGGAACAGATCACTATGGATTTCTTGATCGGGTTGCCTTGTACTTTCTTGGATCTGATAGGGTTTGGTTCATCGTAAATCGATTGACTAAGTCTACGCATTTCCTTCTAGTCTAGGTCTCCTTCAGTGCTTAAAGGCTAGCCCGTATCTATATTCGCGAGATTGTCCGACTTCATAGTGTGCTGGTGTAAATCATATTAGATCAAGGCTCTAAATAACCTTCTTAATTTTGGAAGACTTTTCAGGATGAGTTAGGTACGAAGGTTGACCTTTGCACAACATTTCACGCCCAGACTAATGGTCAATAAGAGTAGATTATCCCGATTTTAGAGGATATTCTCCGTGCGTGTATGATAGACTATGGTGGACAATGGGAGCAACATTTGCATTTAGCAGAGTTTGCTTATAATAACATCTACCATTCCAGTATTGATATGGCTCCTTTTGAGGCCTTTTATGGTAGGCGTTGTCTCTCTCCAGTTGGTTGGTTTGATATTTCTGTGGCTAGACCACGAGGTACGGACTTGCTTTGTGAGTCCTTGGATTGAGTTCGGATCATTCAGGATTGATTTCGAGCGGCTCGGAGTAGGCAAAACTGTTATGCAGATCGTAGACTACGTGACTTGAGATTTGGTGTTAGCAATCGTGTTTTCCTTGGAGTTTCACCCATAAAGTGTGTCATCAGGTTTGGGAGAAAGGGAAAACTTAGACCAATGTATATTAGTCCATTTGAGATTCTTCGGACTGTTGGTGATGTGGCTTATGAGTTAGGTTTGCCCCCAGTTTTATTAGTTATTCATCCAGTTTTTTGGTTTTCATTTTTCGTCGTTACATTCCTAATGATTCTCATGTCATTTTTTGGGAGTTGGTTCAGATAGATGAGCGGTTGTCTTTTGTTTAGAAGTCGGTCTCTATTTTGTCTAGGGATGTTATATGAATACGCTCAAGAGTTATTGATGGCATCCAAGAAACACCTCCTTTTAGATGATGGTATGGTCGCTATCAAGTATAGTAACCCAACTAAGGTTGGGGTCGAATCCTAAGGGAATATGTGGTTTGTAGGTATTAGTTGTTGTAGTCTATAGGCAGTACTGGAAATTAAGGGAGGGAATTTGTTTGTAGTAGTCTTGAGCAAGTAACAATATTAACTCTGGCTGAAGTCAGTTATGGGTAAACACTAGGATTATGTTCCCCCTAGCATCTCAACTCCAAAGGTTTATCGTGCGTTTTTGCACCTACCTAATACCTTTCAGGCAGAACCGATAAGTTATGTACCTCCTACAATCTTTTGGACGAGTAGGAAGATTTCACCCTTTACCTATTGAGTCTCAGAGTGTTGCATTACTAACCCTTACCCTGGTCCCAGTTAACTATACCGTTGTGCTGCAACAGATCAACTATTGACTCCCCAAATTACTGCTGTCTTTATCTGTCCCTAATTACTACACCTTTGTTATAGAAAGTATTAATATCTAGGTGGGATCCTAACATTTGCAACCGCTAAGACAACTATTATAATGAAGATAAAGCAATTCATGCCCTAGGAATTGGTTTCCCATCAACAATCGCATTTTCCATACTTCGTCAATTTGCCAGGGTTTACACAACCCTAGCTATGGGTTTTAGCCACTCATAATTGTGAAGAAATCAATAACATTCATGTTGGAAAGTAAATATGAAATCACAATGATTAGATAATGAAAACCCACAATCATAAACTGAATAATCAATCAAAGTCAATACGTTGGAATCCCAAGATCAAAGATGGATCTTGAAATCAAAATATATTTCTAAGTGTTAAAAGTGTCGTCTCTCTATCTCTCATATTTATCTAACTAAAAAGTACATAAAAGGTATTTATAGTACAATAGAAAACCCTAAAAACTAAACCCGAACGAAATAGGAGACAATTGGGTCTGTGGCCACCCGCTTACTGCACCTGCTGTCTAGCAGGGCACAGGTACTACCAGTGGCCCAGCCCAAGGTGCAGGTACTACCTATAACCCAGGTAGAAGGAGAAAAATCTGCAATGTTCAGCTCTCAGGATTTTGACTTTTTGGCACCTGCTTTGTGTACATGTGGTAGGCCTTTCTTGCGGCCACATATTGACTTGGTAGGTGCCGAGAGTCATTTTTTCATCTCTGCTTTGGATCTCAAATATGCATTGATCTTTATTAAGCCAGAAAACATTCCAAACATCCATAATCTCTCCAAAAGTGGCCAAAAATACCTTTTTCACCATTTTTGCGAACTTATCATCCAAACCATGGTTTTCTGCAAAACATACCCAAAACGGATCATATCTAACAAAAATGCCTTAGAAACTTTTATATTTTTCTTTTTTTAAGCATCGAAAGTGCCATATTTCTATAGCACATCAACACCCTCAACTTAGAACGTTTGCATGTCCTCAAGCAACAAAAATATAACAAAACAAAAATGATGCTTAACTAGGAGAATCTAAGTTATTCAAGGCAGTCAGTCACCACATTTAGTTCAAAGCACAACATCCCATCTAATCTCACTTTTCAAAACCAACTATGTATAAATATGAAGCACAACAATGTGACACAAAGGAATCAAGGTATGGCAACTACATTATCAATAGACAACTACTCATATGTACAACTTACGGCAACTACATTAGCAATAGACAACCACTCATATGTACAACTTACACTACCCGAAACAAGCATATAGCTAGTAACATGACTCAAGTGCCCTCACAATAAGGATGTCCCACTCACTCATTTGAAATCATACATGTCTATACAAGGAAGGTCAAGAGATACTCACACTCAACAAAGAATTTTCGGTCAATGCATGTCAAATACCATAGTCTTGCCCTTATTTTCTTTACCTTAGCATTCAGATAGTCAAGTCAGGATCACTATAGGGCTTTTATTAACTTATAATGTAGGCTTAGGGCTGGTATGATAGATATGGACATTTAAAGTGACTAAGCCTCCTTGTTACTACACTAACTTTGGGGTCCCACTTACTTTCCAATTTCCTTTTTATTCCACTCTTATGTCTCCCTTTTATTCTTTTATTGCACAATCAGGTTAGGTGTGTTCTTTTATTCTTTCTTTTTCACTTTTTCATAATTTTTTTCTTTTTATTTCTTCCTTTTTCTTTTATTTTTCTACCAAGATGGACCAAGGCCAAAACGGGTTCATTGTAATATAAATGGGAAGGTGAATGGTGAAATAATAAAAATATGCTTATAAGGCTCAAAACAGGGATCAAGGGATAAAATTAACACACAGAAGGTCATTTAGGCTAAAAGTGGACTAAAATAAAAAACGACCAAGGATCCTTACCAAACCGACTATCTTTCAACCTAAGAAAGACTAACCAGGTAAGTTTTGAATTCAAGACACAAATGGAAATAGGTAGTATCTCACACACACATAGCACAGAGTCAATATTACCAACTACTACCTATCCAATTCATGCAATTGTTAGCAAGTGATTATCATGTCCATAATTCTAATGTCATAACAAGATCTAGAATGTTCACATATATACATCCACGCAGTTCTAGAACACAAAAAAAATTGGAGAGGTATCAAAAATCAATCAAAACATGACTACTGCCCTAAATGCTTAAAAATCTCCTAATTACACTAACATAACACATTACAAAGAAAAACACAATACAACGCAAAATTAACCTAGACATGTAGTTCTACAACCATGCCACGGCCAACAGGAAAAGAAGCACAGTAATAAAAATCCACGGTGGAATATTTTGCCAAACCCCAACTAAAAATTATGCACTATTCTCAATGCTCTAAAATAAAGTAAAATAGAGGGAAGTGAGAACATACCTGGGATGCACTAAGAGTCTGTGTCATGATATTCCCTAGATTAGGGTATAGTAATAGGCAGAGGCCATGGTGGTGGAGGTGCACTATGAGAATATA
This sequence comes from Capsicum annuum, assembly GCF_002878395.1. Taxonomy (NCBI): domain Eukaryota; kingdom Viridiplantae; phylum Streptophyta; class Magnoliopsida; order Solanales; family Solanaceae; genus Capsicum; species Capsicum annuum. The sequence goes on along the minus strand of NC_061119.1, from coordinate 58,237,333 downwards.
CACCCGCATCTAGCTCAACAAACCTCTGCCTATCAATAAATACAGTCTTCGTTGAATCATGGGTGGCTCTTTTCAAGGCTTGATCATATTTCCTGTATGAATTCTGTAATTCCCTTACTTGGCCTCTCTTGGTCCCAAATACGGTGACCGACACATCATTCTTCGCGAATAAATTAAAGTATTTTGTACCACGCAAAGGTAATGGATGAATAATTGGGGATACAACTGATGGGGCGGCTAATATGTGGCTCTCAGTAAGAGAGCACACCTCTGCTCTAAGTAGGTCCACCTCCTCCCTAATATCTTTTAAATCTGGAGACTCAACCTCTGTGAACTTATCTCTTATGCGTCTTTTACCAACACCTAGTGCATTTGGTGCAATGGCCTTTACAGCAACATCCTCATCAATAGTGTCTATTACAGACACCACTCATATATTGTCTTGTTGCTGAAAAGTCATACATACATCAAACACTACTTGCTTATCATTCAATTTAAAGGTGATTTCCCTCAAGTCCATATCAATAAATACCCTACCAGTGGATAGGAAGGGTCTACCTAATATAATGGGGGTCTGAGAATTCACCTCACAATTAAGAACTGTGAAATTAGTGAGGAATATAAAGGATGAAACCTTCACTTCTACATCACACAAAATACCCACCGGTTTCTTTATAGATGAGTCAGCCATCAGCAGCTTTATAGATGTAGGTTTGAGTTCCCCTATCCTCAGCATCTTGTACATAACTAGGGGAATCACATTTACAATTGATCCCAAGTTATATAAAGCCTGCTTGATATTAAAAATCCCAATAGAACATAGAATAGTAACTGCTCCAGGATCCTTCTTTTTTTCTACTAATGGTAAGGAAGGGGTCGCACTATAAGGGTCCATATAATCATCGGGCTCGACAACCCAATCCTCACCATTATCATACTCAAAATTATTATCACTGCTTGTCAACTTCTTGGACTATGCCTCAAGTATCTCATCACTCTCAGTGCTATCAATCTTTAACTCTTCAATAGCAGGTACATGAGGATCATCAGTTGTGGCACCATAATTAGTGGTGATAGCTAGACAATGAATTATAGCTGGTGCACTATAAAATTTTTCACTTTGGAAGAGTAAAAGATATTTTTGTTTGATCATTGAAGATATTTTCCTGAACTGGTGCTCTAACTGCTTGATAGTAGTGGCATGAGACTCCACTTTCTGGGTCAACCCTGAAATGTTAGCCTTAATTTCCTTAAGGTTGTTCTTCTAATTTTATTAACCCTTCACCATTTTGTTCAGCATTTCTTCCATTCTTGATTTTGTATCTCGTCTGCCAGATGGAATATACCTATATCCTTTTTACTTGTAATCATATCTATGTCTCAGTCACCATATCTATGTCTCAGTCACCATCTCAATACCTACTGTGGACTCTATATCTGTCATAAGAGTTCCAACGTTAGTTCCCTTACCCTTGGGCTTGGAAACCCTTCAACTGATGGTCTGAATAGCCTCTTCTTCTAATACAAACTCATAAGCTTTAGAAAATGTACCCTGTTCTCCTACTGCATAAACTTTTTCAAAATTCATGATCACATACTACTTTTCCAACACACCAATATCAGTCTTCAATAGCATAATCTCTTGTGCTATAAAATCATCAGCTACTCTTTGGTCACTAATAGCTCTAATAGTGTAAGTACCAGAACTTCTCTCTCCTCTGGAGTTTGCCACCTTCAGTTAGTGAGAAAGGTCTAGTATAAGACATCAAAAACTACCTCCTAGCATAATTTTATAAAATCTCCTCCATAGATAGTATCTACCATAGCTCTAGAGGTGATGGTCAAGGCTCTATAGAATAACTCCATTAAGTTCGTCCCTAAAATCTGATGGTTAGGCACCATACTTAGCTTCATTTTTAACCTAAACCAAGCCTCATACATGCACTAAGACTGCAGCTTCCTAAAATTAGAGATCTTATCCTTGAGCTGCAATACCCTAGATAAAGGAACGAATCAAATTGTCTATGTAACTCTTTCCACGTGGTAATAGATCCCCTTGGTAATTCCCCTAGCCATAAAAATGATTTTTCTTTAAGTGAAAAGGGGAACAACCTTAATCTAATCGCCTCTTGATTCATCCCTAGATATATGTATGAACTGTAAATTCCAGTAAAATGGCTTGATGTTATGTCATCAATAGGAAACCCTGCAAATACACCCTTCATGTATAAGAGTTAGATCATAGCACTCGAGATATTGAATTTGACATCAGGAGGTAAAATAAGATAGATAATGGCTCTTGTATCATCCGGTTCATCGTATCTCAAATCTTTTTTATCATCAATATATGGCTAAAAAAATTAATCTATTGGGATCACTTGAAGTCGGCCTCTATTTTGATTTTCATCAAGTGATGCTCGGCGGTCTACTGTTTGTCTCTTAACACTATCCTAAACTCTATCTTTAAGGAGATTGTCCTTCTTTGGCTCTGACATTCTACTATGTGGTTGTAGGATCTTCTCTAAAATTTTTGGGAGTAAGGGGCTGCCTCTACTCTGAGTGCTAGGTATACACCGGCATATGCCCAACTAAGAACAGAAAGAAAAATTCAAAAACTACAATGACTTTTATTTATAAATCAACACTATGTTACCCGGCAACGGCACTAATTTCTTGATGACATCCACGCAACACCTCCTTTTAGGTGATGGTATGGTCATTGTCAAGATATAGTAACCCATCTAAGGTTTAGGTTGAATTCCATTGGAACACGTGGTTTATCGGTACCAACAGTTGTAGTCTACCGGAAGTACTAGAAAGTAAATGGGGGGATTTATTTGTAATAGTTTTGAGCAAGTAACAATATTAACTATAGTTTAAATTAGTTATGGGTGAACACTAGGATTGTGTTCCCCCTGGCATAACAACTCCATATGTTAATCATGCATTTTTTCACTAACCTAATACCTTGCATGTAGTACCAATAAGTTATATACCTCCTACAGTCTTTTGGATGAGTAAGAAGATTTCAACTTTTACCTATTGAGTCTGAGAGTGTTGTGTTACTAAACCTTACCCTAGTACCACTTAAATATCACCTTTTGAGTCTCAATTTAATAGATTAAGGCTAATAATCCTTCCAATATACCATTCTGCAGCAATGGATCGACTATTAACTCCCCAAATTACTGTCTTTATCTTTTCCAAGTACTACCCCTTTGTTAGAGCAAGTAGTAATATCTAGGTGGGATCCTAATATTTGCAACCGCTAAGACAACTATTATAATAAAGATAAAGTAATACATGTCCTAGGTATTGCTTTCCCATCAACAATCACAATTTCCCTAATTCATCAATTTTCCAGGGTTTCCACAACCCTAGCTATGTGTTTTAGCCGCTCATGATTGTGAACAAATCAATAACATTCATGTTGGAAAGTAAAGATGAAATCACAGAGATAAGATAAAAGAAAACCCATAACCGTAAATTGAATAATCAATAAAAGTCAATACAATTGAAAAACAAGATCAAAGATGGATCTTAAAATCAAAATATATTTCTAAGCGTTAAAAGTGTCAACTCTCTATCTCTCATATATATCTAACTAAAAAGTACATAAAGGTATTTATAGTACAAAATAAAACCCTAAAAACTAAGCCCGAACAAAATAGGGGAAAACTGAGTTAGTGACCACCAACTTCCTACACCAACGGTTTGGCAGGGCATAGGTACTACCTGCGTCCTGTAATGTTCAGCTATCAGGATTTTAACTTTCTGGCACCTTGTTTTTGTATATGTGGTCTGTAGGTCCTTCTTGCAACCATATGTTGACTTGGTACGTGTCGAGAGTTAGTTTTTCATCTCTTCTTTGGATCTCAAACATGCATTAATCATGATCAAGTCAGAAAATATTCCAAACATCCATAATCGCTCCAAAAGTGGCCAAAAATCCCCTTTTGCCCATTTTCACAAACTTATCATTCAAAATATGGTTTTCTACAAAACTTACCCAAAATGGATCATATCTATCTACAAGGCCTCAGAAACTTGCATATTTTTCACGTTTTAAGCATCAAAATTTTTATATTTCTATGGTACATTATTTATCCCTATGGTTATAGTTTTGTGATGACATCGACCTATAGATGATGCTATTTGGGATATCGAGTCTGGTATATGTAATTCATATCTCCTATTCTTCATTGATTTGGGTATTTCTTTCCCTTATTTTGAGGACGAACAAAATTTTTAGTAATGGATGATGTAACAAACTGAAATTAAGATAAAATATATGAGATATGTGTTTTGTGTGATTTAACTATTTTTTCCCTCCTCGTAGTTGCATTGTGGTGTTTCTGCAGTGTGGGGATAATTGGCACAATTATCGATATATTTTGTTGTCATTTATGTGATATTGTGGTTTTTGGTGGATTCAAGAACCTTATTATGGACATCTATAGTTATCTTTTGATCCGTCCAACGGATGGCTGAACAGACTGTGCCATCAAATCTAGAACATCGATTTTAGGGTGGAAACATGTTTGGTGTGATTTTATGGCTTTTAAATCTCATTTTGACCCTCAGTTTGAAAAGTTGTGTTTTTGAGTTTCAGGGGTCAACTTTGTGAAAATAATGTTTTTTAAAAAGTTTGATATTATCATTGAGTCTGGATCATCGAATTTGATAGAGTTGCATAGTTCTTTTGCATTCATGGGTTCTGGATGAGTCCTAAGGGGCCCATGGGACTTGGATTGAACCAAATCCCCAACTAGTACACCTATTTTTCGGTGCACCCGTGATCATGACAGGGATAGTAGAGGTGATGCTTCGATCATGAACCTTGTTCATAATCATGACACCTCTAGCTGTCAGGGTACTGCGATCGCGACCCAAGGTCTACGATCGCATGCGATCGCAGTACCTGGGTATATATAAATTAACTTTTGTTATTTTTTACCATTTTTGAAACTTGGAACTTATGGTTTCGTGGATTTGAGCAATTTTCACCATTTCTAAGATTGAGTAAGCCCAATTACACTTATTTCAACTAATTTCTTCAATCTTTATTATTAGATTCTTGTTTTAATTTGAATTTCAAAGTGGAAATTAGAGGTTTTAGCTCTGAAGGCCCAAAATTGTATTTCTTCATATTAAACCCCAAATTAACTCTTTTTCACTTAAGTAATGTTCCTAATCCTATAAATACTAGTTTTTCCTCAGTTTCATCTTCAAAACAACATCGAACCTTGATTTTAAAATGGATTTTAAAGGTTTTACCTGGTAAAGCTTGAAAATGATTTTTCTTCGATTTGAATCTTGTTTTCACTTAGATATTCAGATATAGACTACTGAATACATGGGGAACATATTTTTGAAATAAAGTTACAATTTTGCCCTTCTTTTTCAAAAACTCATTTTGGGGGTCCATTTTAATACCAACTTGAAACTAGGTAATATAGGTGTTGTTAGCTTTCTTTTGATGTGTAGATTCTATATTTTGATGTTTTAGTTGATTTTGTGTTTGTTCGTGAGGAGTAGGGCTTTGAGATCAAATTGTAGCAAACCGGTTTCAGCATTTGAGGCATATTATAGCTTAACTCTTTCAGACTGGGCTTGATAGTTAATTTTTACACAAAATACATGTTAAAAGAATGGGAACTAATCATTAACTTGTCTATATTAATGTGTTGAGCCTGTATTAGGCCCCATATGTGGTATAATTTTTAGTTTAGAGACATTATATGATATGTGTGACCGTGTAGGGTCTTTTGTGAAGTTGATAGCCTTATACGCATGTGAATAAGTGTATGTTATTGATGAAAAAGAGTGTTGTAGTACCATTGGTATATTGTGATGTATTTATACTGTATTAGCATATGAAACATGTGGAAATTCATGGATGGTTGAAAATAATGAGTGGATATTGGCTCACATGATTGGTAAAAGTATCATTGTGGTTGGTTGTGGAAATACATCATGTGGCTGGTTGTAGAGGTACTTAATATAATTGGTTGTGAGCATTACATCCTCATATCATACTCATTCATGAAACACTGTTACCATCTAGAAACACCTGAGTAACACTTGTAACACCTTTTGAAAATCCTTCCCGAGGGATGTGATGGGGAAGAGATATTGTGAGACTTATAAAACCCTCACCAAGGGATGTTTCGGGGAGGAGATATGATATATAGATTGTATACAATTTGACGAACCACCCATGGGTCCTACATTATGAAGTTTTAGCTCCGTAGGTGTATACGGAGACTATGTGATGATGTCAAAAGTTGTGCGACAACCTCATACATTATCAACATCATCATCATCATCATTCTCATTGAATTTACTTTATTATGCTTGTGATTTGATTGTATTTCCATTTTGATTTGTTACTTATCTAATTTTTCTATCACCCTATACTTGTACTTAATGATCTTGTGTATATATATTGTCCTTCCTTGTTCTACTTGTATGTGTTATATAGTAATACATGTGATCCTTTCTGGTTTGTTGCAATATATATGTTATTATAAAAGTGTTAGTGCAAGCAGTGTGGACTACCTTTGTGAGACATTTTCTGATTGCGGGTGACGTGTCCTTCGTGTGTATTTTGTATGTCTTATTTTCTACTTTTTTGGGTCGGCCTATGATACCTACTGAGTACAAGCAGACCGTACTCACTCCTACTATACCCTTCTGGTGCAGATTCAGGTTCGGGTGTGTCCCGTGATGCTTGATTGTTTCTTTACTAGTTTTCAGAGATAGAGTTGTATCTATTGGATTTCTTATATATTTCATTTGGATTCAAGTGGTACTAGATACGTTCTTATACTGTTGACATCAAGTTTTATGAGTTATGGTTGTATTGTTGATTATATTCGTTCTGCATTAATTATACTTATATGGTTCAACTTCATTCTAGAAGCCTTACCTTGGGGTTATTATTAGTTTGGGTGATAGGCATACTTGTCAAGATTCATCGCGACAAGTGTCATCATGACCCTTGGATTTTGGGTCATGACAATCGAAAACTACCTTAAGCAATATTAGTGGGCCAATTCTAGGTCGTTTAAGTAACCAGCTGGGCATATGCACCACACTAGCACCAGCTGTGCCAACCCCTCAAGATTCATCCTAAAACCTGTATATGCAAACAAACTATGTGACCCTATCAAATTTGATGATCTAGACTCAATCACATAGTTAAAATTTCTATCTAATGTTATTTTGATGAAAAGTGGATCCCACACCCACGTTCTATTTTCTTAACTCCGTCTAATAGCTCAAAATGAGTCTGAAAGCCTCAAAACCTAAAACAAGAGTCCACCTAGCCTAAAATTGGTGCTCCGGGGTTATTGGAACTATCAAAATTGGCATACGATATCATTTTGCTGAATCTTTTGCCCAACTTGAACCAATAAAGACTTAAAGATAGAAAATTGGCTTTAAAAATCAAATGAACTGCCCAATAATCAAACTGTCAGTTCTGTCAAGTCATAAATTACTAGGGATAGCTATAGGAAAGGTCTAAATGGAAAAAATGAGTAGAAATATTAAAAATGACCTGGAGGGCCATTATATCTTGGATCCTAGGATGATTTAGACATCTTTCTTATTCTTGACTAGACTTGGTAACCTACATTTATTTTTAAGAAGGGTTCTAGCTCAACAATTGCCATTTATTTATGATATTTAAATATTGATTTGAGTATGACACTTACTATTCATTTATGATAATTAAAGACCAGTCCAAGCCCTATATTTACTATTCACTTGTGACATTAGAGTTTGGTTCAAGTTTTGTATTATGGTTTAGTTATTATACTAAGGATTTGGCTCGAGTATGTTGTGTATAGTAAGAAAGGATTCACAAATATGGTTTTGGTGACCAAATACTTTATAATTATTATTTTTTTTACTTTTCTCTTGATTGCATCATTAGGTTTATAGGGTCTCAATTAGATTATCCTTCTCTTATTTGTGCCTTCTTCGTTTATAGGGGCCCAGTAACGCTGTAGTTAGCTTTTACTCTTTTTTATATGATCTACCTTAATATTTATTATCTATCAACTAGATTATTTCAAATTTTCCCTATTATCCCTAACTTCAGTTTATATTCCCGCATCTTATTCTGTTTTTATGATAATCTAGCTCAGTTAGTTGATTATGCCTACTAAGTAACCATTGTTTCGGTACTCATACTACACTTCTATATCTTTTTTGATATAGATTCAAGTACTAGTTGTCATCGCTGACATTCTATCTAGCAAATTTTAGAGTTTATAGATAGGGTAAGTTTTTAGAGCCAAAGCTAACTCTCTCTCCTTTTACTACTTCTAGGACAGTCTTTTCTTTCAATACTATTTGTATATTGATACTATTAGTACTCTTATTCTTTTGATTAGTCGCTCTTCTACCAATCTTACCAGGTTGTGCATACTCTTTTGCTATTTTCTCTCTTTTATTTATATGTATGACATTAAACTTATATTTTATCACTAACAATCTATTTGTATGCTTAATTTTAGTATTCATTATAACTTTCACTAACTAGCCCATTACTTGTCATTTTGGGCTATAGTCTGGCTTACCTACTGGTGATTAAAGTAGGTGTCATCATGACCTAAGAAATTGGGTCATGACAAATTGGTATCAGAGCCTAGGTTTACTGGTACTTTTGGTAAAAGAGCAAGTGTTTAGTAAAGTTACACTAATCAAAATGATGACATTCGTATCTTATCTCTTGGAAGCTATAAAGCATTCTTAGGACAATTCACTTTCTTCATTCACTTCATGCGTCAAGTCTGTGTTGGTTTCTAAAATTCACAATTATTTCACTCTTTAGCAGATGGTCAAGACAAGAGCTACAAAAACTAGAGATAACGACCCCGAGTCCCCGAATAAGGCTCTTGCGAGAGCTTGTAGATGACCTAGGGGTAGAGATTAGGTATTAATTGCAGCCCAAGCTAGGGGTCGAGATAGGGAACTTTCCCCAGTTTTTGACTGCTCCCACACCATAGGTTTCTCCACCCTTGCTATTGGTGGACTAGGGAAGCCCGGGATATATTGGGGTTTATTTCTTTCTCACTGTTCAGAGATATCTTAGTTCGGTTGTTGGGTTTGGTTAGTAGTGCACTATCTTATAGGGCTTAGTCTATAGAATAAAGTGGTATGGATGCATGGGCATAGCCTATAGCAATGACTCCTAAAGTTGAGGTCCCTCTTACACTTAGTCTGTAGAATAAAGTGGTACGGATGTATGGGAATAGCCTATAGCTATGACTCCCAAAGTTGAGGTCCCTCTTGCACTGGTAGCCTTCTATCTAGCTATGTCTGTTGATGAGCAGAAAATTGTGGGTAGATTTTATAGATTGATACCACCAAGATTTCTAGGGTCTTCGATTGAGGATGCATTTGATTTATTCATTATTTGTGTGGATAAGATCTGTAATTTAAGCCTAGTTGGGAATCATGGGGTTTACTAAGCTATTTTTTTAGTTGGACTTGCCACCTAGACATTGGTGGAAAGGTTATCTTGATTCTAGACCATTTATATATCCTCCTTTGACATGGACTCAGTTCTATGAGGTTTTCTTAGAGAAGTATATGCCTTGTAGACTTTGACATCATTTGAGATATTAGTTATCGAGATTAGACCAAGGTTCTATGAAGCTCTAGAGTATGAGTAATGATTCCACGAGTTGGCCAAACATCCTACTGTTATCTTACTGACTAATTTTGAGTGGGTTTGGTGTTTTATTAGAGAGATAAGACTTCCTCTTTATATGGATACTTAAGTTTGGTTGCAGCTGGCAGGTCTTTCACTGAGGTTTCTAATTATACACATACTATGGATGAGATGCAATGCAAGGCCCAAAGGGGTGGCGAGAAGAGACCATATCTCTAGGGTAGTTTAAATGGGAGATGGAGTGGCTCACAGTTTAGAGGTAGGGGTTCTTAGAGTACATACCCTTTGTGTCAGTCTTATAAGTATCAAGGTTAGTCTACTAGACCCATTTATGTTGCACTTTAAATTACTTATAGGGTTAGCCCAGCTATAACGATTACAATGGGATGAGCAGTGGACAGTCTTTGATAGGTGCATATTTTGGGTTTTCTCTCCAAAGTGGGTATTTTAGGTCAGCCGGATCTTTTGGTCAGAATGAAGTTCTAGTGGCATGCTATGATTGTGAGGTTGTCGATTATTATTCTAGAGAGTATCCCCATCGTGAGGCAGTTGTTCCTACAGCACAGAGTGTTTAGCTAGGGCAGTGCCGCCCTCAGCTAAAGGTGGTATGTAGGGCATGGGGTAGTCCCTAGGGTTCTCGAGGAGCTTCTCAGACAGGTAGGATATGTGGTCATCAGGCACCCAACTAGGTAGTGAGCGAGGTCATTTATATTTTGTATCTGGTAGGTTGGAGGCTGATTCTTAGGATGCTGCTATTACATGTACAATTTTTGTGTGCTATTAGCCAACTATGGGTTTTGATCTTGGATCCACTTATTCATTTATGTATGCTTAGTATTGTAACACTCCGATTTGCTGAACCGGAATGCTACATGGTGCTTAGGACCCCGAAGGACTATAAGCTAGCCCATGATTGATATCTATACCTGTATACTACATAAAATATTGAATAATGTGGAAACAAGCACTGAAAGGCCATAAGGTTCAATACTGAAAATAACATGGATGAGATAATATCTGTGGGGTAATACAATACCTAAAACTAAACTATAAACACTGAAGTCTGAAACATAATAGTCTGCATCTAGACTAAAAGTCTCTACTGTCTGAATAATCTGAATAAAGAATTGATGGGACATGTCCCCAACTAACTCCAACTAATAACTAATCAATGAAATAGTGGAGAAATAATCATGTCCTCGAAGGATGAGGACTCACTTTAATTCTGACTACTGAGACTGGAATCTACTTCTAATCTGGAACTCGTGTCTCTGAACCTATGGTGTAACATAAAAATAAAGCACCATAGCACAAATGCATCAGTACAATGGAATGTACTGAGTATACATGTAAGGTAGGCTAATGCAAGAGTTAACATGCATGAATAATGCTAGCTGGCTGTCTAACATGCATGCGAGAATGCATACATAAAGATGTAACTGTAATTAACATTGTGATATCATGATTACTGAATCTGAATACTGATGACATGACATACTAATAACTGATATAATTGATAGCATAAATAGTTGTATCTGAATGTAACTGATAACATGGGTGGCTGTATCTGACAGTCCTGAATCTGATGGAACTATTTGAGTTCCTTACTATATCTAAATTGACTGTATCTAACAGTCTTGAATCTGAAGAACTATTTGAGTTCTTTTACTGAGACTGGTGATGAAACTGTGGGAGGTAGTATTTAACTGATACGCCATTATGGCTGAGTTGGGTTCCAATCTGTAACCCTAATTGGAAGGGTGTCAATACTGTTCCACTGTTAAGGACAAGCTGTGGGCGAACCTTATCTGATAGTGTCCCCAAAAGAAAATGGTAGGGCCCTTATCTGACAGTGCTTATCCACCTCAAGAACCCTCATCGGACAGTGTTGATGTCTCAACCTATGCTGGCTACATAGTTCTGGAATGCAAGGATGAATTCTAAGGATAACACCCTCATCTGATAGTGTGTGTTCCTATCCTTGGATTCACTCGATGCTAATTCATACTCCCATCTGAATGGACACTGAACATGATTTATTGAACTGAACATGAGCTGAGTTACTAAGTTTCATTAACTGATGAAATACTACTGATATCTGACAACTGACTGAGTTATGAGATCATGGATATTTTTCCTAAGTCATAAGACTATCTGAAGTCTAAGGATTCATAGCTTAACTGAGAGTATCGTGAAAATATGACATGGCTCTAGGTGCACAGCTAATGTTTCGCATACAAGTATCCCCAGGACTCGATGGAAGGAAACTGACAAAGCATGACTTACTTGAATACATAAAAATCATCTTAATACATTTACTGAAGCATTTCATCAAACATGTGATAGGCAGAAGCTTGTACGTACATGGGGATTTCATGATATCAATCTAATTAGACACTTTCCCTTCATCTAGGCATTCAACCAAACACATAGTAGGCATAAAATATGTAAATAACATCATACAATAATTAAATATCGTGATTTAATTCTAATTTAATCATTCAAGGGTTTAATCGTAGAGTTTCATGAATCTATACTGATACAAATCAACCCATGTGGAATTTAACAGCCATTCATGGAATACAATTTAGTTACTCATTATCAACATGAACAAAAGCAGCTCAATCATGAAATTCATAAGAAAATCCATAACTGGAATTTAAAAAAGGGACTCTTGGGCTTCATGGAAGAAAGAAGTCCATGAATGAACACTATGCATACCTTAGTTCATAATTTCGTGAAGATTGATCATGAAACCTTCTTGAATTTGAATCCCCAATAGAAACCCTAGCTTGTTCTTGAGAGAAACTTGAGAGAAAATAGTATATTTTGGGTAAAGAATAGCTAAATCACGTGTTATTGGGTTTAAATAGGGGTAGAAAATTGATCCTTTTAACCCTGGATGCATCATTTAATTTCAGTAAAATTTTTCTAAACTGGGCCCCTGGCGCGACCCGGCGTTATCGCACCTCTCAATGGAAATCGACAATTAGGAATTTGAGAGATTGCGTAATGCAGACCCATCGCGTTACCCCTTCCATCGTGACCTGGAAATTTGGTGCGACGCGGGGGAAATCATGCTGAGACACTGGAAAAAGAACAATTCTAAATTTGAGTGCAAATGCAATGCACCATAATTGCGGACACCTATTAGAAATTGCCAAATGCCATTTTCTCTTGTGGCATGGCTATATGGCACTATTTTATGACGTGAACTTGAAATAGTCATAACTTCTTATCCGGTTATCGAATTTAAGCGAATCATATATTGATGGAAAGCTTATTGAATTTTCCTTATGAAAAAAGTGAAAATCTTGAACATTCCTCATGGAATAATTATCATTCACTTTAGAAGCTAATACTAGGCATTCTTGGGATGAAATTTGCTTGAAATCTTCAGGGTATTACAATATCTCCCCTTGAGAACATTCATCCTCAAATGAGACTGACTGAGAGGGGAAATAATAAGCTAAACATGAACTGAACATGAATAACTGGAACATGATATCATGACTACCAAGATGAACATAACATACTGAACATGCATATCTGATGCATGTGTAACTGATTCATGAATGCATGACTGAATGTTCCGAGGAACTAAGTTTCTCTTAATGACAATGCATTTCTGATGCATAATTATATAACTGAGCTAATACATGAATGCATGGCTAAATATGCAATGGTACTTGATACCAAGTTTATACTGGGAACATGAACATGAAATTGAATACCAAGTTCGTAATGAACATTGATCATGAAACTGAGTAAGCTTAAGGAGAACTGTTACCTTGAGCTTGATCTGAGTTGGCGGAGAAGAGGTGAGGATACTTGGTACACATGTCTGCTTCTACTTCCCAAGTAGTTCCCTCGACAAACTGATTTCGACAAAGAACTTTAGTTAGAGGGACTTCTTTGTTCCTCAATCTACTAGTCTGATAGTCTAAGATTTCGACTGAAATCTCTTCATAAAAGAGACTGTTCTGAACATCAATGCTCTAAATAGGGACTACAGCTGGTGGGTCACCTATACACTTCTTGAGAAAAGAGACATGGAAGACTAGATGAACTGAGGCTAGATCTAAAGGCAATTTGAGCTCATAAGCTACCTTGCCAAAACGATTGAGAAAATTAAAGGGACCGATATATCAGGGACTGAGCTACCCTTATTTTCAAATCTCTTCACTCCCTTCATGGGAGAGATCTTTAGATAGACATGATCATAAACCTCAAGATCGAGATCTTTTCTACGAACATTTGTATAAAACTTCTGTGAGCTCTGTGCAGCCCGAAGTCTTTCTTTGATTAACTGAACTTTTTCTAAGGCGTCAATTCATAAGTCAGGACCTATGACTAAGGCCTCACTAACTTCGGACCAACCAATTGTATATTTATATTTCCTACCATAGAGAGCTTTCAATGGAGCCATCTGAATACTGGAATGATAGCTTTTATTGTATGAAAACTCAATAAAAGGCAAGTGGTCATCCCAACTTCTCTTGAAATAAATTGCACATGCCCTTAGCATATCTTCTAAAGTCTGAATGGTCCTTTCGGCTTGGCCATCTATCTGAGGATGGAAGATTGTACTGAAATAAACTTAGGTACCGAGACCCTTTTGGAATGCTTTCCAAAAATAAGAGGTGAACTAGGTACCTCTGTCTGAGATAATGGACAACAGAACACCGTACAATCTGACTAACTCCTTGATATAGAGTTTGGCATAATCCTTGGCTGAATAAGAGGTATGAACTGGAAGGAAATGAGCTGATTTGGTTATTCTATCTACAATGACCCAGACTGAATCATGTTGATGACTAGTTCGAGGAAAACCCATCACGAAGTCCATGTTCACAAGTTCCCACTTCCAAGAAGGAATACTGAACTCCTGCATTGACCCACTAGGTTTCTGATGCTCTATCTTAACTTGCAACATGTAGAGCACTCAGCCACAAACTCTGTAATATCTCTCTTCATCCTACTCCACCTATAGATTTACCGCAAGTCGCGGTACATCTTTGTAACCCCTGGATGAATAGAGTAGCGTGCACCATGCGCTTCTGCAAGAATTCTCTTAATTAAGTCGTCTACACCTGGAACACAGAGACGACCCTGACAATGCAAAACACCATTGTTTTTTACTTGGAGAGATAGATCTTGGCTAGTTTTTTATTACTTAGGTCTTTTGAGGATCAACTCTAATGCCATCATCAGAGACGATGTGACCAAGGACTACTACTGACCTTTAGCCAAAATTCTCACTTACTGAATTTGGCAAATAGCTGATGATCTCTGAGAGTCTGAAGTACTGTTCTGAGATGGTCTACATGATCGCGCTCAATACGGGAATAGACCAGAATATCATTTATGAAGACTATGACAAACATGTCTAAGTACTGCTTAAACACGTGGTTTATCAAGTCCATGAAAGCTGTTGGGCATTGGTAAGACCAAATAACATAACTAAGAATTTAGAGTGACCATACTTAGTATGAAAAGCTATTTTTAGAATGTCACTTTCTCTAACTCTTAGCTGATGATAGTAGGATCTAAGGTCTATCTTAGAAAAATAGATGGAACCCTAAAGTTGGTCAAACTAGTCATCGATTCTAGGAAGATGATACTTGTTATTGACCGTGACCTTATTGATTTGACGGTAATCAATGCATATTCTAAGAAAACCATATTTCTTGCGCACGAATAAGACTGATGTGCCCCATGGGGAAATGCTGGCTCTGATAAATCCCTTATCTAAGAGATCCTTCAATTGTTCTTTCAATTCTATGAGTTCTACTGGTGCCATTCTGTATGGTGGAATAGAGATAGGCTGAGTATCTGGAAGAAGATCAATGCCAAAATCTATTTCCCTTCTGAGAGAATTCCTGGAAGATCTTCAGGAAAGACATCTGAATATCCATTCACTACTGGGACTGATACAAGGCTGGGAATTTTAGAACTAGTGTCCATAACTCGAACAAAATAATAAACACATCCTTTAGATATCATTTTCCTTACAAGAAGGTAGAAAACAAGTTAACTCCTAAAAGCGGATACACTACCCTTCTACTCAAGGACGGGTTCATTTGGAAACTAAAACTGGACTATTCTATTTCTGCAGTCGACTGTGGCATAGAAGAAATGAAGCCAATCCATGCCAAAAATAACATCAAAATCAGTCATCTCTAATTCGACTAAGTCTGCTGAAGTGACTTTCTAAAATATCATAAACGGGCATTCCTGTATACCCATCAGGCTATGATGGTTTTGCCCACTAGGATAGAGACTGAGAAGGGCTCTGCTAGAATTTTGGGACTGATTCTGAAATTAACTGCTATATAGGGAGTAACAAAAGACAAAGAAGCTCCTGGATCTAGCAAAGCATAAACATACACATGAAAGATCTGTAACATACCAGTAAAAGCATCAGGAGAATTTTCCTGATCTTGTCAGGTCTGAAGAGCATATAGTCTATTTGGGTGTTGCTCGCTAGTAGCACTGGTGGTGGCACCCTGCTGATTCAGGCTACCGAACTAAGCTGAGCAATGGAGATGACGCTGATAACCTGACTGAGGGTAGTCTCTAACTCTTTGGCCTATCTTGCCATAACTGAAACAGACATCACTGCCAGCTCTGCAAGCACCCTTGTGGTTCTTACCATAAATCTGACAAAGGGGATTAGTTCGGGCATTGCTGGCACTGCCTTAAGACTTAGATCTTGGCAATCCATATCTGAACTTAGGAGCTGGAGCATTGGCTAAAAAAGGAGCTAGAACTAATGACTTAGGACAAAACTGAGAACGGTTTCCTCCTTCTGATTTAGGCTGACTAAATTTGAAGCTACCTGTCCTAGCTTTCTTATTCTGCCTAATTTTCTTCTTCTCTATCTGTTGAGCATAGGTCATAAGTCTGGATAAAGTTATGTCTTTATTTAGCATGGCGGATCTGCACTCATTAACCACGTTATCATTTACCCCTGAAGTAATCTTACTCATCTTGGCTCTGTCGCCTGTAACCATATGAGGGGCATATCTATCTAATTGAGTGATCCTTAGAGAATAATCTTTCACCGTTATATTTCCCTTCCTGAGGTTGATAAATTCTAGCACCTTATCCTCTCTAAGCTCTTGGGGAAAGAATCTGTCTAAGAATGCAGTGACAAACTTCTCCCACTCTATAGGACCTGTACTATCTGGCCTTTCTGACTTCTACTATTTGAACCAACTATGAGCCACATCCTGCAAATGGTATGTGGATAACTCAGCACTCTCAATAGTAGTCACCCCTATGATGTCTGTCACTTTGTGAACTTGATCAATGAATTCCTGAGGGTCTTAATCTAATTTAGACCCATGGAAGGACGGAGGATTCATTCGGGTGAAGTCCCAAATCCTAGTTGCAGCTGAGTTGGACACTGGGTTGGCAAGAATACATCTGGTTGCTCATTATGGGAAGCTACTGACTGAGCAAGAGTGGTAAATGTGGTCCAGAACTCCGCATGAGAAACATGATCGCTCAGAGGTTCTTTGGGCTGAGGGACTGACTGATTTCTTCTCTTATGAGGCATATTCTGAAATAAAGAGAAAAAGTGGATTATACTGAGAGATTGACATGTGATTATGCTCACTGCCATGACATAAATACTAAAAAAAGGGAAACTATTCCTAAACACCTCATAGCCTCTTGCACATAAATGTGGTGCGCGACATACCCATGTACAAGACTCTACTAGATGCGACTTTTAGACTTCCTAGCAATCTATTGAACCTTAGGCTCTGATACCAAGTTTATAACACCTCGAATTGCTGAACCAGAATTCTACACGGTGCTTATGACCCCGAAGGACCACAAACTAACCCATGACTGATATCTATACCTGTATACTACATAAAATTCTAAATAATTTAGAAATATGCACTGAAAGTCCATAAGGATCAATAATGAACATAACATGGATGAGATAACATCTATTGGTTAATACAATACCTACAAAAAATCTATAAACACTGAAGTCTGAAAAATAATAGTATGCATCTAGTCTGAAAACCTCTACTGTATGAATAATCTGAATAAGGAGTTGATGGGATATGTCCCCAACTAAATCCAACTAATAACTAATCAATAAAATAGTATAGAAATAATCATGTCCTCGAAAGATGAGGACTCACTTCCATTCTGACTGTTGAGACTGGAATCTACTGCTGATCTGGAACTCGTCTCTCTGAACCTATAGTGTAACATAAAAAGAAAGAACCATAGCGCAAATACATTAGTACAATGGAATCTACTGAGTATACATGTTAGGTAGGCTAATGCAACGGTCAACATGCATGAATAATGTTAGATGAATGTCTAACATGAATGCGAGAATGCTACATAAATATGTAACTGTAACGGACACTGTGATATCATGATTACTGAATCTAAATATTGATGACATGACATACTAATAACTGATATAACTGATAGCATAAATAGTTTTATCTGAATGTAACTGATAACATGGGTGACTGTATCTGATAGTCCTAAATGTGATGGAACTATTTGAGTTCCTTACTGTATTTGAGTTGACTGTATCTGATAGTCTTAAATCTGAAAAAGTATCTGAGTTCTTTTACTGAGACTGGTATTGAAACTATGGGAGGTAGTATTTAACCAACATGCCCCTGATACGCCATTATGGCTGAGTTGTGGTCCAATCTATAACCCTAATTGGAAGGGTGTTAATACTGCACCACTGGTAAGGACAAGCTGTGGGCGACTCTTATCTGATAGTGTCCCCAAAAGAAAACGATGGTACCCTTATCTGACAGTGCTTATCCACCTCATGAACACTTATTGGACAGTGTTAATGTCAAAATCTATGCTGGCTACATAGTTATGGAACGCAAGGATGACTTTTAAGGATCACACCCTCATTTGATAGTGTATGTCCCCATCCTTGGGTTTACTCGGTGCAAATTCCTACTCCCATCTGAATGGACACTGAACATAATTTACTAAGCTGAACATAAGTTGAGTTACTAAGTTCCGTTGACTGACGAAATACTACTGATATCTGACAACTGACTGAGTCATGAGATCATGGAGATTTTTCCTAAGTCATAAAACTATCTGAAGTCTAAGGATTCATAGCTTGACTGAGAGTATCGTGAAAACATGACATAGCTCTAGGTGCACAGCTAATGTTTCGGGTACAAGTACCCCTAGGACTCGATAGAAGGAAACTGACAAAGCATGACTTACTTGAATACATAATAATCATCATAATACATTTATTGAAGCATTTCATCAAACTTGTGATAGGCATAAGCTTATACGTACATGGAGATTTCATGATATCATGCTTATTAGGCATTTTCCCTTCATCTAGGCATTCAAACAAACACATAGTAGGCATAGAACATGTAAACAACATCATACAACAATTAACTTACGTAATTCAATTCCAATTTAATCATTCAAGGGTATAGTCCTAGGGTTTCATGAATCTATACCGATACAAATCAACCCATATAGAATTTAACACTCATTCATGGAATACAATTCAGATACTCATTATAAACATGAACAAAAGCAACCCAATCATGAAATTCATAAGAAAATCCATAACTTGAATTTATAAAAGCGATTCTTGGGCTTCATTTATGAAAGGATTCCATGAATAAACACTATGCAAACCTTAGTTCGTGATTTTGTGAAGATTGATGGTGAAACCTTCTTGAATTTGAATCCCCAATAGAAACCCTAGCCTGTTCTTGAGAGAAACTTGAGAGAAAATAATATATTTTGGGTGAAGAATATCTAAATCACGTGTTGGGTTTAAATAGGGGTAGGAAATTGACCCTTTTAACCCTGGACACATCATTTAATTTCAGTAAAAAATTTTCAAACTGGGCCCCTGGCGCGATACGGCTTATCGCGTCATGTCACTGGAAATTGACAATTGAGAAATTGAGGGATGGCGCAACGCAGAGCCATCGCGCTGCCCCTTCCTTCGTGACCTAGAACTTTGGCACGATGCGGAGGATATCGCGATGAGACGCTGGAAAAAGGACAATTCTAAATTTGAGTGTTGGTGCCATGTGCCATAATCACGAAAACCTACTTGAAATTGCCAAATTAAATTTCCTTTTGTGGCGCAGCGCGCCACTAACTAATATCATGCTATTTTACGATGGGAACTTTAAATAGTCATAACTTCTTACCCGATTATCGAATTTAAGCAAATCATATATCGATGGAAAACATATTGAATTTTCCACATGACAAAAAGTAAAAATATTGAAAATTCCACATGGAACAATTATCATTTACTTTAGAAGATAATACTAGGCATTCTTAGGATGAAATTTGCTAGAAATCTTTGGGGTATTACAAGTATGCACCATGGTTAGAGTTATTTTGGGAGTCTTTATTTGTGTCACTGTGTGTATCTAATTTCATTGATGATTCTTTAGTAGTGGATCGAGTATATAAATTATATGTTGTGACTGTTCGAGAGTTTAATACTCAGGTTAACCTTATTAGGAAAGATATGGTGGACTTCGATGTGATTCCAGACATGGACTAGTTATCCCCTTATCATACGATATTGGATTATTTTGCCAACACTATTAAATTATCCAATCCTAGCATACCTCCAATTGTGTGGCATGGTTCTATTAGTCGTGCATCGATGGGAATTATTTCTTATGTTTAGGAAAAGAGAATCATATCAAGGAGGTGCGAGTCTTATCTTGCTTATATTTCTGATGTTAGTTCGAAAAGTCATTCACTTGATTCTATTTTTATAGTCCATGATTTTTTTAATATTTGTCCTACCGACCTACCTGTCTTTTCTCTTAAGCGTGATATCGAGTTCGTTATTGATCTTGAGTTGGGTACCCAGCCTATTTCTATGGAACCTTATCGCATGGCTCGTACCAAGATTAAGGAGCTCAATTCTCAACTTCAGGATCTTCTGGGTAAGGGTTTCATAAGGTCAAGTGTAACGCCATAGAGTGATCCTATTTTGTTCATGAAATGAAAGATGGTTCTGCATGTATATGTATGGACTGTAGGTAGCTGAATAAGGTGATAGTGAAGAATAGGTATCATATGTTTTGTATTGATCGATGACTTGTTTGTCTAGTTTCAGGGAGCAGTGTTCTCTAAGATTGACTTGAGATTCAATTACCACCAAGTGAGAATTCGAGAGTACATCCCTAAGACAACTTTCAGGAATCTCTATGGCCATTGTGAGTTTTTGATAATGTCTTTTGGGTTGACCAATGCCCCAGCTGCTTTCATAAATTTGATGAACTGAGTGTTCAAACCTTATTTAGACTTCTTTTTTATTATTTTCATTGATGATATCCTTGTGTACTCAAGGAGTGTGAAGGAGTACGAGCAGTATTTGAGAATTTTACTCCAGACTTTAAGAGATCATAGGCATTATGCCAAATTCTCAAAGTGCGAGTTCTGGCTCAAGTCTATAATATTCCTAGGATAGGTGGTGTCTAAGGATGGGATTATAGTGGATCCAAGTTGTATTAGGACTTCGTTGATGTAGATATTTAATGAACTATAGATAAATATATTGGATATGTTCTTGGTTAATTTTTCAACCCCTTGGTCTCCTTTAAAAAACTATATCTATACACTTCGATGGACAGTTTTCTAAAACTTCCTTGGTCACTCTTCAATGGGAGTGCGAACAATTCCATGAGCTGGAGATTTATAGATAAATTGTGATCTTTTAGTAGGGTGGATAAATTGCGATTAACTGATTATAAATTTGAAATTAAAGTGTCATCTTTGCTATCAAAGTTATAAAGAGAAATCTTCTCACTTTATGGTGTCTGTTATAATATATTACCATATATATTGAATGTATACTTTACCATATCTAGTGAATGTCTACTTTACCTATATAGTGAATATCTATTTATGGTAAAGTTAGAAACCCCAAGGTTAGTTTTCCCCTATAAATAAAGGGATTTTCATTCATTGTAATTTACCCCCATCAAGAGATCTCTCAAGAAAAATAATAATCACTTTCTCTTCACTCTCTATTCTTCTTTTTCTTTGCTTTATATTTGTAACACCCCAATTTTTTTGAACCGGAATGCTACACAGTGCTCATGACTCCGAAGGACCACAAGCTAACCCATGACTGATATCTATACTTGTATACTACAGAAAAAACAAAAAAATGTGGAAACATGAACTAAAAGTCCATAAGGTTCAATACTAATACATAACTAAAAATATGGTATAACAATACCAAAACAAATATGAAATAACTGTCTGAACATACCATAGTCTGAAAGCCTCTAAACTGTCTGAATAAGGAGTTAATGAGACACGTCCCCAACTACTCCATCTACTAAAATAAACTAAAAACTAAAATAGTAATGAAATAATCATGTCCTCAAAAGATGAGGACTCACTTCTAACTCTGACTGCTGAGACTGGAACCTACTGCTGATGCTCTAGAGCTCGTGCTTCTAAACCTATGGTAAAAGACACCATAGCGCAAATGTGTCAGTACTTTGAATGTACTAGTATGCAAGTGAGGTAGGAAAAATACATGGGGTTCCTATGCATGAACAATAATAACTGTCTGACTAACATGAATATGAGAATACATACATAGCTACGTAACTATAACTGACATCATGATAGGACTGAATGCTGATTTAACTAACATTATGATAGGACTGAATACTAATTTCTAACTACTAAGTATACTGATAACATAGATTTATTGATATCTGAGTCACTGATAATTGAGAAACAAATACTGGGATACTAAATAACTGAGACTATTGATATTTATATCTGGGTCACTAACACGTGAGGAATTGATATTGTATTACTGAATATTGAGGGACAAATGCTATATTACTAATACATGAATAACTGTGCCTGAAAGTTTTGATTATGAAGAACTGGTCTTGTTAATTGTATCTGACAGTCCTGAAGCTGAAGATGGATTACATGAGTTCTAATAACTGATATATCTGATAACATGAGTTCTGAGAATTAATATAACTGATAAAATAAGTGACTGTATCTGACAGTCCTGGATCTGATGGTACTAGCTAAGTTCCGTACTGTATCTGATAGTCCTAAAATCTGAAGAATTATTTGAGTTCTTTTACTAAGACTGAGACTAAAACTGAGACTAAGACTGTGGTAAGTAGTTATCTAACCGACATGCCCCACATATGGTATTATAGCTGAGCCGGAGTCCAATCTCTGCCCTGACTGGAAGGGTGTCAATATCGCGCCACTGGTAAGGATAACCTGTGAGTACCCTAATCTGGCAGGTACTCTAATGAGAATGGTGGGACCCTAATCTTACAGGTTAAGCCACCTCATCTATCCTCAACTGACAGATATTGATGTCTCAACCTACGCTAGCTATATAGTTCTGGAATGCAAGGATTGCTCCTAAGAATCACACCCTAATCTGACAGGTGAGTTCGTATCCTTTGGTTCACTCGATGATGGATCCTACGCCCATCTGAATAAACATTGAACATGACTTAACTAAAATAAACATGGACTGAGTTTACTGAATTTTATTGACTGATGAAATACTGGTGAATCTGTTAATGGACTAAGTTCATGAGATTTCTGAGAGCACTGAATTACTGAGATTACTGAAGTTACTGAGTACTGAGTAGGACTGAGCTGATACTGAATTTACATGAGTTTTTTTGATTCATGAGACTGACTGAAGTCTACCAAATATGTCTTGACTAAGAGTATCGTGAAAACATGACATGGCTTTAGGCACACAACTATATTTTTTGGGTACAAGTACCCCCAGGACTCGATGGAAGGAAACTGACAAACATGACTTTCTTGAATACATGATAAACATCAACAATCCATAATATCATAACTTGGGGGATTTCATGGAGTACATGGTTATCATACATCTTGTACATAAGTAGGATTTGCAAGTAAGCATAGCATAATCTCATAAGACTAGTTCATGAGCAATCCAACAATATTTACAAGACACATTACCAACATGGAAGTCATTGGAACATAGGGGCATATCATGAATCCTTAACTGAGTCACAATTTAGCTATATTGCATGATTTCTAGTTTCTTAGGCATTTTATCAAATACCTTACATGCACCATTTTGGGAATAGGTATAATCATCAATTCAACACTCTTAAACCACCAAATTTATGGATTTCAACTTATATGCTAACATGTCCTCATAAAATCACATAAAAAATCCAACTTGGAAATCATACAACAACAACCACATTGTTACAATCAACCCACAACAAAATATTCATAATATATGATTTAAAACTTGATTCTTGAGATCCATGGATGAAATAAATCCATGGATGAATACTATGCATACCTTAGATGGAAGATTCTTGAAGATTAACGGTGGAACTTTCTTGAAATTGAATCCCCAATCAACTAGTTTTCTTGGAGCTTCAGATAAATCATGGAGTAATAAAATCCAAATCTTGGAGCTTGATCTTGAAAGAGATATAACTTTTTTTATTTCTTGACTAGGGTTCTTGTCCCTTTGAGAGAAAATAAGTTGTTCTTGAGTTTGAAGAACTTGAATATCTTAGATTCTTGAAGAAGAGTTTGAATCTTGTTCTTGAGTTTTGATCTTGAAAGAAATCCTAATTTTGATGTTATGGATGAATGAGGAGTTATGTTCTTTGATTTGATGTGATTGGGTGTTAAATAGTGTAAAAAGACCCAAAAATCTCTTTAAAACGATGTTTCAGCGCTGTTTCGGGTAAAACTGACGGTCTGAGTGATGGACCGTCAATATAGTGACAAACCATCACTCCAACCTTCATTTTTGGGCCATAAAATGGCCTCACTGGTTCAGTTACGATAGCCAAAGTGATGGTCCGTCGTTGACTTGACGGTCCGTCATTTTGCCCGTCACTCTAAAATAACTCGGGCAGCTCTCAGTAAAATGGCCATAACTTTTTACTCTGATGCCAAATTTTGGATATTGGTATCTTTGGAAAGATAATTCAATTATCTATATTTTGATGGGTCATGAGATCAAAAATCCTTTGTATAATGGGAGATATAGTTGTTTGAAGTTGACTGTGGCAATGCCCTTCTCAAGAATTCAATTGGTAAGGAATGTTTTGATTCGTCCAATATCTAGGACTTATTTGAGGTATTAATATACATCAAACTTAATCATAAAAATACCAAATCACTATAATTTATTTCTCATGATCTTGAAGCATGGTTCTACCATCGGTTGGGATTCTCGGGGTATTACAATATCTCCCCCTTGGGAACATTTGTCCTTGAATGAGACTAATACAAAGAGAGGAAGAACATAAACTAATGTACATACTAAACATGAATGACTGGAAAATGATCTCATGGGTGACAAGATTGATAACTGAACATATCATACTGAACATGCATGTCTGATGCATGACTGATAAGCTGAATTCATGCATATCTGATGCAGGGATAATTGACTCATGAATGCATGACTGAATGTCCTAATGAACTTAATTTCTACAATGAGAATGCATGTCTGATGCATGATTACATGACTGAGCTGACACATGAATGCATGATTGAACTTGCAATGGCAATTGACACTAAGCTTGTAGTGGGAATTTGATATCAAGTTTGTAATGGTAGTTTGAGCATGGAACTGAGTAAGTTCAAGGAAAACCCATTACTTAACTGAGAATATGGATTAACCCATGATCAGGCTAGGAGTATGCATGAACGGGAACATGAGAACATAACTAAGATTGAAACTTGATGCATGAACTGAATTCCATGAACTTAACTGAGTCTTGAATACATGGCGTACAACTGAGGTTGGATCTTGAGGGTCAAATTATGAGTACCCTTCACTCCAAACTTGATTCATTACAAGAAAAGGAAGTAGGATGTTTAAGTCATAAAAGTTCGAGGAATTATAGTGTATCTACCCCTTGGGACACTAGGCCCCTCCAAGAATACTGACTTGGCTAAGCTACTGAGGGAGACCGAGGCGATGCACAAGGCACCTAGGAACTAATTCGTGATTGATTATCTATGATCTGAAACTAAGGCATGATACATGAACTGATCTGAGCTTGCATCTATCTGATTGGTTTATCTGAGGATGATTATATTCTTTCGTGATATTTTGGCTAGCGCGAATAGATAGGAACATTGGAAACCAAACTTTATGAACTTGTCTGTATAAGACAACTGAGTATGAAGATCATAGCCTGATTAAGATTCGAGAAGATAAGTTGAGGCCTATAACATCATCTAAGCTGAAGTAACTAAGCCTCATGCACAACAACTGAAACTACTGAAAGATTCATATGGTGCTAAGCATGAATGCATAAATATACTAACTTATCTGATTAACTGAATAACTGATAGCTGAATACTGGATATGTAAGACTGGTTTGTACTTAGTCTGAATAACTGGACTGAGGCTGTAGAATACTATACATAGGAGAAAGGGACAACTGAGTAACATGAGTTAACTGAGCATGAATTTGTAAAGACTGTATTACCTGAGAATACAAGACCAAGCATATAACATAATTTGGAAACATTCCATAGAATGTGGTACTGAAATACTGATAGCTAGATAACTGAAAACTGTATGCTATGGTCAAGCAAGTATGAAACTGAACTGAGTTTTCTGATCTAATTACTTAACTGGAACTAACACCATACTACGACTATAACTAGGACTCATACTGGAGCTAGATGCTGGATTCGGATAACTAAATACTGATAACTATGGTTAGACTGATAGTGAAGTACTTAATGCTGAGACTAAACACTGATTTTTGAGTACTGAATACTGAAACTGTAACTGAGATAGTAACTAAATTTGGGTAGATTCAAGACGAGGACTAATATATATCAAGGAACTGAACGTATACTCGCACTCTATATTTTCCCCAACTTCTAAATACAACCTCTTGCTAGACATTTACTTGCACACTAATATGACATTTAAGCCTATCTTAATCACTACACCATTGCTTAATATAAGTATGCAATAATCTTTTCTTAATATGTAATATTTACTCATTCTCATATGAGCAACTTCTTACTACTACACTGTTTCAATAAAAAGAGCTTATTGAAGGATTAAATCAGGAGGACCTGAAACATGAATGGATACTGACTGAACTTGACACTTGAACTGAAGCCTGAGGAATAGAATATCAATAACATAAATTTACCCAAAAGATTTGAACTGAGGATATGCATGACATAGTCTAAATTTAACTGATCAGTAGGAGCATTGTCTGAGTCATGAAAGTGGAGTACACTGTAAAGTGTGACATGTGTACATGAGTGATGCTGCATGACCTGAGTTTTAAGTTTCTGAATTCATGGGACATGATTAGTAACACTGAGGGACCTGATACTCCTTATAATAGAAATTAGAATCGCACATGATTCTATGGAAAGCATGTGAATATAAGCTATGATCATGGAATTGAGATATGAAGAATACATAGGTATCAGGCTGACTGAAGTACAAAACCTTGCACTAAGATAAGTACGAGTCAGTAATTTTCTTCTCTTACTATTTTTCTATACATACTGGCACTACTATTGGAATCTGAGAGCCTGACTTGGTTGCTTGGTCTATAATCTCCCCCTTAGCTTTAAGCCATCATCTTAAATCTGTGAGCACTTACTAAACTCTGAACTAAACTACAATCTTAATCACATACTTACACTCTGTCAATCGCATGCTTTCCTTACTGAGCCCATTAGCTGCTTATGTTGCTTCATATACTACTAATCTTACATCCACACCTTTATACTTAATTCAAATCAATAAACTTAAATTCTAGCTTACATTGTTCAAGACTACTGATTTACTCTGGTACAACTATCCCCATGAATACATAATCTGATCAAACGGGATAATATTATCCCTACTCTACCACTGTTAACTCCTGAGTTCATGCCTAAAAAAAAATTCTAGGTCTATGCTATCATAGGATTCTAAGAAGGGATCTGAGGGCGTATTTAGAGTTTGAGACAAATCCCATAACTGACTGCAGAGACGATCTGAGAAAGCCCTATGTCTAGGACTTGATCTTCACTATTTTTGTTACCTTAAAAGTAAGGTGGAGTTAACATGCATGGAGCATGATGAGAATCTATATGAGTTTTCTTAGAAAACTTTTCTATAGAATGATCTAAGACATGAAAGAAGGAAAACTATTTCTAAAACATCTCATAGCCTCCTGCACATAAGTGTGGTGCACAACACATGCATGTAAAAGACTCTACTAGATGCGGCTTTTCAAACTTCCTAGGACACTGTTGAACTTAGGATCTGATACCAAGTTTGTAACACCCCCATTTTTTTAAACTGGAAAGCTACATGGTGCTCATGACCCCGAAGGACCACAAACTAACCCATGACTGATATCTGTACCTGTATATTGCATAAAAGACTAAAAAATGTGGAAACATAAACTAAAAGGCCATAAGGTTCAATACTAATACACAACTAAAAATATGGTATAACAATACCAAAACAAATCTGAAATAGCTGTCTGAACATACTATAGTCTGAAAGCCTCTAAACTGTCTGACTAAGGAGTTGATGAGACACGTCCCCAACTACTCCATCTATTTAAATAAACTAAAAACTGAAATAGTAATGAAATCATCATGTTCTCAAAATATGAGGACTCACTTCTAACACTGACTATTGAGACTGGAATCTACTACTGATGCTCTGGAGCTCGTGCTTCTAAACCTAAAGTATAAGACACCATAGCGCGAATGCGTTAGTACTTTGAATATACTGGTATGCAAGTAAGATAGGCAAAATACATGAGGTTCATAGGCATGAACAATAATAAGTATCTGACTAACATGAACGTGAGAATACATACATGGCTACGTAACTATAACTGAGATCCTGATAGGACTGAATACTGAGTTATAACAACAGAGTATACTGATAACATGGATTTACTGATATCTAAGTCACTGATAAGTGAGAAACTAATACTGGGTACTAAATAACTGAGACTGTTGATATTTATATCTGGGTCACTAACAGGTGAGGAATTGATACTGTATTACTGAATATTGAGGGACTAATTCTATATTACTAATACATTAATCACTATGTCTGAAAGTTCTGATTATGAAGAACTGGTCTGGTTGACAGTATCTGACAGTCCTAAAGTTAAAGACTGTTTACATGAGTTCTGATAACTGATATATCTGATAACATAAGTTTAGAGAATTAATATAATAGATAACGTAAGTGACTATATCTGACAGTCCTGGATCTGATGGAACTAGTTGAGTTTCGTACTGTATCTGAGTTGACTGTATCTGATAGTCCTAAAATCTAAAGAACTATCTGAGTTCTATTACTGAGACTGAGACTGAAACTAAGACTAAGACTGTGGGAAGTAGTTATCTAACCGACATGCCCCATATATGCTATTATAGCTGAACTGGGATCCAATCTCTGTCCTGACTGGAAGGGTGTCAATATCACGCTACTGGTAAGGACAAGCTGTGAGTAACCTAATCTGGCAGGTACTCTAATGAGAATGGTGGAACCCTAATCTGATAGGTTAAGCCACCTCATCTACCCTCAAATGATAGGTATTGATGTCTCAACCTACGCTGGCTACGTAGTTCTGGAATGTAAGGATTGCTCCTAATAATCACACCCTAATCTGACAGGTGAGTTCCCATTCTTTGGTTCACTCGATGTTGAATCCTACTCCCATCTTAATAGACATTAAACATAACTTAACTGAACTGAACATGGATTGAGTTTATTGAATTTCATTCACTGATGGAATACTATTGAATCTATTAACGGACTGAGTTCATGAGATTTCTGAGAGTACTGAATTACTGATATTACTGAAGTTACCAAGTACTGAGTAGGACTGAGCTGATATTGAATTTACATGAGTTTTCCTAAGTCATGAGACTGACTGAAGTCTACTAAACATGTCTTGACTGAGAGTATGGTGAAAACATGACATGGCTCTAGGCACACAGCTATACTTTTTGGGTACAAGTACCCCTAGGACTCGATAGAAGGAAACTGACAAACATGAATTTCTTGAATAGATGATAAACATCAACAATCCATAATATCATAACTTAGGGGATTTCATGGAGTTCATGGTTATCATACATCTTGTACATAAGTAGGATTTGCAAGTAAGCATAGCATAATCTCATAAGACTAGTTCATGAGCAATCCAACAATATTTACAAGACACATTACCAACATGGAAGTCATTGGAACATAGGGGCATATCATGAATTCTTAACTTAGTCATAATTTAGCTATATTCCATAATTTCTAGTTTCTTAGGCATTTTATCAAATACCTTACATGCACCATTTTTGGCATAGGTATAATCATCAATTAAACACTCTTAAACCACTAATTTTATGGATTTCAACTTATATGCTAACATGTCCTCATAAAATCACATAAAAAATCCAACTTGGAAATCATACAACAACAACCACATTGTTACAATCAACCCACAACAAAATATTCATAATATATGATTTAAAACTTGATTCTTGAGATCCATGGATGAAATAAATCCATGGATGAATACTATGCATACCTTAGATGGAAGATTCTTGAAGATTAACGGTGGAACTTTCTTGAAATTGAATCCCCAATCAACTAGTTTTCTTGGAGCTTCAGATAAATCATGGAGTAATAAAATCCAAATATTGGAGCTTGATCTTGAAAGAGATATAACTTTTTTCTTTATTTCTTGACTAGGGTTCTTGTCCCTTTGAGAGAAAATAAGTTGTTCTTGAGTTTGAAGAACTTGAATATCTTAGATTCTTGAAGAAGGGTTTGAATCTTGTTCTTGAGTTTTGATCTTGAAAGAAATTCTAATTTTGATGTTATGGATGAATTAGGATTTACGTGCTTTGATTTGATGTGATTGGGTGTTAAATAGGGTGGAAAAAGACCTAAAAATCTCTTTAAAATGATGTTTCAGTGCTATTTCGGGATAAAGTGATGGCCTGAGTGACGAACCGTCAATCTGGTGACAAACCGTCACTCCAACCATAATTTTTGGGCCATAAAATGGTCTCACTGGTTCAGTTGCAACGGCCAAAGTGACGGTCAGTCGCTGACTTGACGGTCCGTCATTTTGCCCGTCGCTCCTGGACAGCTCGGGCAGCTCTCAGTAAAACGACCATAACTTTTTATTCCGATGTCGGATTTTGATGAAATTGGTATCGTTGAAAATATAATTCAATTATATATCATTTTATGGATCATGAGTTCAAAAATTCTCTATATAATGGGATATATACTCATTTGAAGTTGACTATGGCAATGCCCTTCTCAAGAATTCAATCGGTAAGGATGTTTTGATTCGTCCCTTAGCTAGGACGTATTTGAGGTATTTATATTCATCAAACTTGGTCATAAAAATACCAAATCACTATAATTTATTTCTCATGAGCTTGAAGAAAAGTTCTACCATCGGTTGGGATTCTCGGGGTATTATAATATTCCATAACTTGTTATCAGCACGAGACTCTACCAAATAAGGTGAGATTATAAATTTAAAGTTAATTTCAAGGCTAGTAATTCCTTATGTTATTTTTCTTCTACTACTAATGATATAATTATTATTGTATTTGAGAGAAAAAAATTGGTTTGAAACCATTTATGCTTTGAATTTGTTCATGAAGAACAATATTGTTAAAACATATTATGATGAATTTAAATCTCATATCATTAAGAGGGTAAGACATTGGGTTAAAAGTTCCAATGCACCATGATGATAATATCTAGGGTTCAAGTCCCATCAAGTTATATCCTAAGATGCCTTTTTATATGGATAAGATATTGAGTTTGAATCTCAATACACCGTATTAATGATACTACGATGGCTAAGGAAAAATAATGGGTGTTTGTGAAAAGTCATGAGACATATTTCATTGAATATGATCCACTCTCTGGCATGAATGTGGTAGCAGTGCATAATATATCTGAGAGAAGACAAGTGATTGAATGTATGAATATAAGCGTGAAGGGACAATACGATAATAATCATCAAAAGTGATAATATTTTCACATGCTTATTATGACTATAAGATATGTTAGAGAAAAATTCTCTACATTATATGTATGCCTCAATTTACTCCTGAAGTAGCACTATCATGAAAGAGATTACAAGCTATCAAAATTTGATAGTCTTAAGGCACAATTATATTTCATTCTCGATGAATGAAAATTTTGATTGTTATAAGTATATATCTATTCCCTAGGGCGAGTGTGATGATATCTAAAAAATCTTATCAATACAAATGTGCACTTGTTGTGGTGGTATCACAACTCACCTCCGAAAAAGGTAGAATAATTGAGAAGAGTTATTTTAAAATTTACTTCTAAAGTAGTAAATCCAAAATTTATTCATGTAATCGTAAATCTGAAATTTACTAAAGAAAAAAGTATATGTCATTGTAAACTTGGAGTTTACTAGTATAAAAGTTCATAAATTGACATGAACGATTGCAAACATCTCAAAGATGTGCATACTGATTATTGAACATATATTGAAGAATTAGAAAATTTTTCATGAACTCTTAATGTTGTGTGTTCTCATGATAAGTTGGTTGAACAACTAATTTTGGGAATGGATCCCTTAAATTTGAAAAGTATAAAAGGTGAATAAAGACTCATTCACATCAGACGTGATATGTCGAAAAGATGCATCAATAAGATGATCACATGTACATTTATTGTCGACCTGCAGTTTAACATTCATAATGTTGTTGCTCAGTAAAATTTAGTTAAGAGCATAATTCTTAGATTGTGCAATCAAGACAATTCTCATCTTGAGAATATCAGTTTGGCATTGAACGACTTCGACAAATAGTTGAACCATTGCTATGAGAATAAAAGCTTCATATGTTGTTTTGAAATATTATATACAAAAGTAATTTTATGCATCAAACCAATAAATTATGATTAATTCCCTCTCAAAGTTGGTTCTGAGTTAGGAACCACACGTTATCCATCTAATAGTTTTGATGTACGGTATACGATTAATGAATATACGATAATGCACAAAGATGGATTCACCAAAGAAGATGGAGGATGTATGTTAGTTTTCCTAGCATAAGGAGGAGATTATAAGCATCTATAAAATATTTTAGGAATTATCATCAGATCCTCATTCAAAAGATAGGAAAATCAAACTTCCATCGAAGAGAAGCAAATGAAAGGCTTTCATCAAAATTCTCGTAGAATCGAGAATGAAGTTTTCATTTTGTACATGCTAGATCATGAATTAGTAACTGCTTCCAATTAAAAAAAAATCCCAATTGTGTCGAACTTTCCATTTTTGGAATAGTTATGAGTCCGATTAGAAAAACAGGGATGAAAGGCCTAGTTTTCGGTGAGCTAGTGGGATTCAAGTATGAATTTAAATTTTCCTCAATCCGAAACTATTACCGTGATCAATTCACTACCAGTGCCCATGTGGCCGATGTTTTCCCAAAGCAGATTACCCCGATGCCTATAATGTAAGGACAGACTTTCATCAAATTCAAGTCAAATGTCGAAAGCATCTCATATTTAAGCTGCAAGTGCTCCTATTTTGTGTCCCTAAATGACAAAGTCTACACATGTATAAAGTGTGGTATACCAATCGATTCTAAAAACGATAATCCTTGAAAAGAATACGGAGCAAATAATTATAATAAGAAGGCAATGTGCTATTGAAGAGCCTATGACATAACACTTCATGAAACCTTATGAGAGGTTCAAGTACCTGATAATAATGAAGTGATGAGATCTCAAAATGTTATGTCACATTGTGAATCGATACAAAATAATATGTTATCGATAATATCTTTGATACAGTATTAGCGCAATATTGTGAAAGATTATGAGGATCCAAATTCTACATTTATTTAAGCATGCTGACGTAGAAATATTTATCAAGTAATATGAAAGTACGCATCTTGGTAAGCATAAAACTTATTTGATTTACAGTCCATACACTTGAAGATGTCATACATAACATACTGAATATTGTCACTTGACAAAATTTATGTGAAAACTTTTTATGGATTCAAAATATTTAAAGCATATAAAAGTTTTTGGGAAACTTATTTATAATTCTTATATTGTATAAGCTTATAACTTGAAAATTATTGGAACTCTGGGAGAGTTTTTAATATTTCTCCTACTAGGAGACATCGAAATAAGATCAAACATATGGGCTTATTTTATTCTAAAGATTCCAGTCCCAATGCTATTGGTCATGCTGATGCTGGGTACTTATCTGACCCGTATAAAGCTCAGTCTGAAACAGGCTATGTGTTCATATGTGGTGATACTATCATATCTTAGAGATATGTAAAGCAGTCTATCATAGCCACTTCATCGAACTATGCTGAGATAATAGCTATACATGAAGCAAGCCGAGAATGTGGGTTGAGTTCCATGATACATTTTATTCAAGAAAAATGTAGTTTGAAATGTGACAAAGTACCCATAATTTTATATGAAAATAATGCAACATTCATAGCACAACTTAAGGGAGGATTCATAAATGGAGATAGAACGAAACACATTTCACCAAAATGTTTTTCTATACATGAGTTACAAAAGAAGGGTGATAACAACGTGCAACAAATTCGTTCAAATGACAATGTGACTGATTTATTCACCAATTTCCTTCCAACTACAACTTTCAAGAAAATGGTGCACAAGATCGGAAGGCAAAGGTACAAGGATGATCTCATTAGAGGGAGCTAATACGCGATGTACTCTTTTTTTCGTATGAGATTTTTTCCCACTGGATTTTCCTTGTAAGGTTTTTAATGAGGCAGCCTATATGCGTAGTGTTAGAGAAGTGTACTCTTTTTCCTTCACTAGATTTTTTTCCACTGAATTTTTTCGAGTATAGTTTTAACGAGGCACATTATCTATCAAGTAGACATTCAAGGGGGAGTGTTATAAATATATTATCATATATAGTGAATGTCTACTTTACCATATATAGTGAATGTCTACTTTACCTATATAGTGAAAGTCTATTTATAGAAAAGTTAGAAACTCCAAGGTTAGTTTTCCCCTATAAATAAAGGGGTTTTCCTTCATTGTAATTTACCCCATCAAGAGATCTCTCAAAAGAAATAATAATCACTTTCTCTTATCTCTTTATTCTTCTTCTTCTTCTTTGCTTTATATTCTATAACAGTATCTCAAATATTAAAAATGGTGTCAATATATTTTACTACCTTTTAAAGTGGCCTTAAGTTGACAGGTGGCTTTTTTCTTATAAGACATGATGCAAATGTGGATGTAAAAGACAAGAAAGGATTCATTGTGCTTGAATAATCGTTAGATGAATCCAACATCCGTTGGTGCTAACATGACAATGCCTAGATATAAAATCAGATAGTGTCATTAGCCACTCGATACATTCAAGGCATACTTTGTAGACGATCAATGCAAAGTGTGCTCAAATTTGTGAGGTTGGTTGTTGTTAATGCTTGTTTGATTTTGGTATTTTCCTTTTAGTATTAATAGATTGGTTAGTGTCAGGCTAAGTTTAATATGGATTCAATGATTTTCTTTCATGAAAGAAAAAATGAAGTAACTCTTTAACTTTCAAATTTAGTTTATAGTCTATATTGGAGAGTTGATCGTTTAAAATTCTTAAAACATTCTTTGATGGTATATTGTCAAAGATAAATTCTTATTTCATGTCTGCATCGTCATATTTTATCAAAACTAAACGACAAATAAATAGCTATGTCGGCCACAACCGTGCAAAGCAGGGGCACAGGCCATAGTGTAAGAGTGTCCAAGATGAACATGTGGTAGCGAAGATAATTCAAAAGGGCTTAATAGGGTAGCGAAGATAATTCAAAAGATCTAAATCTACAATTCAACTATGAACTATGGGCAAGTCTTTGAGAGAGTGAAAAGGGTTTTATTATAGGGTCTCCAAAAATCAATCATAATGTTCAAAGCACTCTTTAAACTAAATTTTACCTTCTTTTTGAAGCGTTCAAACCCCTCAGGCGGACGAAGATGTTTTCCAAGTAAAGAAAGGAATGATGTGATAAAAAAAAGTCTTTAAATTAAAAATGATAATAACTTTGACCGGATAAAGTCAAAGGTTCATTGAAATTGTCATTAAGTTAATTGGGGTGTAAAGTGTAATCGTTACAAACTTTTTAATTTTTTAAAAATTCCTCCAACTTTAAATTTCAAATTTTAGAGTTTCCACTCTTTTTTTATCTTTCAATCTTTCTTCTTATTTTTCTTTCTCCCCATCTTCTTCTTCTTATTTTCTCTCTCTCTCTCTCTCTAGATATTCTCTTCTTCTATCTTCTCTTCTTCTTTTTCTTTCCCTTTTTATTTCGTTCTTCCTTTTTTATTTTTCATGGACTATTTTTAAGAAAAAAAATTGAAAAGTTTGAAAAGATTTTTTTTAATTTCTTTTAAAAATGAATGAAGAAATAATTTAGCAGATTCAACAACTATGAGAGTATCTTTTCTAGAGTATCTTCTACTATTATATCAGTCTGTGTAGTTTTGTCTTGATATGTAATCTGCAATAATATTTTTGTTAGTACTAATTACTTCAAATATAAATGTGAAATTTAATATATTCAAGACTAGTCTCCGAATCTCTTTTGCTGTAACTAAATTTTGTATTTTCTTTGTTAGCCACCAACGTACTTGTGTATTATCTGTTCGTACAATAAACTTGTTATATACAATATATGGCTCAAATGCTAATAAACATTTATATAATGAGCATAATTCTTTTCTATTTATTTTCCATTTTATTTCTATTTCATTAAACGTACCTGAGTAGTATCTACAATGGTGTTCTAAT
Source organism: Capsicum annuum (assembly GCF_002878395.1). NCBI lineage: Eukaryota > Viridiplantae > Streptophyta > Magnoliopsida > Solanales > Solanaceae > Capsicum > Capsicum annuum. Next base: position 58,200,742 of record NC_061119.1, on the reverse strand, counting down.
TTTTCTTCTTCATATCTATATTTAAGTACTCTATAACTACATTCACTAGCATCTGCTTCTACTATATATATAATTTTCTATTTTCATCTGTAAATTGTAATTTTGGTAATTCTTTACAAATTATTTTTATTTTTTGAACTTGTTTTTTATCTTCTTCGTTATAATTATATTCTACATCCTTTTTTAATTTTTTCTGTAAGGGCTTTAGATTTTCTGCTAATTTTGGTATATAGTCTTTTACTTGGTTTACTAATCTTAAAAATTATTGTAATTTCTTTTTTGTATCTAATTCTTCTTTTGAATTTATTATTTTTTGTACTATATGTTGTTGCATTTTTACTCCACTTTTATCTATTTGTATTCCTAAAAATTCTATCTGATTTTTCATAATTTCATCTTTCTTTTCACTTAAACTTATTCCCGATTTTTTTATTATATTCGTAAATTGTTCTAATAATTTTAAATGTTCTTCTTTGATCTTTGTATATAATAGTATATCATCTACATATACTATACAATTAGGCAATTGTTTAAAATAACTATCCATAAAATGTTGATATCTACCTGGTGCATTTTTATATCCAAATGGTAGTACATTCCATTCATAAAATCTTCGTGGTACTGTAAATGTGGTTAATTCCTTAGATTCTTCTTCTAATTTTAAATGGTAAAATCCTGATTTACAATCAAATTTACTAAAGTAATTATATCCATGTATTTGTCTTATTTTTAATATCTTATTTGATATTGGGTAATTATATGTTATGATTTTTGCATTTAAATTTCTATAATCAATAACCATTCTACTTTTTCCTATTTTTTGTTCACTATGTTTATTTACTATAAATGCTGGGCTATTATGTTTGCTATTACTTTTTTGTATGTATTGTTTTTCTAATAATTCTTCTATGTGTATTTTAATTTTTTTTTAAATCGTCAAAATTATATGTTAATGATTTTTGGGTTATTATGCTATTTTTATCTATTAATTCAATTTTTATAGTGGTTTAATGTTTTTCTCATCCTTTTAATGGATATTCACTATATAATTGTTCTAATTTTTTCTTAATTATTTCTATCTTACATATTGAAAATATAGTTATTTCTTTTTTATTTATTGAAAATACGACCAATTCTATTGTATCTTCAGTATTTTATATATTTTTTAATTTTTGTGTAATTTTTTCACTTCCTTCTATCTAATCAGTTTTCTTTCTTATTTTATTAGTAACTCTTTTTGCTCTTACTTTCTGTTTACATGGTGTTGTAAACCACCAATCCGTTCTAGTTATTATATGTGGGTATAATTTATCTAAAAACTGCATTCCTAAAAGTATATCTTTTGATGTTAGCTCATAATTATAGATTTCTTCTATTGTTAATATTTTATCCCAAACTTGTGTTTCTACATTCTTAGCTTTACAGGTAATTAAGCTCCCTTCGTTATTAAATCCTTTAACTATTATTGGTGTCTTTAATTTATCCCATTTACTTTTTAGTAAACAATTATATCTACATAAATTAGCTTCTTCTCCTGTATCTATCATAGACGTATAATATCTACTGTAATACCCTTCCACTACTATATTCATTAATACATATATTTTCATATCACGTTAAAGCTCTTCTTAAGAATAATTTCTCTCTATTATATGTTATAGTTAATTGTGTATGCTCTATATTATATGATTTTTCTTGTTCTAGCCATTTTATTCCTAATCTTATGTCTGGTTTTTGCATTTCTTCCTTTATTTCAAATTTCATTTTTATTTTTCTAACTCCTATTGTTATTTTTTTTCTACTATATTTTTCGTGTTTATTAAGCTTCTTGGTAGATCTGGGCATATATTATTGTCACATTTTATTTTCTCAGCTTTTATTAGATATCTTGCTATATAATTTTCTTCTTGTCCTGTATTTAAGAGTATTAAATATTCTTTTTCATTTATTGTTCCTGTTATGCAATATTGGTTTAAATTAGTTGTTGAACTTGTTTCATAACTTGTTTTTTTTTATGAACTTGATTATTCTGGTTTTTCATAAGCTATTCTTTTTGTTGTGCTTATTCTATCATTTATTATGTCTAAGTTTTCTTCAATATCTATGTCTCTATAACTATAATCATTATTATCAATTGTTTTTACAAATTGTTCGAAATGACTTTCTATTTGTATTTTGTTAATTTTATTTTTTCCCGTTATTTTATGTTTTGTTGTTAATACATATAGATTTTTAAATCTTCCTGTAAATATTTTATTTGCTGGGGTTAGTTTTATTCCTGATATTTTTCAATATAATACTAATGATTTATCTATATTTTTATCTGTTATTGCTACTGAATAATTTGCACTTATTATAAATTTAAATTTTTGGTATATTAAATTTCCTTTTATGGCAGTTATTATACTTTTTTCTATAGGTTTTATAATTCTATCATCTGCTAGGTATAATTCTATTGGTGTATCTATTCCTTCTCTGAAACATGCTTTTATTAATATCTCTGTACCTCCTAGGTGTACGTATTTTATTGGGTCTCTAATTTTTGTATCATTTATTTATTTATTAATTAACCCTTTTGTTACTAGTGGTATACTAACATTATCTTTTGCATATCTACAGTCTACTACATGTTCTTTTTGGCTTACTACGTAGTATTCTTCTTTTCTTTTACTAAATATATTTTTTATTGTTGGTATTTTAAATATTTTTTCAACACTTAAATCTAATTATTTTCCTTTTATTTTATCAAATATGTGACTATCAAATATTATTTTTTGATCTGTTCCTTCTTCACTTAAATATTCTTCCTTTGTTATTATTTTTATATCTTCTTCGGTCATTTAATTCATCTAATTCACTATCTATTTCATTCTCTGAAATTTCATATATACTGTCTTCACTTTCTAATTCGTAATCTATATAATCTATCTGCATATATTCTGTATTTTCTATTTTTATTTCTGATATTTGTTTATTTTTTGGGTTTTTAGGTAATTTACAATATCTAGCTAAATGTCCTAATTTTCCGCAATTATAACAAGTACATTCTTTTATAGATTTCTTTTTCCTATATGGTCTTTTATGTTTATAATTTTTTACATAATATCTTTTTCTTGGTTTCTTATATTAATATTTTGATTTTTTGTATTTCTTATATTTCTTATGTCTTTTTCTTTTCTTATAATATCTTTCTTCGCATTCAAATTGAAGTGCTATTTTATCTTTGCAACATGCTAAATTTCTTGTTAATGTTTTTTCCATTTTTATTTCTTCTCTATATTTTTCACATAGGTTTCTATACCATTGTTTTAAAAATTTTATTCTTGCTCCTAAAGTATCTACTATTTTTGCTTCATCCCAATTTTTTTTTATTAATTTTGAACTAAATTGTTCAGGTAATTTATTAAAATATAATTTTCTTATTTCTTTACTTTCTTCTGTATTATATGTTCCTTTATAATAATATTCTTTAAATGTGCAAGTATACTCATCTTTGTAACACATATTACATATTGCTAATTTTAACATTAAATTCCTACTTGTATCTTTCTCTTCATTTTGTTCTTCTTCTGTTGTTGTCATGCTGCTAAATTCGTCTTTTATAGCTATTTCATATTTTTTTAATAATTCTATAAGTGTTAATTTAGTTGTAGTTGTTGATGATGTTCCTTCTGTAGGTTTATTAGCTTAATGCCTTCTTGCTATTTTCAGTTAAATTTGAAAATCATAATTTCACTGTTCCTATTAGTGCTCTTTCTATATATTCTGGTGCATTTGTTATATTTATATTATTATATTGTATTATTTTTTCTGTATCTATTACACAATCTAAGCCTAAAAAATTATAATTTTTATTAACTATTTGTTTTGGTGTCCATTTTTCATATTCATCTTTTAGATTATATCTTTTAAATTTATTCTTATAATATGTAGGTTTTCTTATTTCTGATGTTCTAGGTATTATATTTATCTTCTTTTTTATCAAGAGTGTTTATTTTCTTGTTTATATTTTCTAAGTTTTCTTCATTAATTACTTCTTGTTTTCCACTGGTTCCTAAATTTTTTGTATTTGTTACGATTTCTGTATATGTTTCACTATCTTCTGAATCATAATTATCTGTTTCTTCAACATCTATTGTATTGATTTCTAATTCCTTGGTTTCTATTTCTTTATTGTCTATTTCTAATTTTTCTTTAAATTGATTTATCTCATTTAATAATTTTTGTTCTTTATCTTTTTCTTCTTTTTTTCTGTCTTTTTTCATACAGATCTTTTAGCATTTGTAGTTCTTTTTCTAATTCAGCAATCCTACTATTTTTAGTTTCTTCTATTTTTCTGTAGTTTGTTGTTTTATTTTTTCTATTTCCTTTTTTCTATCTATTTCTTCGTTTTCTTTTTCTATTCTCACCATAGCTGTCAATTTATCTTTTAATTTTAATTCTTTTTTTTCTAGCATTAAATATAAATGTTCACCTATTTTCTTATATCTTCTTCCTAGATTAAAAAATACTATTTTTATTTTTAATCCTTCGTGATTTTCATATATTTTTTCATCTATTATAAATTCCTCCTTGTTCATTTTATTGTAAATAGTTCATGTTGATATATATATATTCTAAACTATCTATTTGTGATTCTAAATTTGATATTTCATCTTTTTGTGCATTTATTGAGTTTTTACTAACTCCAGCAAATATATTATAATGTAGTCTTTCTATTCTTATTTTTAATTCTTTACATTTTTTTAGAAATAGTTTGTTTTAATTCTTTGTATTTTTGTACTTTATTCATTTAAACCATATTTACAATATTTTGGTCGGTATTTAAATCTGGTTTTATCATAATTGGGTGGTATGTGTCTCATTCTTCTAGATTTTAAATGGATTATTAATTTTGCTTCAATACTAGATATTAAGGTAATTAGGTAGGCTAATCTTTGTGGGTTTTCTTTTGTTTTATTTAGACTTATATATTCTGAATAATTACTAATTAAAGATTCTTTAATTTTTCAAAAAGCTTCTCTGTTTTTAAATGGTCTTCTCATAATTAATCAATATAAATTAATCTCAAGTAAATTTAATCTAAATTTAAACATATATGCTACTTCCGTATTATTTTTAATTAACTGAGCTTTGATACCAATTGTAGGGGGGTGCGTATTAGGCGCGGTAACTTTACTAGAAAATAAATATTTTTCATGTATTTGTCTAAATTTGCTTTTATTTGTTTTTCTACTAATTGTATGTTTCTCATATCTTTCAAAATTCTAAATATACATAATTTATCATAGTTAGTGTGTGAGTTTGGCATGTAAGTATTTATAAGAGTAGTTCAGTCTACATCATTAATGTGATTTAGCACATCTATACACAAAAGAAGGGCCATGATCATGAGAAGGAGAGGACCTGATCTTTGGAGATGATGAAATACTGACTAGACAATTATCAGACTTTGGAATCCACATATCATCACAAAGAACATATACCATACTGATGAAGGTTTTAAAGTTATAGCAATATTTCAATAGTAACAGAGGGAATATCATTAAAAGAGATGTTGCAAGCTTCCAGAATACGAGTGATAATCAACCAATAGGGAAGGCTGGAGGGATCAAGAGTGGCTTCAATCATGAATTTAATAATAAAATTGGTAAGCGTACTTACTCTTAGAGAGGAGAGAGAAGAGGGGAGAGAGATCTTCCACAAGGCAGAAGAGTGGTTTCCACAATATGAGATATGACATGAACTTCAAAGGATCAAGTCTTTGGTCCAAGAGAAAAGAAAAGAGAATCAAAGAAATCTAGATCGAGCAATGAACCATTTGTCTTGTTCAAAGGGAACGTCAAAATCAGAGGGCCAGGGACTCATGGAGGAGACGGAATAACTTGTTCAATATATTCCAAATATAGAATCAAACATGTCATAGTTGAGAAAAATTGTTTTACACATTACTAGAATTTTGATCTAATCAAAATGAAAGGACCTTATGTTAGCATAAAAGAGACGAATGAGGGGTTCGTTAGTAGTTTTAGGTGTAGTAGAGAAAAGCTTTTCCCAACCCTAAACTTCAAAAAAGGGCTTAATAGGGTAGCGAAGATAATTCAAAAGATCTAAATCTACAATTCAACTATGAACTATGGACAAGTCTTTGAGAGAGTGAAAAGGGTTTTATTATAGGGTCTCCAAAAATCAATCATAATGTTCAAAGCACTGTTAAAACTAAATTTTACCTTCTTTTTGAAGCGTTCAAACCCCTCAGGCTGACGAAGATGTTTTCCAAGTAAAGAAAGGGAAGAAAATTAAGTGAGAGGTGACAAAAAAGTTTTTAAATTAAAAATGATAATAACTTTGACCGGATTAAGTCAAAGCTTCATTTAAATTGTGATTAAGTTAATTGGGGTGTAAAGTGTAATCTTTAAAAACTTTTTAATTTTTTAAAAAGTCCTCCAACTCTAAATTTCAAATTTTAGAGTTTCCACTCTTTTCTTATCTTTCAATCTTTCTTCTTATTTTTCTTTCTCCCCTTCTTCTTCTTCTTCTTATTTTCTCTCTCTCTAGATATTCCTCTTCTTCCATCTTCTCTTCTTCTTTTTCTTTCCCTTTTTATTTCGTTCTTCCTTTTTTATTTTTCATGGAATATTTTTAAGAAAAAAATTTTGAAAAGTTTAAAAAGACTTTTTTTTATTTCTTTTAAAAATGAATGAAGAAATAATTTAGCAAATTCAACAACTACGAGAGTTGCTTCAGCAACTACGGTAATTACTGCAACAACTACTATTAGTTGTTCTGTTACAACAATTATCAAAGTTGGAGCTATTATCGAAGTTGCTGCAGCAACTATCCAAGTTGCTGTAGCAACTATCCAAGTTGTTGCAGCAACTTCGATACTTACTGAATTTCTGAAAAAAGATCTGATTGAATGAGCCCACGAAAAAGTAATATTTATTGTAAAAATGGAGGTGGTGGTGCTGGTGGTGACGCCGAAGAGGAGGTGGTGGCGGGGGCGGCAACAAAAATGGTGTGAAGGAGGTGTGGTGGTGATGGTGTAGGGATCTTTGTGTAAATATAGGGTAGGGATCTTTGTGAAAGTAATAAAACTTGAGGGTTTTAAAATTAGTGTTATTAACACTAATCTTAAAATTGTCATCTCTACTCAATATTTAAGACTTGTGTCACTCTTTTTTAGTTTGGAAACTTTTTTGTCACCCTTAATTAATTTGCCCGAATTAGTTGAGGCTTGAGGGAGATTCTTCTCAGAGAAATTAAATTCAAGTGGAATAGGAAAGAGTCTTTCCTTTTTCCTTGAGCCGAGAACTTTTATAGTTGCCCATAGAGGAGGACTTAGGGTTTTTAAGCCATGAAAGAAAAAAATAGAAATGAAGGGATGAGAGAGAGACAGAGAGAACAAGGAAAAATATATAAGACAAGAGAAGGGGAAAGGATGTGTAGAGATTTGGTAGAGTCGTCACAATTTTCATACATAGAACATTGTGTTAGGCGACATAATGAAAGAACAAGTAATACAAGAAAGTACATCAATCAATATCAAGCATTACTTATAGATAATTTTACACATAATTTCAAATATTGATAAGGAAAGACATGGTTTCAAAAAGATCTTTGAATAATACCAAGAGATATTTAAAGAAAAAAAATTCCTTCAAAAAAAGCTTTGTAAATATGTCTGCTAATTGAAAATCAGTGCTAATAAAGGATAGTTCAATATCACCTTTTAAGACATTATCCCTAATAAAATGTTGTTGAATATCAATATGTTTAACTCTAGAGTAATGCACAATAATTTTAGATAAACATATTGTACTAGAATTATCACATAAAATTTTTACAGGTTTGAAAGATAAATCATAATCACAAAGATGATAACTCATTCAAAGAATTTGAGCATATGTTTGCATAGTTTGATGGATATTTATTCAGAGTAAATGGTAGAGAGTGAAACATAATTTTTCTTCTTATAATCTATAGGATGAAAGAGTTTTACCGAAATTGACAAGTGTTACTTGTACTTTTTCTATCACTTTTTTCACCTGCATAGTCTGCATCTTAAAAATCTTTTTGCTTAATATCATTAGACTTAGGATACCATAGTCATAAGAAACGATCCTAATAAGATATCTAATAATACGCTCAACTGCAATTCGATGAGACTCCTTGAGAGCTGACTGAAATCTAACACATTTATAGACGCTAAATAAAATGTTTGGTCGATTGGGTGTGAAATAAAAACGTGAGCCAATCATATCATGATATCTAGTTTCATTACAAAACTTACCTCCATTATCATCTACAAGAATACATACAGATCTCATTAGAATGCTAGTGGATTTAGCATCATTCATGTCAATCTTTTGAATGAGCTATTTTGTATATTTACTTTGAAACAAGAAGGTTTCATGAGTTTATTGATGAATTTGTAGTACCAAAAAGGATGTTAACCCACCTATCATACTTATTTTGAGTTCACTTTGCATTAAATCGGAGAATTCCTTTCTTAAATAAACATTAATACTTTTTAAATAATATCATCAACATAAATTTGAGTAATAAGATTTTTAGAGGAAGTTCTTTTGATAAATAGAGTAGTGTCATTTTTTTCTTCATGCAAAATCATAATCAGTTACAAAACTACTCAATCTATCATACCAAACTCGAGAAGCTTATTTTAAATCATAGAGATCATTTGAAAACTTAAAAACATGATAAGGAAATTTAGGTTTTCCCAAAACAAAGAGATAATTTAGGTTAATTCAAAATAAAGAGATTGTTTTACAAAGACTTGCTCCTTAATAATAATGATTAAGAAAAGCACTTTTGAAATCCATTCAAAATAATTTAAAAACTTTATGGGAAACATATGCAAGTAAAGTCCACATGAATTCTAACCTTGATACTGGTGCAAATATTTTATCCTAGTTGACTTCTTCTCGTTGTGAGTATCCTTGAGAAACCAGACGAGCATTATACTACCTTACTTGATTCATTCTTTGGTTCCTGAAGACCTATTTAGTTCCAATGATGAAAGTATTTTTAGGTTTTAGGATCATGATCCACACATTATTCTTATCAAATTGTACAAGCTCCTCTTTCATTGCATTGGCCCAACTTTTATCATCTAAGACCGTATTTACCTTTATCGATTCAAGATGATATATAAGTGCAATATTTACACTTCCTTTGATAGAATCTCCTATTTTCAATACTTCCTTGGAATCCCTAATGAAAAACTTCTTTAGATATTTAGACACACTTCTCCATTAATTTGGAACAATTTTTATTACAAATTGATCATCATTAGTGGTAGTCGACTTAATTGTAGAGTCAACTTTAATAGGACTAACTTTTGCTACTTTAACCTATTCATCCTCATCATCTGCACAACAAGAATTCTCAATAATATAATTAGAGTCATTAAAATTAACATAAAAATATTCTTTAATGCAAAGAATGCATTTATTAAAATCTCTATAAGATCTACTTGAGTTAGAGAAACTCATGAATATACCTTCATCAAACCCTAGATGATTTATAATTGACCCCAGATGGGCCCCCTGATGATACTGTTTAGCCAAATGTTTGGGATTAAAAGAACCATGCCCCTTTAAGAAAATACCACTAAATTGGCCCGAGGTCTGAACCTTCTACTCTTCTACTTTTACCTCACCCTGTTTCTCAAGCGATTTAGCCTTCTTATTAAATTCAACAATATTCCGAAAAGACATAACAAACATGGCTATAAATAAGGTAGCCAACTGAATCCCTGAGTTTAGATTTTTTACGGGATATGTGATCCGCTCTTCTTCTGAGGTAAATCAATTGTAGGGAATAACAATATAGAGCATGAAACATGGCTTCATAGGCCAACACAGATATGTTACCTTACTCCAACATTAGAAACTCATCCTTTTTGAGGTCACAATAAATGTAGGGAATATATTTCTTAAGAAATACATTCTGAAAGTTAGCGCAAGTATGTGGAGGTAAGACAGCTTTACACTCTACAAATTACCTCTACCATTGCTTATCTTTGTTCTATAGCTGAAAGAAAAAACTCCAAATAGTATCTTTTAACAATACCCATCATGTGTAGACATTTGTGATAATCTATTAGGAACTCAAATACATCCTCAAACTTAGAACCCTGGCATACCAAGGGTTTCAATTTCATAAACTTTCAAAATAGTCCATACTCATCATCTGTCATTACCGATCTAAGTACCTATTAGGGATACACCCTATTTCATAACTTGTATCCATTCTCGATGCCATAATAGAAGTATGTTGCAAGGTTGTGGGAGAGACGATTAGAACAACTGAAGTATAAGCAGTGTTGGCCAAGAAACCCAAGAATCCCAGTATCTATTAAATTACCTATACGAACAAAGACACCTGAGCTACACCATTTGGTGTTGGTACCACATTCTTTGGAGTTATCATCTTTTCTTCTTAAATCATCTCATCTTCTTCCTGAACATGGTTTGGGTCAACCTATGGTGCTGGATGGTATGGTGATATCCACCTTACTGTTATCCCATCTTCATGTGCTCCACCCTTAATAAAAGTTGCTTCTTGTCTTCCCCTTCTCGTTCTACCTCTAGCCCGAGGCCTACATTAGACAAAGATCTCTATAATGGGTGCAGGTGCTGTTGTAGGTATTGTCAAAATATTGATGTTGTTGTTTCTACTTTGGTGGAATGAGTATTAGCCATCTACAAATAATATTGAAAGGATTATATACCAATTTATATCACCAGATAATAACTAGAATTAAGTTATAGCACGAACAGAGGAAAGAAAATAGTTCATTCATAAAGTCCCATAGACTCCTAAAGAAAAGAATAGATGTCTCCATACCATTTTGTAGGATTCTATTAGACCTTTTCTTGTATGATGAGATCTAGGAACCCAGTGTTTTGATACCATCATTGTCATAACTCAATTGGTCACGATTGGGACCCGCCCTAATTTATGGCATGAGAACCATACTACTCTCACTTTTACTCAGTCAGGTGTTACTCTCACTTTCATAATAATATTAGTTCGTGTTTTTAACTAGTTAAAAAGGAAATAATTCATTCAATAATATCTTAGTCAAAAATGTCCTGCCCATAAAAGTGGATAGAGTGTAGAGATCCTTATTTATTACAATCTTTGATATTTGAAGTCATTGTATAAGAGCATCTAAAAAGGACATTTAAGTCAAAAATAGGAATATCCAAATATAATAAAAGAGAAAATTATCTTCGTCCCGAATCAAAGGACATAACATCAAAGAAGATTTGAAGGCTTCCTTAACATGGTCCTTACTCTCTAAATCAAGCCTAGATGTTAGCTAGAGCCTAGGCCGTGTGTTACCCGCTAGAAGATGTAACGCACTCAATAAAAAAGAAGAGTATAGTATCATCAGTACATTAACAACTATTGATAAGCATCACATGTCAACTAACTTAATAACGTATAAGTAAGCAAGTCAAACTAGTATAAAATCGATCATGACGAGATTTATAATCAATTATATCAATCAAATAACACATCATAGATCATCATGTAGTCACACTCACAAGTTTACTTTATAAGCTTTCATACTTAATCATTTTTATCAATTATTCTTCATCATATATATTCATCAAGTGGCACTGAATTCATGTGAATGAGTGAATATATGCAAGATATATGCATCATCTATTACCTTTCTCATCACCAACATTATGTACCAGTTTGGTACCCAGCCCATCATCACAACATATTATGTTATACTGATATGGTACCCAACCCATCACTATATTAATCATAATATAATGGTGTGGTATCCGACCCATCACCTTAGAACATCACCAAAATGTAATAAAAATGCAATGCAGCCATTTAATCATATATCATGTTAGAAGTCAATCATAGATGCCTAAATCACAAACAAGTACAAAGCCAAGGATGTCTAAGTGTTACACAAATTCATAACTTACCTCAACTCCTTTGGTCAAAGTTATCTTTATGACACATGTTTTCTTTTTCGTTCTCGTTCAACTTATTTTTGGTCTATACAACCACAAAATATACACACATTTAAATAATTCATCCTTTTTTACCAACAAGGGATAGTAAATCACTGATTTTAATCATAATTTACCCTATTTTATCATTTTAGGGTTTTCCTCATCATATTAACTTCCTAAATACCACTCAATTTAGAAAATTTAGTCAAAATTCTAGTCCTTTTTGGTGTTTTAAACACCTTAGGATCGTTATATTCCAAAATCATAAGCAATTTTATCATTTTACACCAATATCCATAAACTAGGGTTTAACCTCTTATCAACCATCAATCCATTTTCTAGTGATTTTCAAAGATTTTAAAAGTAAATTCAAGTATAAAACATAACCACTTATCTCTAAAGATGAAAAACTTTAAGTTCCTACTAAAAATTTTCTCTCTCTAATATCCTATTGCATTTTTTAAAAAGTGGAGACTAAAATGTTTTTTTTGGGTTTTAAAATTGATATTTTACTGTGTATTACCTCTGTAGTGGTTAATTTTTTACAATAGTTTGTGCCTATTTTACTGAAGGCGCCCTTGACCACTATTACAGTACGGCTGAAGTGGTTACTTTTTCTACCGCAACTATCCTAAATAGAAACTTGGGACTCCTTATCAGTTTTCCTTATTTTATAATACACACTATGAATATCGACAATGCAAAATAATTCCTCTACGATCACTGCTATAACCATTTTTATATCTCTATTTCAAGTGTTGGAAGTTGCTATAGATTCGTATATGTATTAGCTATAAAACCATTAAATGAAACCCCTCTATTACTAATCATATCAATAGTAGATTTAATTAAACTTCCACACCCTAAAATGTAAGCCAAAACTAGACTAACGCTGAATTTTTTGAATTATAGCAAAGGGGAGTCTAGGTGCAACTTTTACCTCCTAATTCAGCATAAAAATGTTTAAGATCATTACATTAGATAAAATTTAATCACTTGTTCATCCCCGAATGACAACTAGACCAAAAATATAATAACTGGAATAGGATGTACCCAAATCAATGAACAAGTGCGGACATCGCTTATGCATGTCCACTTTTATATCCTATGTTGTTTATCAATGGTACTATTCCTCTATTAAATCATCACATAATTTATAAATTGTGTTCATAGATTTCTCACCTATTTAGCTAGAATAGAAATTGGTTCCTTTTCAAAAGATAGTTCCTTATTGATTAATTTTGGGTCCCAATGGATAATGTAGTTATCATTTCCATAATAATTCTTTAGTATATATACATGGTATGTGGGGTGAACCTCAGATATACTAGGGGGTAAGGCCAGCATATATGCTACCAACTCCACTTTCTTCAATACCTCAAAATTACCTATGCACCTTAGGCTCATCTTGCCCTTCTTCTCGAATCACATCATACCTTCATAGGTGATACTTTTGTGAGTACTATCTTACCCTTCTCTAACTTAATGTTTCTTACCTTTTTATCTGCATACTACTTCTATAATCATCCTCCAGGTTATTTCCTCAGTTTTCAAATATCTTTGGTACTTAGTTCCCTCCCATATTAGCTATAGGTCATTTATGACTTATTAAAATTATTGGTATGGTTTTCAGACTATTTATTGGGTTTTAGGATCATTTCCCTATTTTGGAGCTTTCACCGTTAAGAAATTGGTCTTGGACCAAAACTCCTTATAAACTACCTTGGATAAGGATTTTAACAATACCATTATCTTTGAAATATCAATCTTAGGGTAGGTGGACCCTTAGTTGGGTCCCAAGGTTTCTAGACTCATTTTGTGCTATTGGATAGAATTTAGCTGAAATAGAACTAGGTGTGAAAATAATATTAATAAAAATGATCTCTGATAAAAATTTTGATGGTTCTATTAAGTCTGAAATTTTGAATTTGATATGGTAGCATAGTTTTTTTTTGCATATAAGGTTCCAAACAAATCCAGAGCACCAGAACGGAGTCTATTAAGACTTAGGAAAATTATTGGTTTTCTATCATCTGGTGCAGCCACCTTTTGTTATTTGCATTCACAAGGTATAGGTAATATTTTTAAAGGTTCAAGTTCTTGACCTTCATGATTGTGAGCCTCATCTCTCATGTTTGTGATACAGGTTAATCCCAACTTGGTCAATTGCCTTATTTGCGATCGTGGCTTGTTGCCCAAGTTTGTGATGGTTTGATTCCTTTACTCTCATTTTTGTGATCCATTGGTTATGTTTGTAAAAGGTATTGTTCTTTATTAGCCCCCTACATTTGTGAAAGACAAATTCCTACAGTATAAATCCTCTTGTTTATAATTCTTCACCATTTTTAGCCCCGGGAGCTCAAGAACTAGTAGGGAATCATAAATTAGAGTTGGGGATGCGTAGCGACATTGATATGATGGATGATTTGAGCTCCAATTTATACTCTATTTGTTCACAATAATTTCACAAACATTCTTTTCTATTATAGGGATCTCATGATGGATTGAACTTTGGGATTTTATTAGAGGGACCTATAGGCCTATGTTTTAACCGATTTTGGGCTTGGAGTTGTATATTTAACTATGGTTATTGTTTTACTTATGATAATGTAAAGATTATTGTTTTGATAGTGTGGCAACATATTGGGATTGTGGATCAAGGATTAGAGAATCGTGGGAAATTCAAGAGTTGTAGTTAGTCAACGTGGGAGGCTTCAGTCTACTTATCTCTATAAGATTGTGTATTGTATATTTTGTATGCTAGATAGGGATTATAGGCTATATTTATACCTAGATATATCATGACTTGACCTAATTAGAGGATTTAGAATGGTAATTTGATCCAAACCTTAGCCTAGAATATATCTTAAGGCTGTAGGATCCTATTACATATAATGATAGACTTGATTAACCATAGATATTCATAAGGAATCCTTTAGCATAAGACTTATCCTATTGCTTAGTGAATTGGATGATATTCCCCGATTAGGCTATTCTAGCAACTTTATGCCCTTGTTTACCTTTGTTTTCTAATTTTTGATTTAAACATCTTGTTGAGTTATATACTATTGGGCCTAAGGTTGTGGTTACAATACCAATTGGACTCCAGGTGAGTATTTTTATCCTTAAAAAGTGATGATTCTAGTTTATAAACGCTTAGGTGCTATGGTTGTATTGTTTGGATACCGGTAATGCCATGTATTCTTTTTACGCATTTATGCTCACTTAGTGGTACAATTCTAACCAAAACCTTAATTTCACTACTTTTTTATATAAGGGGATTTATTTTAACTTTTCACTTTTAAAATGAATTCTTTTACAATAGAAATCGTACCATCTTATTTAATGAATTATGGCCTTTTAGAAGTAAATATGCTAATTCAGAAATTAGAATAAGGTTTATTATGGTCCATTATTAATCTACCTTTTTACCAATGCTATTTACTTCAGTCGGGAGAGATTCAAACCTTTTATACACTATTATATCAATTTGTTCCCGAACTCGATCTCTAGTAATGGATCTTCAAAGTTATACTTATTTATCCTTGGTTCAAGTCTAATCACTTATTATACCTTATATATTCCTCCGTTACTGAATGGAGTAGATTGATTATGATAGTTATTGAAAGTCCTGGTTTGGGACCAGGTAGTTATACACATATCTCGAGTCCCTTATGGGCCTCTTTGTCGGTGATCCAAAGTGCCAAAGAAGGATGATTGTCATAGGTCCTACCTTTATGAGCTACTAAAATAGAGGAGGTGTATACACATAGAACGTTACGACACCTGATTGGTTGATGGAACTGGATTACACTTCCATTCATGAATTTATATACATCGCCTATCACCAGTATAATTATTTGACACTTATACCAATTAGTGTTATGGGGGACTGTATAGGTATAACTTGTGGTTATTATATGATGAGTTCTTTTTTAGACCTATCGAGCTTATAGGGCATTGGTTAAGTTATTGTTAGTTTGGACTAGCCGGTTACTTTATTGTTGTTTATTATGGTTGGTTTATGGCGGGATGATTATAGGATAGTAGCTGAGATTGTCGGTACACTTTTGATCCCCCTTTCTATTATAGTAAGATGTATTATTGTTAAATTACCTCATGATTATCCACACTTTTGTTAGAGCCCTTAAATATGCTAGTATTAGCTTTCTTACTTGGCTATGATCTTCTAAATATTAGGTTGGTTCCCTTTGATTATTACCTTTGAGTTTAGACCTTTACATGTATATATATATATATATATATATATATATATATTGAAGTTATACAGGCCAAAGGATACATATAAAATATGAATAGACAAGAAATATGAGGGATATATCCTTTGACCTGTATAACTTTAATATATCCTTCTTTTGCTCTTTATTTGTATATTGGTTAGTGATATATGTCATTGAACTTTAGTTCTTGAATACTAATAAAATAGTTTGCCCTTATTTGTCCATTAGAATTACTATGTTTAGTTTCTAGGATAGTAGCTTGTAGTTTATATTCCTTCTTTATATGTTATTTATGCTTTTATTATCTTTGGGGATCAGTCAGGCGATTCCTACTTAGTACCACATGTTTTATACTCATACTATACTTTTGCATCCTACATATCACAGCATGAGTTCTCGCCATTAAAGTTTGCATCGTGCGGAGCAGCCATGGATCAAAGATTTAGGGTGAGCTCCAAATATTTGAAGCATTCATTCTTTCCCTTTTATTGTTATACTGATCTCTATTTTGTATTTAAAAATATCTTTGCCTATATATTTTTCTTTTATTTCACATGTACCTCTATTATATTGGAAGCTCCTATACTGACTCTACCAAGTTTTGGAATTTAATCTTTATATTAGTCTCGTTATTTGATTTCTTTCCATTATTTTCCTTATTTCTCTTGTAGTTCATTACTAACAGGTTTGGACTACAAGTTGGCTTACCTACTAGTTGATTATAGTAGGTGTCAATCATGACATATGAAATAGGTTATTACAAATTAGTATCATAGCCTAAGTTTGCCAATATTTTTGATAGAAAATCCAAGTGCCTAGTAGAGTCATATGGATCGGTAAGGATACATCTACATCTTATCTTCAGAAGGATATAAGGCATTTTTAGGAAATTTAATTCCTTAATTCCTTGTTATGTGTCTGTACTCCTATGATCTCTAAGTACCTATTTTGGCTCTATTCTTTCCTAGATGTATAGAATGATATTATTAATAGATGTGGATGGGACTTCGGTGCAAGTTACTAGAGTTTAGCTCAGCCTCAAACTAGGGAGTTAGAGATTCATATCAAGGGTCCTTGTCATGTGCCTATACTTTTATGACCTCTAAGTACCTCATTTGACTCCACTCTTTCCCAGATGGATAGCATGAGGTTTTCGATAAATGTAGATAGGACTTCACAACATAGTACCAGAGTTTTAGTTCAGTGTTATCCAAAGGGTATGTGTTTATCCCAGGATGATAAAGTTGTAATTGCCATAACTTTTTAGGATACTGTAATGGGGATTTTGAGTCTTTTCATGGTTACTTCACACTAAGTTATGGTTCCCAATATATTTAGTGGTTCTTAGGGTAGAGTTGGGTTTGTTGGTTTTAGTAGGTTTTTTATTAATTTCAAAGTATGAGAATGGGTTTTGTGAGTGGGGCATGCATACACCTATGTTATTTTCTTCAAAGCATAAGATAGTGTGTAGATTTATTAACTTTACCACTTTGCTTAGGGTTGGAGTATTTAATATAAGTTAGGTCTTCTTTTTCTCTGGTTGTTGATCATGCAAGGACAATAGAAAGGGCATATATTGATATATAAGGAGGTAGTGGTAAGAGGCCTTGTTAGTGGTATATTGTTAGTGAGGTTTTGTTATAAGGTAGGAATCCTCCCAATAGAGATCAGCATTACTTGCAACCTATCAGGTTTATACAAGTAGCACCTAGGTTATAGGTGATTCTGAAATAGGTTATAGTAGTCACATTGGACAAAGTTCTGGTCAAGTATGACAAGTTATTAATTCTAGGCCATCAATCCATGGCAACCATTTTAGGTCATTATATGCAGTGCATTAGAAGGTTATACGAGTATATTTTGAGTATGGAGTGATAAATCACTCGTCTAAGGAGTTACCAGGCATAAGTTGGTCAATCAGTTGAGGTCAACTCATGTTTTTTGCTAGGTTAGAGCTTCAGGAATTTGTTATAACCGTAAAGATTGGTCATTTGTCCAAAGAGTGTCCCAATGAGGGATTAGTGAGCATTTACTATATATAAATAAGTCTCTTAGTGTTATGGAACCTTCGGCTAAAGATGATGTCCTTAGCACTTGAGTTGATCATTCAGATTCTTAGTTTGATTTTGGACACATACAAATTTACACTTCTTCAGGAACGTCAAGAACTATGACATCAAATTTCATCATACAGGTGCACTTTTGCTTTTCTATCCTTTCAGTTCTATCATAGTTGAGTTAGGGTTTCTATACACATCAATGGTTATGTTCCTTGATGTTGCTGTATTAGTTGTTGTAGCTTCTATGTAGATTTTTATACTTATGTGTCTATACCCATATATTATTTCTTTTAGTAGTTGATAGAGTGGATTAGTATTGTGATTTTCTTATTTGTAGCATTTGGATAAAGTATATGTTTCCTTTAGCATATTGTCTTTGTTATGACCTTAGAGTTGTATTGGTTATGTTTTTTTATTTTTAGTGCCTCCTGCACCTTATGTTGTAAATGCTATTATTGTTATTTTAGTTGTTATTAATTTTATATGATAGATGGATAGACTAGTGTCATCTAGTTAGTATTCTCCATTTTATGATTCTTGTTCGTTTGGCCTAGAGCCTTGGTTGGTTGGTCTTTTTTTTGGTTACTGCGAAGTCAATTGTTGAGTGGGTTGTGGAAGTGAAGGTAAGTTTGGACTTTTATGGTTTGGTTATGGTTTATCATTGATGATCCTTTTTTATAGCTTGCTCCAGATTTTGATAAATTGTGGTTTGATATTTTGGTTTGGTTTGGGTCATCACCTGGTAGTAGTCTTGATTTTGGTGTTGGTGTTATGTTGGGTGCTCTACATTTTCTACCATGTGGTTTATAGTCCAGCTGGTTTAAGTTTGGTGTAAATAGGTAATTTGGTAATTTCTTATTTTTATATTATTTTGATCCAATATAACTTCATGGAATGTTTTGTCTTGGAGACGTGCTTTTGTATTAGTTGTTGGTAACTAGTCCTTTGGAAGTGAGTATTTGTTGTTATAGATTGACTATTGGTTTGACCAAATTTAGGATAAGATCGTATCATTTGAGTTGCTCAAGATTTGGATACTATTAGTGCTCATTGCAGCCTTGGTGGGTTCTGGGCTATGATTTGGTGTGCTATGTCCTTAATAGGTGTGGATTTGATTGCGCATATATACCTTCAGCCGGTGGTTTTGCTCCATTTGGGATTTTGACTCTTTTTGAATGATGGTTTGAGAGTTGCGATGGATATCAGTATGTGGATTCTTTCTCACCAATAGGGTTAATATGGTTAGTTGAGCTCAAGTAGCTCATCTTTAGGGATGGGTTGTAGTTATGGATTGTATAACACGATTACAACCCCATTATGGGGTTTTGATTTAGTTGGGCATTCATTGATTGGTTGACTAAGGCAACTATCTTCCTACTGGTTTAGTTTTCTTTAGTTTGGATAGTTTATACTTAATAGATGTTGGAGGATGGTTCGTCGACATATGATATTGGTCTCTACTACTTTTGACCTTAGTTTCTAAATTGCCATGAGAAATTTTTTATGTCTACTTAGCGGAAGAAGTGTACTCGAGTTAGGCTTATCATGTTCTCACCCATAGTTGATGGAGCATTTTGGAGCAAATTATTCAACTTTGAGATATTGTGCATCAAACTTGTGATGATAGGTATTGAGGTCATTCGGATTGCTTATTAGCTTTGATAGAATTTGCATACTTTAGTCACTATCATTTGTGTCTCCAAGTGGAACCTTATGGTCTTGTTCTTATGCTAGTCCGTGTAGATTTTGAATGGGTCAACTTCAATCTTTCAGGTTAGTGTAATATGATCACACAGGTAGGAAATGAGTGATGTTAGGGAGATCTGGTGCAGTTTGGAGTAGAAATTAGGTTTAAAAAAGGCAAGAAAATCTTAGATTTATAGTTTAGAATTGGTTTTATAATTCATATCCTGGGTTTGTCCTTAGCTTGGTTGGTATTTGCTTGGCTGTTCTTGTTTCGATGTGATAACAACATGTTGTGGTTTAGGTTTGCATGTTTCAGTCATGGTTGGTTTAGTTGGAGGTTAGTTGGTTGTGGAGGATGAATTTTAGTTGTTCGGAAATTAAAATAAGGATGTGAAGAAAAAATAGATACCTTTAGAAAAATTCCTTAGAAGCAATGTTTGCCTTAGAGGTTGTTTGAGGAATCATGCTCGGGGTATGCGGGCCTCATACCTTGTTCTTTTGAGCTATTGGGCTTATTCTATCCATTGACTTTTTATATAAAAGTCCTTTAATACCTCAGTTTTTGTGTATTTTTGGTATTGCGTGCCTTCCCATAGCGGCTACACGTCATTTATAACTTGCCTAATCTATCAGTTTAGTTTTTGAATATTTTGTTTGGGTTTAGGCTCATTTCCCTATTTTGGATCTTTTAATGTTAAGGAACTGGTCTCAGGCCCAAACTCTTAGTAAACAACATTAGATGAGAATTTTGACAATGCTATTAGCTCCAGAATATCGATTTAGGCTGGGGGACCCTTGGTCTGGGTTATAAGGCTTTCAGACACATTTTGCACTATTGGGTAGAATTTGGTTGAAATAGAGCTAGGTGTTGGAACAATATCTAATTGAAAAGATCTCAGATGAAAGTTTTGAAGGTTTTGTTAAGCTAAAATATCAAATTTGGTATGATAGCATAGTTTGTTTGTGCGTACGGGGTTCTGGATGAATCCTGAGAACCCGATTTGAGTCCATTGGGACTTAGAAAAAATGCTAGTTTTCAGCATCTTATGAAGCCACCTTTTGTTCTTTGCATTTGCAAGGTACAAGTCGTATGTGGGTTATCCCTGACCCAGTCAATTGTCTTCTTTGCGATCGTGACGTTGCCCTCTTTTGTCATGGTTTGATTCTTCTACCTTTATGTTTACAACCGATTGGCTGCGTTCGCGAAAAGTATTGTTCTTAGTCATCGCGTTCGTGGACCTTGGCCCCCCGAGTTCGCAAAGGCCAAATCCCTAATTGTATAAAACCTCCTCTTCTCGATTTCTTCACTATTTCTTGCCATTTTCTGCTATTTTTAGCACTGGGAGCTCAAGAATTAGTAGAGAATCATAAATTGGAGTTAGGATGTATAGGGGATATTGAGATGATTATTTTCTATTAAATTTTTTGTAAGTTTTTGGCCAAAATCCAACGTTTAATTCTTGTTTTCTCCTTTATTTTACCCATATCTCGGGGTTGATTGAACCTCGATTTGTACTCTATTTGGGCTTAGATTTTGAGCAAAATTCCTTTCCTTTCAATGAATCTCATGACAGATTCAACTTTGAGATTTTGTTAGCAGGCCCCACAGGCCCATTTTTTACCCAATTTAGGGGCTGAAATTTGGGTATTGTTTTACTCGTAATAGTATGTAGATAATTATTTTGATAATATGGCAACATTTTATGATCATAGAGCAAACACGAGCTATTCGGGTGCGATTTAAGAGTTCTCTATTTCACATTGTAGGCAGGGATTATATGTTATGTTTATAGCTAGATATATCAAGACTTGACCTAATTAGGATATATAGAATAGTATTATGACCCGAACCTTAGCCTTGAATAATTGTCAATGTTGTAGGATCCTATTACATCTGAAGATAGACTTGATTAATCATAAATTTGCATAAGCAATCCTTTAGCATATGACTTATCCTATTACTTAGTGAATTGGACAATATTCGCCGATTAGGCCATTCTAGTATCTTTAAGCCCTTGTTTACCTTGGTTTTCAAAATTATTGTATAAATATCTTGTTGAGTTATATATTATTGGGCCCGAGGCTGTGGTTACGATACCAGTTGGACTCCAAGAGTGTATTTTTACCCTAAAAACGGTATGATTCTAGTTTATAGACACTTAGGTGCTATGGTTGTATTGTGTGGATACTAGTGATGGTGTAACGCCCTGAGAGTACACCCTGGGCGTCACACAGTGCTTATGATACCGAAGGACCACAAACTAACCCATGACTGATATCTGCTGTAAGCACTGAATAATAATACTAAAATAAATGCGGAATTAGGCTGAATTGCCATAAGGTTCAAAATCTAAATACTAATAAATAATACTCCCTCAGTTTTGGAATAAATGAATTGTTGGGGTATTTATTAGTGTTTCAAAATAAGTGAATCGTTGAAAAATTTTCCAAAATTACCCTTATGATTTGACAAGCAAAAGAGAATGCAACTTTTTTGGGAGGTAAAAGAGACTTCAAGGGTAAAAATGGAAATTTATGTTAAATTTATGTATTTGATGCTTTTTTCTTAATATGTGTGCCAAAATCCAAGAATTCATTTATTTTGAAATGGAGGGAGTAACAAGATCTGAAAACTAAACACTGTCTGAATTGGTCTAGTCTGAAAGCCTCTAACTGAACTGTCTGAATATGGAGTTGATGGGACAAGCCCCCAACTAACTCCAACTACTGAAATACTGATAATCTAAAATATAGAAATAAAAGTTCATCCACGATAGATGAGGACTCACTACTAAATTTATGACTACCGACTGGATCTGCCGAAGCACGGTCGGGAACCTGAGCGTCCGAACCTATTATATGAGATATCATAACGCAAAGAGAAAGTATGCGTCAATACGTGGAATGTAATGGTATACTAGATGAGGTAAGGCTGAATGTAAGGGTTCATATACATGAACAATAACTGACTGTATTATATAGAGTAATAGAACATAAGAGTACATGGATAACTAAAACTACTGTAAATACTGAGTATGTAATACTATGCATATATGTATACTATAACTGAGCTTTTTTGAAGCTAAGTACTGAGTTCTGATAACTGAGTAACTGATATCTGAAGTTACTGAAATTGAATTACTGATACTGATTGACTGTGTCTGATAGTCCTGATTCTGTAGAACTGGACTGAGTTCTAAACTAAAGACTGAAGCTAAAACTGTGGGAGGTAATCATCTAACCGACATGCCCCTCTCTAAACTGATTGGTGTCCAACTTGTTACCCTAGCTGGAAGGGTGCTAATACAGTGCCACGGGTGCTAACATTAGAAAACTAGGATACCAAGCCTAACTAACGGGTGACACCTGGGTGGAGATAAGCCTAGTCTGACGGGTGACCCCTGGGAGGTAGTTAAGCCTAGTATGATGAGTGAATCCTTATCTTGTGCTGGCTACGTAATTCTGGAGCACAGAAACTACTACCAACGACTCTACCTCTCTAATGGGGAAATCGCCATACCTGTACTCGATCAGTACTAAATCCTACTCCCAACTGAAAGACACTAAACAGAATATACTGAACTGGACTGGACTGACACTGAGTTTACTGCATTTTCCTGAGTCCTGTAACTGACTGAGTTCTACTGAGTTCTATAACTGACCGAATTCTACTAATTGGGACATGACTGATACTATTCAGTAACTGATATTGACTCTAGGTAAACATCTAGATTGTCGGGTTTTAAATACCCCCAGGACTCGATAGTGTAAAAAAGAAAGACATAACATGATCATAAAGGCATAACAATACTTGTTTGCTAACAATTCACTCATTTAGAAATTTTTTCAAACACTTGATATACATGAACTTGTGCATGAATGGGATCACATAATAACATGGCATGCTTTCACTAGTCAAATCACATAAGCATTTCATCAAACACTTTTAGGGAATAAGCTTGTACATGATTGGGACCACATAAGAACATGTCATGATTCCATTATTTACTTCACATAGGCAATTTAGCAAACACTTGGGGAGCATGTAATATTTTCATGATAATGGCCAACACGTGAACATCATGATACATTAATCAATTTCTAAATTCAAGGATTTATCAATATAATCACATATTCATCACACATGCTATTTAATTTTTATGAAACTTGCAATTAAATCACGGATTGAAACCCAACTAATATCATGAACATGAATTCAATCTAATTCGAACATGGAAATCATGAATTTGAGATCTTGTATATTTAAAAAGGGTTGTTGCACTTCATGGATGAAAGGAGCCCATGAATAAACAACTAAAATACCTTGGAATACTCGTTATTGGAGGTTCTTGGAGAAATTCTTGAGTTTTGACCTTGATTCTTGAAGCTAGGGTTTGTAGTTTTGAGAGAGAATGCTTTTGATTTGGGGATAAATTGAGTGAGTAATAACTTAAAATATTTTTAAGGATTAAATCCCGTATCTGGACGTGTTAAGATCATGGGAAAAGATTGTTTTAACCCTGGACGAAACATTTAGTTTCCGTCAAAATTTTCCAAAATAGACACCAGGAGCGACACGGCGCTAATTGCCAACTAGAAAAATGCATGGTCGCGCGACGCGGTGGTATTGCGTTGCCACTTTGGTTGGGACCTGGAAGTTCACCGCGATGCGGTGGGCTCATGTTGATACACTGAAAATTGAGAAACGTGAAAATGAGACTTGGCGTGATGCGCCAATATCACGGAGCAATAATGAAAACTGACAATTATCATTTTGGCATACTCCGCGATGCTCAACTGGATTGAATGATGGTGTTTGATGATTGAAACTTAAAATAGCCATAACTCTTACCCGGTTATCAGATTTAGGCGAATTTTATATTGTTGGAAAGCTAATTCAATTTCCTATGCCATGGCATGCTAAAAAATGACAAATATTGAGCATTTTGAAATTTTTATATTGGATAACTCATGAACTGAGAGTTAATATTTAGCTAAAGAAATACGGGGTATTACAATATCTCCCCCTTGGGGACATTCATCCTCGAATGAGACTGATTATGCTGAGACACTGCTAGACTAAGTTTACACACTGAACATGCATATCTAATGCATATTACATGACTGGACTACTGACAAACTGAGATCTTACACTGAACATGCATATCTGATGTATGGAATTTATGACTGAAGCTACTGACAAACTGGGTTTTCATACTGAACATGTATATCTGATGCATGAGTACATTACTTAACTGATTCATGAATGAATGACTGAATATGCAATGGTAATGGATACTAGGTTATAATTATAGCTGAACATGGAACTAAGTAAAGCTAAGAAAGATTGTTACCTTAAGCTGGATCGGAGGTTGCGGAGAAGAGGTAAGGATACTTGGTATGTATATCTGCTTCTGCTTCCCAAGTATCTCCCTCTATGGACTGATTCTTCCAAAGGACTTGTTCCTCAGTCTACGAATCTGACGATCGAGGATCTGGACTGGAACCTCTTCGAAAGAGAGATCATTCTAAATATCTATGCCCTCTAATTGAACTATGATTGCTAGGTCACCAATGTATTTCTTTAGAAAGGAGATGTGGAATACTGGGTGTACTGAAGCTAGGTCTGAAGGAAACTCGAGCTCATAAGATAACCTTCTGAAATGATTGAGAATTTTGTAAGGACCGACATATCAGGGATGAGTTTTCCCTTATTGTTGAACCTCTTCACTCCCTTCATGGAAGATATTTTCAAGAATATAGAATCATCGATCTCAACTCAATATCATTTACTGAACACGCATAAATAGGAATGTGAGAATAGAACTGAGCCTGAAAATTAATACATAAACTGGATATCATGCACTGAACTGACCCCTGAATACATGGTTTACGGTTGGGATTGGGACTTGAGGGTCAACTTGGGAGTACCCACTACTCCAAACTGGATTCGTTATGTGAAAATAATATGGAAGGTTTAGGTCATAAAAACTTAGGAGGGTTATAGTGCATCTCCCCATTGGGACTTTATATCCCCCGAAGAATGCTGACTTGACTGGGATTCTAAAGAAAAACTGAGACAATGCACGAGGCACCTACGAACTGATTCCTAAATGAATATTTAAGGCCTAAAATTGGCGCGTGACACATGAATTGGGCTGAATACGCAACTACCTGGTTGATCTATCTTAGCATGGTTACCTTCATAAGACTTCGGATAGTACGACTAAATGGAAAGATGGGAAAACATACGAACTTGTCTGCTTGATTGCTAAACTGAATTTTTGGTTGTACGGACTATCTCATGCTGAAAACTTATACTCAACTAGAGCATTTCTTGACACTCTTTCTATAAAGTTCTACTGACTTTAGAGAGCAAGAAAATCTTGGCATGGTCTGAATACGACATCTGGATAAAAAATCACGCCATGGCTTTAATTCTATAATATGGGGCGAGTCCTATGAAACATCATCTAAGACAGAGTTACTACACCTCATGCACTAAAACTAATAGCTTGCCATCCTAGCCATATTTCTTAACTATTCCCTCAACTATAATTTCTACTTCAACATCGAATTTCACTTGGGGATACTGAAAATATTTGCGTAGTCACTGAGCACGAATGCATAAACATACTATCTTATTTTATGAACTAGATAACTGATAGTTGGATGTTGGTCATGTAAGATTAAACTGTAATTAACCCGAATAACTTGACTGAAACTATAGAGTACGATGCATCTAAGGTAAGGACTGACTGAGGAACATGAGGTAACTGAGCATGAGTTTGTGGAAATAATATTATCTAGGAATGCAAGACTAAGCGCATGATATGATTCTGAAATAATGAGATATTAACAACTGAATAACTGATAACTGTGTGTGTTGGTCAGGCAAATATGAAACTGGACTGAGTTTTGTACTGAATGCTAAACTGAGACTGTGACTTAGTTCTGATTGCTACGGGATGGGGACTGTCATAAATTGAGGATCTGAACGTACACTCATACTCTGCATTTCTCAACTTTTTATCTTGGGAAAAATTCCAATTTTCCCTCCAATAATAAATACAACCCCTTGCTAGCTATTTACCCGCACACTAAACTGACATTCAAGCCTATCTTTATAACTATAACCTTGGGTAAAACAAGTATGCAATAATCTTTTCTAAACATGAAACATTTTCTCTCTCCCATCTAAGCAACTAATCATCACTACATCATTTAATAAGGAGAGTTCATTAAAGGTTAAAATATGAGGACTTGAAGCATGAATAGACACTATACTAAACTTGACACTTAACTGAGGCCTAAGGAATAGAACATCAACATCCTGGACTTTATTAAGAGATCTAAAATAAGGATGTACATGACGAAATTTGAATTTAGTTGATCATTAGGAGTATAGCATAAGTCATGGTAACTATATGAGTCATGAGCTGCATGATCTGAGTTTGGAGTTTTTGTGTTCAGGGAACGTGATTCGTAACACCAAGTAAACTGTAACTCATCATACTAGGAACTATAAGCGTACATTATTTTTGATAATGCACACGAATATGAGCTATGATCATAGAGCTGACATGTACTGCGTGAGTAGATACCTATATTGTGATAGCTGAAGTGCAAAAATCTGCATTGAGGTAAGGACGGGTTGGAAATCAACCTCTCCCACTGATTTTCTACACATACTGGCATTACTAAAAAAATCTGAAAGCCTCACTTGGTTACCTGTGCTACCATCTCCCCCTTGGCTTAAATTCGTTATTCTAAGATCGTGAGGCACTTAATAAACTCTAAATCTAACTGATACCACTTTACTCTAGAGTTTGAGATATGACAATACTCGTAAAAACTAAACTCATTCTGAATGACTACTCCTGATGATGTAAGGTCCACTGCTATTACTTCCTTCTGATACATGATTCTTAGCTTTCTATTGCCCCAAAAATCATCATATAGCAACCTCAACACTAACTAACTTAGAATTCTCAACTTCTCTTTCTACTAGTTCAATCTAGAGATTTAACTTAGATCACCAAAATTGAGGTACTACCCCCTTCATTCAATGCTTGGTCCATTAGGAAACTAAAATAGAATGACTGTATTACTGAAATTAACTGAATGGATTTTCTGAAATACTGTAATTAAGTAATTTCTGTAAACTTATCTGGCTAGAATAGATTTTCCTACTGAGGTAATAACTAAGAAAGGTTTTGTTAAGATTTCTCGTCTGACTTTAAATTTGACTGTTATTCAAGGAGTTACAAGAAATAGAGAAGCTCTTGGATCTAATAAGGCATGAATATATAAATGAAAGATCTGTAATGTACTAGTGACCGCATCAGGAGAACTTTTTTGATCTTTTCTAGACTGAAGTGCATAAAGCCTATTTGGGCGTTGCCCACTAGCGGTACTGGAAGTGGCACCCTACTGATTTAGGCGATCGGACTGAGCTGAAGGATGACTATGCTGACTTTATGGACCAGCCTTAGGATATTCTCGGACTCTGTGGCCTGACTCGCCACATCCAAAACACACATCACTGCCAGCCCTACACGTACCCTGATAATTTTTACCATATTTCTGGCAAAGTGGGAGGGTACGACCTCTTTTCATGCTACCCTGAGACTTTAAGTATGACGTGCTATCTCGACTGATATTTCTAAACTTTGGCACTGGAGAACTAGCTACAGAAGGATTTGGGGTTGAGAATTTCTGACGGAACTGGAAATGGTTACCACTCTCTGACCTTGGCCTAAATCCACTTGTTTTGACTCTCTTATTCTTTCTATCTTTCTTTCTACACTTCTCCCCCTTGCTCTACTAAGTATAAACCCCAAAACTAGATAGTAAAACAACCTATAGGTCATTTTAAGCAACCATTGAATTAGCTAAAGTAGTGAAAGCAGCTCTAAATTCTGCATAGGAGACATGCTCGAACTGGGGATCTGCCTGAACGGGCTGAGGTACTGATTGATTTCCAGTTCTTCTTCCGTTAGTTTTTTTAGGAGGCATGTTCTGTAACCATAAGGAAGAAAAATATAAAATTGAGAGTTTAACTTAAGCTTATGCTCACTCGCATTACATGAACACTAAAAGAAGGGAAACGTTTCCTAAAACATCTTATAGCCTCTTGTCCATAAGTGTGGCGCGCGACACAACCATGCACAAGAGTCTACTTGATGCAGCTTTTAAACTCCTTAGGTCTCTATTGAACCTTAGGCTCTGATACCAAGTTTGTAATGCCTCAAGAGTACACCCTGGGCGTCACATGGTGCTTATGACCCCAAAAGACCATAAACTAACCCATGACTAATATCTGCTGTGAGCATTGAATAATAATACTGAAATAAATGTGAAATTAGGTTGAATTGCCATAAGGTTCAAAATTTAAATATTGATAAATAATAACAAGATCTGAAAACTAATGTAACGCCCTGATTTTCTGGAATCAAAATGTCACACGGTGCTTATGACCCTGAAGGATCATAAACTAACCCTTTTCTGATATTTGTACCTGAGCACTACATAATATAGGTAATAAATGCAAAAAACTGGCAAAAACTTGCCATAAGGTTCAAAACATCTAAAATAATTAATACTGAGAATTGAATACTAATACATCTGTTCGAAAAGCCTCAAACTGTCTGAACTGTGGAGCTGATGGGATATGTCCCCAACTAACTCCGTCTACTAAGAATAAACTGAGTCTAATTCCATAATAAAATAAGGATCATCCTCAAATAAAGAGGACTCACTGCTACGTCTACTACTGTTGACTGAGTCTAGACTGCTAAGGGTGCTCTGGATCTCACGCTTCAGAACCTATGGTATAAGACACCATAGCATAAGAGAAAGGTATGCATCAGTACTTTGAATGTACTAGTATGGTAGATGAGGTAAGGCTAAATTCAAGGGATTATGTATGGATATAACTTAACTGAATAATCATGAGAGTACTGAATGAGGACATATGCATAAATGCACAAACCATAACTAAAATCATAGTAACACTGGATACGAATTCTAAATACTGGTTTCTGAATATTGACTTATTGATGATTGAGTCTACTAGTACTGATTTCTGAATTTACTAATACTGAGAGACTGAATAACTGAGTCTATAGAGATTAATGTCTAATCTTGTTGATACTGATACTGATTTATTACATCTGAGATCAAGCCTATATAATGGGTGACATCTGAGTTTACTGGTAATGATATCTAATACTTGATAAACTGAATCTGATATCAAGCCTATATAATGGGTGATATCTAAATCTACTAACAATGAATATGATTGTTTAAATCTGAGATCAAGCCTATCTAATGGATGATCTCTAAGAGGTAGTCAAGCCTAGTATAATGGGTAACTCCTCAGCTGAATTCTATTACCGAGATTGAATCTGAAACTGAGACTGTGGGAGGTAGTCATCTAACTGATATGCCCCTTCTAACTTTCTTGGGGTCCAACCTGTAACCCCAGTTTGAAGGGTGTCAGTACCGTGCTATGGGTAAAAACACTTCTCTCTGAACCCAGGATACCATGCCTAATATATGGGTGACACCTGGTTAGAAACAAGCCTAATATAACGGGCAACTCTAGGGAGATAGTCAAGCCTAATCTAATGGGTGACTCCTTCTCCTTCACTGGCTATGCAGTCGCGCCATCTTACTAGAAGTTAGATAATTGGGAAACTGAACCTTGGCACGATGCGGTGGAAATCGTGTTGCTACCTTGGTTGTAAACTGAAAAGATACCAAGACGCGATGGAATCGCAGAGGCTCCCTGGAAATAAACAATTGTCATTTGGGTTGGCTCCGCGACGCGCTAATGTGCCAAGTGGCACCCTGTCTCACTAAAATGGCTCTAACTCTTCGTTCGAGTATCAAATTTAGGAAAATTTGGTATTAATGGAAAGCTTATTCAATTATCTACATGACAAAAAGTTGATATTAGGAAAATTCTACATGGTTTAAAATATTTATCACTTTGAAAGTCACTCCTCGATTTTTAAGGCCAAAATTATACTTCACTTGACATGCTCTAAGGCTCAGACTATGAGAGAACATTGAGGGGTCTTACAACTAAACACTGTCTGAACTGGTCTAGTCTAAAAGCCTATAACTGAACTATCTGAATATGGAGTTGATGGGATAAGCCTCCAACTAACTCTAACTACTAAACTACTGATAAAATGAAATACAGAAATAAAAGTACATCCTCGATAGATGAGGACACACTATTAAATCTGCGACTGCTGACAAGATCTACCTAAGTGCGGTTAGGAACCTGAACATTCGAACCTATGATATGAGACATCATAGCACAAAGAGAAAGTATGTGTCAGTACGTGGAATGTACTGGTATGCTAGATGAGGTAAGGCTGAATGCAAGGGTTTATATGCATGAACAATAACTAACTGTATAATATAGAGTAACTGAACATAAGAGTACATGGATAACTGAAAATACTATAAATACTGAGTATGTAATACTGTGCATATTTGTATACTATAACTGAGCTTTTTCAAAGCTAAATACTGAGTTCTGATAACTTAGTAACTGATATCTAAAGTTACTAATAATTGAATTACTGATATTGATTGACTGTGTTTGACATTCCTGATTCTGTAGAACTGAACTGAGTTCTAAACTGAAGACTAAAAGTAAAACTGTGGGAGGTAATCATCTAACCGACATATCACTCTCTGAACTGATTGGGGTCCAACCTGTAACCCCAGCTGGAGGGTGCTAATATCGTGCCACGGGTACTAACACTGGAAAACCAGGATGCCAATACTAACTGACGGGTGACACTTGGGTGAAGCCAAGCCTAGTCTGATGGGTGACCCCTGGGAGGTGGTCTATCCTATCCTGACGGGTGAATCCTCATCCTGCGCTGGCTACACAGTTTTGGAGTACAGGGATTTCTAACAACAACTCTGTCTCTCTAATGGGGAAGTCGTTATCCCTGTACTTCTTCAGTACTAAATCCTACTTCCAACTGAAAGACACTGACCAGAGTATACTGAACTGGACTGGACTGACACTGAGTTTACTGAGTTTTCTTGAGTCTTATAACTGACTTAGTTCTACTGAGTTTTGTAACTGACTGGATTCTTTTGATTGGGACATGACTGATATTATTCTATGACTGACACTGGCTCTAGGTAAACATCTAGATTGTTGGGTATTAAATACCCCTAGGACTTGATAGCATAAAAAGAAAGGCATATCATGACCATAAAGGCATAACAATACTTGTTTGCTAACAATTCACTCATTTAGACATTTTGTCAAACACTTGATATACATGAACTTGTGCATGAATGGGATCACATAATAACATGTCATGCTTTCACTAGTCAAATCACATAAGAATTTCATCAAACACTTGTAGGGCGTAAGCTTGTACATGATTGGGACTACATAATAACATGTCATGATTTCGCTATTTACTTCACATAGGAAATTTAGCAAATACTTGGGGAGCATGGATTATTTACATGATAATGGACAACACATGAACATCATGATAAATTAATCAATTTCTAAATTCAAGGGTTTATCAATATAATCACATATTCATCACACATGCCATTCAATTTTCATGAAACTTGTAATTAAATCATGGATTGAAACCCTATTAATATCATCAACATGAATTCAATCTAATTCAAACATAGAAATCATGAATTTGAGATCTTGAATGTTTAAAAAGGGTTCTTGGACTTCATGGGTGAAAGGATCCCATGAATAAATACCTAACATACCGTGGAATACTTGTTCTTGGAGAAATTCTTTGGTTGGGACCTGGAAGTTCACCGTGATGCGGTGGGATCGCATTGATACACTGGAAATTGACAAACATAAAAATGATCCTTGGCATGACGCACTAATATCGCGGAGAAACACTGGAAACTGACAATTTCCATTTTGGCATACTCCGTGATGCGCTGCTGGACTGAATGACTGTGTTTGACGACAGAAACTTAAAATAGCCATAACTTCTTACCTGGTTATTAAATTTAGGCAAATTTTATATCGTTGAGAAGTTAATTCAATTTCCTACGCAATAGAAGGCTCAAAACTGATAAATAATGAGCATTTCAAAATTTCCATATTGCATAACTTATGAACTAAGAGTTAATCTTAAGCTAAGGAAATACAGGGTATTACAGATGGCATGTATACTTTTGGGTGCATTTATGCTCACTTAGTGATATGATTTCAACTAAAACCTTGATTTTACAAATGTTTTCTAAAAAGGAATTTATTCCTACTTCACTTTTAAAATGAATTCTGTCACGAACTGAACCTGGGCCTGGCCGTGACGGGTAATCTCAAGCCCACTATGGGTCGAGACCCCCCTTACCCTTACCTATAGTGCACATAAATATAAATATCGGAAATCAACCAAACCTATGATAAGTAATTAAAACCAAAAGAAAGTGTGAAGACTCAAATCAAAGAATCAACGACATCCCAATCCTGTCCACAAAAGCCTCTAAATCAAGAATACCAACTAAGTTGGGACATCCTCCGACTATGACAAAAGGAATCCAAAAAGTACTAAAACCAATAAGAAAGAACAATGAAATGATCAGTCATTCTAAAAGATGGAGGCTCACTAATTCACAATAGACCAACAGATATACCGAACCACCTAATGTTGCACAGGAGCAACAGAAAAGTCCTCCAAACCTACATCATGATATGATGTAGCGTCCAGGGATGGTTAGTGGGGTGAGAACTAGCATGTAACTCTGGGTAAAGAGATGAAATAATGCCATTGCCATGAAAATTAGTTCAAAACACAAGCACAACATATATATATAGGATGTCGGGATAGGGGCAGATACCAATTAACATGATAGTTTAAACCATCAGCCTGAGCTATGTAGCTTGCTCCATCCTATAGGTACCTATGGGCTATATGGGTTCGGATCTCCCTGCCGGAAGGGCCACCCAGTACGTGTTATCCGTACGTACCAAGGAAACCAAGGAAAGGGTAAACACAAGGCTATATCCATCTAAAATATAATGTGTATCCATACACATCATCATATAGGCCTCAAACATTAGCAAAAGTTGTTTTCAGTGTTGGTCCTCCCGGGACTACACCTTTGCGGTAAGCTACACAATTTCCTTTAAGCCTAATTTAAAATAATTTACACATAAATAAACCATTAACGAAGGAATCATTTATTTAGGCATTTAATAACTTGGTATCGTCATACCAATATGCTTTCAAGATATTCCATTTATGCCAAACTAATCCATTTAACCATTTGACTCCCCAGTTCCATTTAAAATCCAAAACCATGGCCACCAAGGAAATTCCAAAATCATATTTGTCCATTTATCATTTAATGCAATGACATGGGTTCAAAAGACACGTTAAGTTATGCAAATATCCATATCCAAAATAAAGTTTACAACGTGGGTTGAGGTTATTTCCATTACCAAGCCAAAGAATTCATCAGTTTTTGTGAAACCCATGTCACCTATTTTAACCATAATCACAATACACCAATTCAGTCCCAAAACAATCAATTAAAGCATGAATAATCCATTTAGAACATGGGAAAAGTAGTTCAAGCAATAACAACAAAAAACCCTCAACCTAAATTCAAATCCATCAATTCAATTCACATAAATATTGATTAAATTAATGCCATAATGTAAAATTCAAGTTAAAAAAAGAGAAACATGCATGAAATACCAAAGAATTTGAAGAGAAATCAAAGTTTGGAGCTAGAATAATAAATCTTCTGGAAAACCCTTGACCTTTCTTGGTTTGGGAGTTGGAGGAGAAAAGAATGGAGTTTGGTCTTTTAAAACTTAAGAAAAAGGATCAATTTGATGTTTATAAGTCGTGTGAGGGATAAAGGGACCAAAAGCCCATCACTCCAAGTGAAAAAATAAAAACTAGACTAAAAATAACTTTGTAATCGTAAAGGTTAACCTCTGTGCCAAGCCCTTATTGCAGAGGCTAAGTGGGGTGTTACGCTACTATCGCGGAGGCTTACTGCCTCGAGATCCCAAAATAGCTGCGAACCCCTTTCAAAAATTTCAAAATGTTCCCAAAATACCCTTTTAACATCTCTAATCATAATTCAAGTAAAAAATTAACATTAGCACGCGGGAGGGTCAAACAGAAAATGGTTGAAATTTTTACGGGGTCTCACATTATCTCCCCCAAGGATCATTCATCCCCTATTAAGGAGTTGGGATGGTTTTAGCACGATAACTAGAAAGAATACCATAGAACCCAAACCAATTTGAAAGGCAATAAAAGGGAAAAAAAATCATACCTTAAGCACTTTCATCCAACCCGGGGAATAAGAATGGGTACTTGGCTTTTATACCTTCTTCATCTTCCCATGTATCTTCTTCCACCTTTTGATTCATCCAAAGAACCTTCACCAAAGTTGCATCTATTTTTCTCAATCTAAAAACTTGCCTATTCAATATTTCAACCAGGACTTCCTCATAAGACAGAGAACTTTTAACACCAATATCCTCAATAGTTACTATTAAAGAAGGGTCAGCTACACACTTTTTCAGCATAGACACATGGAAAACAAAATGAATCGAAGCCAATTTTACTGGTAAATCTCAAACTTACTGGTAAATCTAACTCGAAAGTGATATTCATAATTCTTCTTAAAATTTGATATGGACCAATGTAACAGGGACTAAGCTCCCCTTCTTCCCAAATCTTATGACTCTTCTTATAAAAGAAACCTTCAAGAACACCCAATCACTTACTTTTAATTCCAACTCTCTTTGCCTCACATCCGAATAAGAATTTTGGCGACTCTGAGTAGTATTAAGTCTTTATTTAATCACCTCTACCTTATCCATGGCTTAGTGAACCATGTCAGGACCAAACAACCTAGTCTCACCAACCTTAAACCACCTAATAGTAGACCTACACCTTTTACTATAAAGAGCCTTTTGAATGCTAGAATAGTAACTGTTGTAAGTGAATTCCATAAGAGTCAAATGATAAAAACAACTACCTTTGAAATCAATCACATAGGTCCTTAGCATACCCTCCAAACTATGAAGAATCTATTAGAGGGTGAAAAGTGGCGCTAAGGTTCACCGGAGTACCCAAACCTTTCTAAAATGAATGCCAAAAGTGAGAAAAAAATTACATACCTTGGTCTGAAATGATGGATGCCCGCGCTCCATGCAACTTTACTATACCCTGAATGAAAAACTTAGCATAATCCTATCATGAGTAGTTACTATTTACAGGTAAGAAATGATCAGACTTAGTCATTCTATCCAAAATAACCCAAATAGAATCATACTAATTCCTAGACCACAAAAAACTAGTAACAAAATCCATATTAATCATATCCCACTTCTACATGGGCAATTCTATCTCTTGAGACATGTCGCCAGGCCTCAAATGCTCTACTTTCACTTACTGACAAACCATAGACTTCGCAACAAAATTTTCCGTATCTCACTTCATATTATTCCACCAGTAGATTTCCTTCAATTCATGATACATTTTAGTCGAACCCGGATGAACTATATATTTGGACTCATGAGCCTCATCCAAGATTCTTTCTTGCATACTATCAACATAAGGAACACATAACCTTTTTTGATACCTTAAGATGCCATCTCCCCAAATCTTGAAAGTCATAACCTTTTGCTGACCCATATTATCTTTAATTAGCATCAGTATGGGATCTAAATCCTGCATTTTCTTTACCTCAGCACTAAGAGATGATTAACCACTTCCTGAATAATCACTCCTCCATCCTTAGAGTCTAAGAGACAAACTCCCAAGTTAGCCATCCAGTGAATATCCATCACTAACCTTTTTTTCTCCTTATCAATGCGAGATAAGCTCCCTATAAATAACTTGCTTAGGGAATCAACAACAATATTAGCTTTACCTAGATGGTAGTGCAAGCTCATGTCATAATCTTTAAGCAACTCAAGCCACGGCCTTTGCTTGAGATTCAGATGCTTCTACATAAATACGTACTGCAAGCTCTTATGGTCCGAATAAATATCCACATACACCCCATACAAATAATAATGCCAAATCTTTAAAGCAAAGACCACAACTGCCAACTCTAAATCATGAGTCAGGTC
This sequence comes from Capsicum annuum, assembly GCF_002878395.1. Classification (NCBI taxonomy): domain Eukaryota; kingdom Viridiplantae; phylum Streptophyta; class Magnoliopsida; order Solanales; family Solanaceae; genus Capsicum; species Capsicum annuum. Next base: position 58,163,610 of record NC_061119.1, on the reverse strand, counting down.
ACTCCCCTCATGAACCTTAAGATTCCTGAAAACACAGGCTACAACCTTACAATACTACTTTAAAACATAACCCAGTCCAACACGAGATGTATCATAATACACTACGAACCCCTCAGTACCCTAAAGTAGGGTCAAAATAGGAGGAGAAGTTAACTTATCCAACAATTTCTCAAAACTATCCTCACAAGAATCGAACCACAAAAACTTAACCTTTTTTCTATATCAACTTCGTCAACGGAGCAGCAATAGATGAGAAACTCTTTACAAACCTCCTATAGTATCCTACCAAACCCAAAAATCTCCTAATGTTGGTTGGAGTCACAGTTCTAGGCCATTTCTTAACTACTTCAACTTTCTGTGGATCCACTTTGATCCCCTTACTAGAAACAACATGCCCAAGAAAAGTCACAGCACTCAGCCAAAATTCACACTTAGAAAATTTTGCATATAACTTTTGGTCCTTAAGGGTTTGCAACATAATTCAAAGGTGATTGAGATGATCCTCCTCACTTTTAGAATACACCATGATGTCATCAATGAAGAAAATAACAAATAAAATTAGAAACTAGTTGAACACCCGATTCATAAGATCCATGAAAGCAGCTAGAGCATTAGTCAACCCAAATGACAAAAACAAATAATCATAATAGCCATATCGGGTTTGAAAAGTAGTCCTTGGAATATCAACCTCTCTAATTATCAAATGATGATACGCCGAACAGAGATTAATCTTAGAGAAATACCTAGCACCTTAGATCTGATTGAAAAGGTCATTAATCCTTGGAAGAGGGTATTTATTTTTCACTATAGCCTTATTCAACTGACAATAATCTATACATATCCAAAGGGACATATCTTTCTTATGCATAAAAAGTACAGAAGCAACCCACCAAAAAGCACTAGGACGGATGAAACCCTTATCAAGAAGATTCTTCAATTTCCCCTTAAGTTTTTTTAGTTCAGCCAGAGTAATCCTATAAGGAGGGATAGAAATAGGACGAGTATCCAGCAAAAGGTCAATCCCAAAAGCTATTTCCCTATCAGAAGGAATCCTTAAAAGATCATCGGGAAAGACTTTGGGACATTCATTAACCATGGAGACAGATTGCAAAGAATAACTTTTAGAATTTGAATCCTCAACCTAAACTTAATGATACAGACATCCCTTGGTGATTATTTTATGAGCTTTAAGATAAGAAATAAACCCCCCTTAAAGCACCGTCTCATTATAAAAATGAAAACTGACCTTTTGAGTCTTACAATCTAGAGAATCATAGCACGAATGGAGCCAATCCATCCCTAAGATCACATCAAAATCCAACATATCAAGTTCTATCAAATCCACCAATGTCTTCCTATTAAAAATTGATACCACATAACCTCTATAGAGTTTTCTAGCAATAACAATCTCATCTGCAGGAGAAGAAATAAAAAAGGGGTTGGAAATATATTTAAGACCAAAAACAAAGTATACAACAACATAAGGGGTCACATAATATAGGGTAGAACGCGGATCAAGAAAACAATAAACATCACGATAAAAGAGTTGTAACTACCAGTTATAACCTCTGGGGATGCCTCAGATTCCTGATGAGTAGTAATTGTACAGAGACGATTCTAGCCATTGTTGGTACCTAAAGTGGCGCCCTTAGGTGTAGGAGCTAAAGAAGTACTGACAGGGACCTTATTAGGTCTAGTGGCAACTTTAACTATTGGACAATTCCACTGCAGATGACTATGCTAAACATAATTAAAACACAAGTTCCTTTCCAACTCATAATATCCATGGTAAAGTTGTCCACAAAAACTACAAAGATAATAAGGTGGGGTTGACTGATCTCCACTGGCTTAATACTGGGCACCTTGTACCTTAGGACCACTACTACCCTAAAAACAATAATTACCTGAAGGCTTAGGATAGGGAGCACTAGCTATTGAATAAGAGTTTCCCCAATTCTTTCTCTAAGTCCACTGCTAACCATATCTCCTACTATTTTGTTGATTTGCACCCTGCTTTGCATATCTAAACTTTTTGTTTTATATCTCTCTCCCATCTCTACCTTCTTCATTTTCTCATCCTCCACCTGCTATATATAAACCACCAGCCTGGATATGTTGATCATGTTATTCAACATAGAAACCTTACACTCTAACACCAAATCACTTGATAAACTAAAAGCAAACTTCCTCATTCTTGACCTCATATTTGACATAAATTCTAGACTATAATGGGAAAACTACTAAAACTTTAGAGCATACTTCTTAACACTAGTCTTACCCTAATTCAATTTCACAAACTCTTCGGCCTTAGCCTCTCTCAACTTAAGGAAAAAAGTGATTAAAAAAACACCTAAAAATCATCCCGCACTACCAGTTTAGTATCATCAACATTCATCGCGTCTCACTCTTCATACCACTGGTAAGCTATATCATTCAACTAATAGGCAGCAAACTTTAAACCCTCTGAATAGTAGCATGTATAACCCTAAAAATCTTATCTATATTATCAATAAACCCCTAAGTATCCTCCTCAACCTTACAACCTATAAAGGTTGAGGGGTTAACCTCATAAGCTGGCAAACTCGAGTGACCTCAGATGAATTAGCAATAGGACCAACATAATCAGATTAACTAGACTATGATAGCACCAACTGAGAAAGCATATAAAGAGACTGATGGAACTTTGCATTAGAGATATCTCACTGAGGTGACTGAGCATGAGTCTCACTAGCATGAAAATCCCAGGAAAGACTAGTAGGGATCAGTGGAACCCCATACGGAGTAGTACAGTCAATGGAAAGGACCCTAGATCGAGTCTTCACTTTATAAATATGGTGAGTTCGCTCCGCATATTTCCCAGGTAGGATAGAGGTTCCATAAGAGTTTCTATGACCATCAAATCTTTAGCGAGGCATGATATAAAATGTGAGAAATCCAGGAGTAAGAGGTGTTTCATAGCAACTAGACTTTATAGCCCAAAATAGAATACAAAAAGGTTAACATTCCTAAATTCCTTGTAGCATCCCCCTTATAAGTGTGGCGCACTACACACCCATAAAAAAGACTCTAATCAACATTGTTTTGTGGATACCCAACAACCTTAAACTTTTTCTGATACTAAGCTTGTCACGACCCAAACACGAGCCTGTCCGTGATGGATAATATCAAGCCCACAATAAGTTGTAGACAACCCCCCTTAGCCTTAACTTAAAATTATATAAATATAAATAGCAGAATCCAACCAAACCCATTATACATAATTAATACCAAAATAAAGTGTAAAGAGTCAAATCAATACATCAACGACATCCCAATCCTATCCATAAAATCCTTTAAACCAAGAATACCAACTAAGTCGAGACACATCCCCGACTATGACTAAAAAATTCAAAATGCACTAAGACCAAAAATAAAGACTAATGAAATGGTCGGCCCTTTTAGAAGATAGAGGCTCACCACTTCACAGCAGATCAATAGACATACCGAACCGCCTAACATTGTACAAAAGAAATAAAAAAAGTCCTCCAAACCTACATCATGAGACAATGCAGTCTCCAGGGATGATTAGTAGGGTGAGAACTAGCATGTAACTCTGAGAAAAGTGATCAAATAATGCCATTGCCATAAAAACTGGTCAAAACCACATGCACAACATTTTTATATATATACATATATAGGATGGTGGGATAGTGGCATAGGTCAACTAATATGATATTTTAAAACATTAGCCTAAACTATGTAGCTCGCTCTGTCTTATAGGAACCCATGGGTTATATGGGTCTGGCTTCCCCTATTGTAAGGGCCCTAGTGGGTGTTAGTTGCATGTACCAAAGAAATAGAGTAAAGGCCAAATACACCAAGGCGATAGCCATACAAATTATAATATGTATCCAGACACATGGTCATATAGATCCCAACATCAAAAAACATAGTTGTCAGTGCTGGTCCCCCTAAGGTTACACCTTCCCAATAAGCTACATAATTCTCTTTAAGCCCAATTTAAAATAATTTGCATATAAACCAACCACCAACTAAGAAGTCATTTATTTAGGTATTTACCAACTTGGTATCGTCATACCAATTTGTTTGCAGGCTAATCCATTTATGCCAAACCAATCCATTTAACCATTTGACTCTCAAGCTCTATTTAAAATCCAAAACCATGGCCACCAAGGGCAATATAAAATTATATTTGTCCATTTATCCTTTAATGTAATTCAATGAGTTTAAAAGAGAAGATAAATTATTCAAATATCCATATTCAAAATCAAGTTTATAATATGGGTTAAGGTTAATGTAATTACCAAGCTAGATAATTCATCAATTTTTGTGTAACCCATGTCACCCATTTAAACCATAATCCCAATGCATCATTAAGTCCCAAAACCATCAATTAAAACATGAATAATCCATTAGAAAAGTAGTTCAAGCAATAAAAACCAAAAATCCTCAACCCAATTTCAAACCCATCAATTCAATTCATATGAATATTGATTAAATTAATGCCACAATATAAAATTCAAGTTAATAAAATAGAAACATGCCTGAGATACAAAAGAATTTAAAGAGAAATTAAATTTTAGAGCTTGAATGATGAATTCTCTATAAAACCCTTGAGATTTCTTGGGTTTGGAGTTAGAGAATAAAATAATGGAGTTTGATCATTTAAAACTGAAGAAAAAGAGTTAGATTGATGTTTATAAGTCATGTAAGGGGAAAAAGGACCAAAATACCCTCACCTTAAGTGAAAAAAGAAATACTCAATAAAAAATGCATAGCAGCGTGGCACTCTGATATCGCAGAGGTTATCCTCCATGCCACACTCATATCGCAGAGGCTAAGTGGCATGGTACGCCACTATCGCAGAGGCTTACTACCTTGAGGTCCAAAATAGCCCCGAACCCCTTCTAAAAATTCCAAAACTTTACCAAAATACTCTGTTAACATCTCTAATCATAATTCAAGTCAAAAATTGACATCATGCACATGAGAGGATTAAAAATAAAATGGTTGAAATTTTACGAGGCATCATAAATTCTTTTACACGGGTAATTGTACCACCTTATTTAATGTACTATGAGCTTTTAGAATAAATATGATATTTTGGAAATTATATCGAGGTTGATTTTGGTTCATTATTAATCCACCCTTTTACTATAGCTATTTCCTTCGATTGAGAGAGATGTCAACACTTTTTATATAATTATGTTTATTATATCCTGAAATTGATCTCGAGCAATGAATTTTCAAATTTATACTTATTTAGTCACGGTTCAAGTTCAAACCTTATTATACCTTATATATCTCTTTGGTACTGGCAAAGTAGATGAATTATGATGGTTACTAGAAGTCTTGATTTGGGAGTAGGCAGTGTATACGGATATCCTGAGTTCCCTATAGGCCCCTTCATCCTTGAGCCATAGTACCCGAGAAGGATGGCCATCGTAGGACCTATGCTTGTGACCTACTAATCTAGAGGAGGTGTATATACTTTTTATTTATGAAAATTGATTTGGTGACTGTGCTGAATTATATTTGCATATATTCATTCAAATGCATCGGCTATGACTAGTATAATTGTTGACACTTAGATATGTTCGTCTTATGGGGGACTGTGTAGGTATAAGTTTTTATTGTTGTATGTTGAGTGCTCTAGGACCTTTTGGTATTATGGGGGCCCAATTGGTTATTTGTTGTCTGTACTAGCTAGTTACTTTATTATTGGTTATTATGGTTAGTTAGTGGCTAGATGATTATAGACTGGTACCTAGATTGTCGGCACACTTCTGACTTTTTTCTTTCTATTATGGTAAGGTGAATGATAATTACATTACCTCAAGTTTATCCATACTTTGGTTAGATGCCTTGAGTATGCTAGTATTAGCTCCCTTACTTAGCAATGATCCTTAAGATGTTAGGTTGGTTCTATCAGGTTATTACATTTGAATTTAGTCCTATACATATATATATACATGTTATTACTGTGAATCCCTCTCTTTTCTTATATATTTATATTGTATATGTATCATTTGGCCTTTGCATAACTACTATATATCCTTTTTTCACTCTATATTTGTATATTGATTAATGATATACAATAGTGCACTTTAGTTCATGAATACTATTAGCATAGGATAGTTTAGCCTTATTTCTCCCTTAGAATTATTTCTTTTATCATCTTGGATAGTTGTCTGTAGTCTATATTTCTATTTTATATGTTATTTATGCATACATCATCTTCGAAGCTCAATCGATCGATGCCTATATTGTACCACGTATTTAGTAACTTATACTATGCTTTTGTAGCTTGTAGATCATAGTATGAATTCTCGTTGTTGAAGTGTGTATTGTGCAGAGAAGCATTGAATTTTAGATTTTGGGTGAGCTCCTAACATTTAGAGTATTTCTACTCTCCATCTTATTGTTAGCCTGATCTCTATATTGTATTCAGAGACATCTTTGTATATGTATTTATCTTGTATTTCACTTATACTTCTATTGTATTATAAGCTTTTGTAATGACTCCACCAAGTTTTACGGTTTCCTGTTTATAGTAGTCTCGTTATTAGATTCCCTTTTATAGTTTTTGTTATTTCTCTTGATAGTCCGTATCCGGACTACGGGTTAGCTCACCTATTGGAGGGTGACCGTAGATGCTATCAAGACTTGATAAATTTGGTTGTTACACCTTCTATTGGCTTTGAGCCACTATGAGCTTTTCCTGTATGTATCTCACTCTTTCCATAAAGTCTTGAGCATATTAGTCCCCCCAAAGCCTCACCTCGAAAGCATCAACCCAGCCAATTGGGGATCTATATCATCTACCATATAAGACCTCAAGTGGAGTTATGTAAATACTATAGTGGTAGTTTTCATTGTAAGCAAATTATCATAATAGTAAGTATTTATCTCATTGACCCTCGAAGTTCATAACTGTAGCATCCCACATTTTTTGGGCAAGAATTTGAACAATCATTACTATGTTTATAAACTCTAATCCCATAATTTTTATATGAATATATGTCATGATCATTTACCTAGTGTGTAAAGTTCTTTCGAGGTGGAAAATATTCATAGGAAACTCTTAGAGCAAAGTTGAGTTAAGAGCTTTTGATTTGACCAAGATTTGGTATTTAATCCTAAAAGGGTCAACTTCGATCGTGTATAACTTATGGAATATATGGTATTTTGGAGTTTAAGACTTACCAAATTATATTTAAATATGTCCTCTTTCCAACACATCGTAGTTTTCCTTAATTAGATACTCGAGCGAAAAGTTATGAGCATTTTTATAATGAACCAGTGAGAGTCCACAATTTCAGAGTGGCACGAACGGTTTGCTCCATGATAGGAAGTATGGAATATACCTTACTCTCCATGATAATCAGCATGACATGGACCTTATGCTCCACGATAAGTATCATGGCACAGACCTTGTTCAGAGTTTCTAAAACCCACGTTTATCTTCGTTTTTTCAAGGGAAAACAAGTCTTTTATGTATAAAATAACCCTATAATTGATAAAGTCATATTATACCTCATTCCATAAACTAAAATCATTGATTTTTCTCCTCTCAAAACTCTCAAGAACACCAACACAAAGGTTTCTCTAAAAAATTCAACCTCAAGGGCTCCCAACTCAAATGTTCCTTCAAGAAAGCAACAAGTCCAGGTATGTGGGGTATTCTTCAATGGGTTTCTTCCATCCATTGAGTCCCAAGAATCCCTTATTTTTCAAGTATAAACTATTTTCTCTCTCTTTATTAAATTTCAATGTCAGGTATGAATTTACTCACTTTACTCTAAATAATTTTGAATTCAAACCATGACAATGTATTTCCCCATGTAAATTATGTTCTTATATGCTTTCTAATCTCAGTCACCTATATCATGTTCAATTGATATCATGTTAATTTATCAATTTATAAATTGAACCATGTGAGCATGATGTCCTCATAAGTTTAGCATATTTCTATACTCATAATCATGCATTTCATCAGTTTAGAGATATATTCTATGTTTCGGGTCTTTGAATCATGAATTTTCTTTCAGTGTTTTAAATGATGTTATTGTATTCAAAGTATTATTCAGTACTGGAGGGTTATGAACACCCAATATCTAGATATTTATGCATGTTTCTAATTTCAAGTAATAAGTCAGTCACAATCATGATTTTATCACCATATTCAGAAAGTCAGTCACAATCATGATTTTATCACCGTATTTAGATTATTATTTTCATAATGAACACTCACCAGTATTATTTCTTGCTAATACATCAGTATATATGTTCATGATTACGTCAAATTCTACATGCACTGTCATTTTCAAAATACCATGACTTGAGCATATCCATTATCAGTGCATGTACTAACTTATGTATCATTGTCTTTCAGTTGGGAGTAAGACTTAGCACCCAGCAAACCTAGGGATGATGCCTTACCCGCCAATAGAGGACTAAGACCTTTAATAGAAGTCCCTAAGTTCTAGAACTACGTAGATAGTGTTAGTTATGAGACCTTTGGAACATCAGCTTTGTTGGATCCACATCATCAGCTATGTGTTAGAACCCCTGTCAAGGTACCAAAACCTTTTCAACTGGGGTTATAGGTTGGACTCTAATTAGCTCAAATTAAGACATGTCAATTACATGATAGCTGCCACAGTTTTAGTCCAATATTCAGATTATATCAACTAAGGTTTGCATGACCAAGTGTTTAGTTTATCAGTTATTCAGTTTTATAAATTATTTCAGCACATGGTTCACTTTGATTTACATTTGTTTTTACATGTTCATAATTCTATGCTCAGTATTTATACATGATCCTTGGTATGGATTTGTATCCTATTTAGCTTTAACTTGAGATTTACATATGGTATTCATTTTATACTGCTTCCTAGCTTATAGAAATATTTTCAGCTTATGATTTCATTATGTCTTTTAGTTTTACAGACCTATTTTATATGTATATTTCAGCAAATAGCTTATATCCTTAGTTTTAAAGCATGTTTTAAGTATTTTCATGATTAGTGCATGTCTCATATATTCAGTACATTCCAAAGTACTAACCACATATATGCATTTGTGTCTATATTCCCTTATAATGTAGGTACCAGTATCCCACTCATTAAGGTCAAACAGTTCATAGTATTCAGCCAGTAGGTGATGAGTTCTCTTAATTCAAGGACTCAAGTCAATTGTAGTTCTTGTATTGTATTTTTTTCTTATTCATGTGTAATAATTAGGTATGTCCCAGCTACCTATAGTCAGTATTAGTAGAGGATTCATAGATGGTCAGTAAAAGTCAGTATTTGTAATTTAAGTTCCTCTTTCTCTCGATTGTAGAGTTGTAAATTTTGATTAGTTATGTATTGAAACATCTTACATCATATTGATTATTCTTCCGCTCAATTCTTTATCATTTATATATATATATATATGTTAAATCAGTTGCTCAAGTATCATGCCAGTACATGGGTTAGCTTGGGATCACTTGTGGTTCTAAGCACCGTGTTAAGACTAGGGGATTTCTCGAGTTATGACAAACTTGAAATTAGAGAACAATGTTCAAGTATCCTTGGGTGTCTATGAAGTCACTCCTAGTCGAGTCTTGAAAAATGGTACGGAGACATTTGTACTTTTCTTCAAGAGGCTACAGGGCATTTAAGAAATATTTTGCTTTTTTCATATCTCCAAACGTGCTGTAGAGATATTCTCTAAGAAACTTATACAGATTCTTTCTTTGCTCCATTTATGCAAACTCTGCCTTATTTTTGTGATAACAGAAATAGTCAAGATTAAGTTCCTACCAATAGATTTTTCTCAGATGGTCCCCACAGATAGTTATGGGATTGCATGTGGGCTCAAAATGATACCATCAATGCCTTTAAGTTCAAACGTTTGATAGAGTTCATTCTTACTTATAAAAATAAGTCATTGAGCTAAAGCTAGATGTTTTCTCAGATCCTTTTTCAGAATCCTATGACAGCATATGATCTAAAGTTAGAAGCATGAACCCAAAAGTTTAGTAGAAGTAAAGTGGGGATAGTATTTATCTGAATTTAGTAAATTATATATCCATGGAGTAAGAAAGGTATTTTGTAATTTGTTTAATAGCACTTTGAAATATATTTCTTAGTTAAGAGAGACTTAGAGTATGCTAATACTTTAGTTGGGATAGAGATTAGGCAGTGACCATAATGATAGAGGATCTTGATAAGGTTAAGTATGTTCATAAAATTTTGGGCAGATTAGTGTTTCATGATTCCTATCCAGTAGTAATAAGTTGGTATTATTGTATGAGAAGTTTGGAGATATCCGTATTAATTAGAATCTAAGTTTGAATTATGGATGATTAAGCTAATAAAAAGAAGAGTTTGAAATTCTAGATGGTGCGAACTCAGGGGATGGTGATACTCCTGAAGATTCTAAGTTAGAAAGTGTTTAAGTTGTTATATAATGACTATGAGGACTATAGAAAGCTAAGATTTCTATCTCTGAAGGAAGTACTAGCAGTGGGTTTTACACTTTAAGATAAAGTCTCCTAGGGTCATCTTATTATTTATGTGTATTGTTATATCTCATACTCTAAAGTACAGTGGTTGTAGTTCTTTTTAGAGTTTATTAAAGTGGTCCTCGGACTTAGAACAATGGCTTAAATCTAAGAGGGAGATGATAGAACAAGGAACCAAGTCAAGTTTTTTTGTTCCAGTAATGATGATAGTGAGTTGTAGAACAACAGTAGGGGAGGAAGATACCCGACTCAATCTTATCTCAGAATAATTTTTTGTACTTCAATCATCACAACATCTAGTCATGCCTTACAAGTCAGTTGTATGATCATATCTTATGTTCATGCATTTTCCTTAGAATAATATATACTCTCAGTTCCTAGCATGAGGAGTGCCAGTTCACTTATTTATGCATGCTTTACAGTATGCTCAGTTCCCCAGACTCATGCTACACCCTAATGACCAGTAAAATTTGGACTACGGTATGTATGTCCTCAGTTTTTTTATCTCTTTAATGAATTTATGCCTTTGATACACTATTTCTCAGGACTCAATTAAGTGTCAAAGTTATGTATAGTATTATTTTATGCTTCAGCTCCTCGTGTTTTAACCTTTTAGTGACCTCTTCTCATATAAAAATAGTAGCGATGAAAATGGATGATCAACTATTTAGATGGGAAAGATTAAATATTCCTTGTTAGAGAAATATTCATGTATGCTTATTTTATCTAAGGCTATAAGTGTGAAGGAAGATTGAGGTAAAACTTTTGGTATATGTCATGGTTAGTTGAGAACTCTTTGTGTGTCTTCTTAGGGATAGTGCATGGACATTGTTATTGATAGAGATATTAGAGAATGTGGAAAAAATTCTTTGGTGGGTTAGTTTTATAGAATTTCGTATGCAGTTATAATGATAGGTTTGAATGTCCTGTTGGTGTAGAAGTAGATAAATGTATCATGCATTAGTGAATTCCTAGTAAGAGGTTGAAGTTAGTTGTTAAAGTAGTAAGGATATTATTCTAAAGATGACCGCCTTGAAAAATGCATAGGGTAATGAATTCATGGTTTAGACTAGTATTATGGTGTTATGTCTAGTAACTTGTGACTTTGAGTAGGATTGAACATGGAGAGAGAAATTAGTTCAACTCAGGCTTTAGTAGATGGAGTTATCAATGCCCATGTAAAGATTATAAGTGGCGTCAAATGAAGGTTAGTATTTAAGAGGAAAAACATAGGTGAGGAAGCATTTAAGAAGTATGGCTGATCTTGAATGTTAGCAGTTGCATTACCTAAGGCATAGTAATTCTATCCTAGCTTATGTTTTATAGGTCTATATCCATATTAAAGAGTTGTAGTCATTTTTTGATTCCTTATTCAGATATCTTATTCAGATCATGCCCAAAATTCTTTACTCCCTAGTGTTATTAGAACTTCGTAGAAAGAGTGTTAAAGAAATACTCTAGTTGAGTATAAACTTTCAGTATGATTTAGTTCATATAGGCAGTAATTCAGTTTAGTAATCAGACAGATAAGCTCCTATAATTTTCCATCATTCCATCTCGTCTTACTATTTGAAGTTTAAGGAATGTGGATATCCCATGAGGTAATTTATTCACATCCATGAAAATTATGAATTAAATTCAGTCCCTGCATCATGTCTCCAATTAAGATATTTAGTCATGATTTAGTTCATAAGTGTTCAGTGCATGATCTCAGTTTTCCAAGTATTCCAGCTCATACATTGTAATACCCCTTGTACGACTTTAGTCTCATTATCTCATGATATATGCTTACATAATGTACTTGGTGATGCCATAAAGCCTTTTTATTTTGATTCCTATACGTGATTTGTTGAGGGAGAATTCCTAATGTGAATTTACATACTTTATTCCAAAATTGTAAAGCTTCAATAAGTTTCTATACATCATTCAAGAACAAATGATTCCAAGGGGGAGATAATGTAACACCCAACAGTTTTGGGCTAGAATTCAAATCATCATTCCAACGTGTATACACTCTAATCACATAATTTTTATACGAATATATTTTTCATGATCATTAACCTAGTGATTAAAGTGTTTTCGAGGTGAAAATTTTTTATAGTAAACACTTAGAGCAAAGTTGAGTTAAGAGCTTTTGATTCGACCAGATTTTGGTATTCGATCCTACAAGGGTAACCTTTGAACGTGTATAAATTCTAGAATATATGGTATTTTTTGAGCTTAAGACCCACAAAATAATATATAAATGTATCCTCTTTCCAACGCATCATATTTTGCCTTCATTCGATACCCGAGCAAAAAGTTATGAGCATTTTCATAAGAAACCAGTGAAAGTTCGTGACTTCAGAGTGGCACGAACATTTTTCTCCACAATAGGAAGCATGACACGGACCTTACGCTCCATGATAATCAGCGTGACATGGATCTTATACTCCGCGATAAGTGTCGTGGCACAAACCTTGTTTAGATATGCTAAAACTAGCATTTCTCTTTTGTTTTTCGAGGGCAAACAAGTCTTTTACGTCCTATATAACACTATAATTGATAAAGTCATATTATACCTCATTCCATAAACTAAAATCATTGATTTTTCTCCTCTCAAAACTCTCAAGAACACCAACACAAAGGTTTCTCTTAAAAATTCAACCTCAAGGGCTCCCAACTCAAATGTTCCTTCAAGAAAGCAACAAGTCCAGGTATGTGGGGTATTCATCAATGGCTTCCTTCCACCCATTGAGTCCCAAGAATCTCTTGTTTTTCAAGTATAAACATTTTTCCCTCTCTTTATTAAATTTCAAAGTCAGGAATGAATTTACTCACTTTTCTCTTAATAGTTTTGAATTCAAACCATGACAATGTGTTTCCCCGTGTAAATTATGTTCTTACATGGTTTCTAATCTCAGTCACCCATATCATGTTCAGTCGATACCATGTTAATTTATCAATTTATATTTCCATACTCATAATCATTGGTTTCATCAATTTAGTGATATATTCTATGTTTTAGGTCTCTGAATCATAATTTTCCTTATAGTGTTATAAATGATGTTATTGTATCTAAAGTATTATTCAATGCTGGAGGGTTATGAACAGTCGATACCTAGATGTTTATGCATATTTCCAATTTAAATCAACAAGTCATTGAGAATCATGATTTAATCACCATAATCAGATTATGACTTTCATAATAAACACTCACCAGTATTATTTAATGCTAAATACATTAGTTTACATGTTCATGATTACTTTAGATTCAACATACATTGTTATTTTCAAAATACCATGACTTGAGCATATATGTTATTAGTGCATATACCAGCTTATATTTTGGTGTCTTTCAGTTGGGAGAAGGACTTAGTACCGAGCGAACCTAGCGATAAAGGCTCACCCACCAATATAGAACTAATATCTTTAGTAGAAGTCCCTAAGTCTAGGACAACATAGACAACTTAGGTTATGAGATGTCACCCGCGAGTTTAGGACTGACACTCTCTTAGAGGTCACCTGCCAATTTAGGACTGATACCCTAGTCCTTGGGGACACTATCTTTGTTGGATCCACATCGTTATCCATGTATTTGTACCCCTGGCAAGGTTCCAGCACCGCTCCAACTAGGGTTATAGGTTGGACCCCGATTAGCTCAGACTGGGAAATATTGGGTATATGATAGCTCTCACAATTTTAGTCAAGTATTTAGATTATACCAGCTCAGGTTTACATGACCAAATGTTCAGTTTATCAGTTATTTAGTTTTATAGACTATTTCAGCACATGCTTCACTTGGTCTTGCATTTGTTTTACCAGTTCTTGCTTTCATGCTCAGTATTCATAAATAATCCTTAGTACGATTATGCAACCTATTTAGCTTTAACTTGAGATTTACATATGGTATTTATTTAATACCGCTGCCCAGCTTCCGAAAATTTTCTTAGCTCATGATTTCACTATGTCTTTCATATTTATGTATAGACTTATTTTATATGGATATTTCAGCAAATAGCTTATGTCCTTAGTTTTAAAGTATTTTTAAGTATTTTCATGATTAATGCATGTCTCAAATACTTAGTATATTCCAAAGTATTGACCACATATATGCATTTGTGGCTACATTCCTTCATGATGTAGGTACTAGAGGTAGACTACACATCAGGGTCAGACAGTTCATAGTTACAGTTCTTATATTGTATTTTTTTTAATCATATGTATTAATTTGGGATAGTTGGAGGCTTGTCCCAGATACCTATAGTCGGTATTAATAGAGGCTTTATTAATAGTCAATCAAAGTTAGTATTTGTAATTTAAGTTCATCTCTATCTCAGATTCTGGTGTTGTATATTTTGATCAATTATGTAGTGAAATGGATTATCTCATGTTGATTATGCTTTCACTCAATTATTTAGTTTGTATATATATATATATATATATATATATATATATATATATATATATATATATATATATATATATATATATTAAATTGATCGTTCGTCTGTGGGTAGAAAGTTATGCTCAGGTCTAATATAAACCCCACCTAGGACTAAAATAATTCCCATCAGACTAAAATAATTCCCAAAAATTAATGTTTAAATGAGTACCTATGTCAGACACAATTGAAACAATTCACAATAATTTTGGCCAACTTTGCCACATTATAATCAACCCTTACTGAAATAAAGTGAGTCGACTTAGTCAATCGGTTAATAATGACCCAACTAGACTCTTATTTATTCAAGGTTATTGCAAGTCCAACCATAAAATCCAACATTATTTTTACGCAGTTCCACTACAAAATGGACATCTGCTCAAAAGTATTTCCAGGTTTTTGATGTTAGTTTTTAATTGCTGGCAGTTTGACACTTAGTCACAAAATTTATGATGTCATACTTCATCTTTTGCCACCATAATGTTTCCTCTAGTCTCTATACTTTTTCTTGGCACCTGGATGTATAGAGTACTTGGAATTATGATCCTCTTACAGAATGGTGGAAATCAAGTTATCTACCCTAGGCACACACAACCAATCTCTGATTCTTAGATTCATATCCTTCTAAGTTGTAACGCCTCGATTTTCTAAACCGGATTGATACACGGTGCCCATGATCTCGAGGGACCACAATCTAACCCATGACTAATATCTATACGTGTATACTATAATATATGATGTAATAATGCATAAACATGAACAATAGGCCATAAGGTTTAACTAAATAAAATATCTGACAAATCATAACATCCTTATAGGGTAATGAATACCCAAAACAACTGAAATCTGAATCAAATCTGAACTAAATCTGAAAGCCTCTAAGTACTGTCTGAATAAGGAGTTGAAGGGACATGTCTCCTACTAACTTCGTCCAGCAAAACTGAACTGAAATAATAAATGAAATAAAATAATATCATCCTCAAATGGATGAGGACTAATTGCAACTCTGGGACTAGAATGCTACTGCTACTGCTGATCTGGAGCTCGTATCTGTGAACCTATGGTGTAACGTGAAAAAAAGAACCATATCGCAAATGCATCTGTACAAATGGAAGTACTAAGTATACGAGTGAGGTAGGCTAAATGCGAAAGAGTTTACATGCATGAACGATGCTAACTGAATGTAAGAGTGCAAATATACATACATAGTAACTGGAATCGTGAATGAGTGATAATTAGATCTATACGATAATACATGGTTTACTGTTATCTAACATGAATAACACTGGAATCATGATAATATGGGTGGCTGTGTCTGACAGTCCTGACTCTGATGGAACATCCTGAGTTTCGTACTGTAACTGAATTGACTATATGTGACAGTCTTGAAATATTGAAATCTGAAGAACTATCTAAGTTCTTTTGGTGAGACTGATACTAAAACTGTAGGAGGTAGTTGTTTGACCGACATGCCCCAATAAAGCATTTAGCTAAGTTAGGGTCCAATCTTTGCCCCGACTGGAAGGGTGTCAATATCGCATCACTCGTAAGGACAACGGTGAGTGACCCTTAGCTGGAAGGTACACAAAATGAGAATGGTGGGAACCCTAAATTGACAAATTAAGACACCTGATCAACCCTAATCTGACAGGTTAAGATATCTCAACCTACGTTGGCTACGTAGTTCTGGAATATAAGGATGATTACTAAGAATCACACCCTAAACTGGCAGGGTAGTTCCGATCCTTGGGTTCACTCGGTGCTAACTTCTACTCCCATCTGAAGAGACTGAATGTTATTTAACTGACAGTACTTGGACTAAGTAACTTACTTCCATTGACTAATGGAATAGTACTACTATCTGAGCATTAACTGAGATCATGAGATTTCTGAGGTTTCCTGAGTCACATGACTGACCGAGTTCTATAGATCATGACTTGACTGAGATTATCGTGATAACATGACATGGCTCTAGGCACACAACTTTAGTTTTTGGGTATAACTTCCCCCAGGACTCGATGGAAAGAAACTAACACACATGACTTGATCGTAAGAGCAGAGTCCAGAATTTACAATATCATAAGTAGGGGATTTCACACTAAGCATAGTTCTCAAAATCTTATACATGGAAGGTAAATTCATATAACATGTATATACTTGCATATCTTCAATATCATGGTCAATCCATATCACAACAACAATGCATATCACTCACATGGAATTCATGGGAAATCGTAAAGCATAGAGCATGGACTTGTCATTTAAGCACTATTAAATCATGGGACATGAATTCTATCATCCTAGGAATATTATCAAACACTTTGCATGCATTCTTTTAGCTTAAGTGTGTTCATTAATTTCACCATATTAAGCCACATAAAGATCTTGGGTTTCAACTAACAAACACATATACTTTATCAAAACACCTTTAGATATCATCTTGAAACTTAAACAACAATCATCAATATGTACATGCTCATACCACAAAAAGACAATCACAAAATAATATTTAAAACATGGTTCTTGAGCTCTATGAATGAAACGGATCCAAAGATGAACACTACGCATACCTGACTCAAGGTTCTTGATGTTTTTGAACTTGAAGGATTTGAAATCCTTTGATTTTTTTTGAACAAGATTGGGTCTTGTTCTTGGAGATTAAATTTAGAGAGAAACCCTAGTTTTTTTCGTGAAATAATAATGAGCAAAATGGCTGAATTCAGACTCATCTGGGTATATATAGGCGAGTGGTAAGTAACCAAAATACCCCTATTAAAATGGCCTAGAAATAAATTAAATGTGGCGTGTGACGACCCAACTGACGGTCCGTCAGAAACTTGATAGTCCATCATTTTGAAAATCATACGTGGACTAGAAATGGGGTTCACTAGATAAGAGTTGACGGCCAGGATGATGGTCCATCAAAAATCGATGGTCCGTCCACTCGTCCGTCAATCCTTATCCAAAATGTGGCCCTACTGCCTTGGCTATGATGGTCAAAGTGGCGGTTCATCACTTGTTTGGCGGTCCATCAACTTGGACGTCGCACCTGGGCATTTTGGTCGGTTCTGAGTGAAACATCCATAACTTCCTCGTCTGGTGTCAGATTTGGAAAAAAATGATATTGTTAGAAAGCTAACTCAATTTCCCACGTGATAGAAAGTAGAAATCTCAAAAATACCATAGGTACAAAAATAGATTTGTATTTAAAAGAAAGTACTAGCATCCTTGAGATAATTTCTAACTAGGAATAAGCACGGGTATTACAATATCTCCCCCTTGAGAATATTCGTCCTCGAATGAGACTGACTAAGAGGGAAAATAATAAATGAACATGAACTGAACATGAGTAACTGAGACATGACTTCATGACTGACATGCTAAATATACTGAAATCATGCATATCAGATGCATGGCTAAATGATACATAAATGTGTAACTAAGTGTTCTGATAAACTGAGTTTCTCAAGACGAGAATGCATAGTTGGTGCATAATTTTATAACTGAATTGATACATGAATGCATGACAGAGTATAAAATGGTATTAGATACCATGTTTATAAAGGGGAACATGAATATGAAACTAAATAAGCTTAAGAAGAACTATTACCATGAGCTTGATCTGAATCGGCATAGAAGAGGTAAGGATACTTGGTACGCATATTTGCTTCTGCTTCCTAAGTAGCTCCCTCGACGGACTGATTTCTCCAAAGAACCATAAATAGAGGGACCTCTTTGTTCCTCAATCGATGAGTCTGATAGTCTAGGATTTTGACTGGAATCTCTTCATAAGGGAGACTGTTCTAAACATCAATACTCAGAATAGGGACTACAACTGCTAGGTCACCTACACACTTCTTGATCAAGGATGGATATATGGAAGACCGGATGAACTGAGGCTAAATCTGAAGGCAATTTGAGCTCATAAGCTACCTTGCCTAAATGACTGAGAATCCTGAAGGGACCGACATAGCAGGGACTGAGTTTTTCTTTCTTGTCGAACCTCTTCACTCTCTTCATGGAAGAGATCTTTAGATATATATAGTCACCAATCTCAAACTCGAGATCCTTTATGCGCACATCTGCATAGGACTTCTGTCGGCTCTGAGCAGCCCGAAGTCTTTCTCTGATCAACTA